>NW_004524707.1:1137480-1138662 GCF_000260255.1 Octodon degus
AAAAAAAAAAAAGAAAATTATGATGCTATGAAAAAAGAGATCAAAGAGAATTCAGAAAATGGAAAGATACTTCTTGCTCATGGACAGGAGGAACCAACATTGTGAAAATGACCATACTCCCAACATTGTTATATAGATTCAATGCACCCCTAATCAAAATACTATTAGCATACCTCACAGATCTAGAGAAAACATTCTTAAAATTCATATGGAAATGGAAGACACCTAGAATAGAAAAAGCAATCCTGGGCAACTAAGGCAAGGCAGGAGGCATCACAATCCCTGACTTGAAATTATACTATAAAGCTACTAAGATAAAATTAGAATGGTACTGGGAAAATCAGACCTGAGGATCAATGGAACAGATTAGAAGATACAGACACAACTACATACACACTTAGCCACCTTATCTTTGATACAAGGGCCAAACATGTTCACTGGAAGAAATATACCCTCTTTAGTAAATGGTGCTGGAAAATTTGGCTTTTCACATGCCAAAGACTAAAACTAGACCCAGGTCTATCACCACGTACTAACTTAAAGTTTAAATGGACCAAAGATCGAAATATATATTAAAACAGAACACTACATCTACTGGAAGAAAGTAGGTAGACATCTTGAAGACATATTGGCAGGCAGACAGTTCATGAGCAAAAGCCAAATTGCATGGGAAATACTTCAAACAATCAACAACTGAAATCTCATCTTATGGAAAAATTTTTCCACATTCAAAGAAATCACTAACAGAGTAAAAAGAAAACCCATGAATTAGGAAAAAATTTTAGCCAACTGACCTTCAAACAGTGGCTTTCTATCTAGAACACATAAACAATAAAAAAATTCAGACTTGCAAAATTCAAAGACGCAATCTAAGATGGGCATCAGAGATGAATATACATTTATCAGATGAATACAAATGGCAAATAAATATATGAAAAATGTTCAAAATCATCGGTCATTTGAGAAATGCAAATTAAATCAATACCAAAATTCCATCTCACCCTAGAAAGAATGTCTATCATCAAGAAATCAACCAATAACAAATGCTGGAGAGGCTATGGGGAGAAAGGAACTTTTCTCCACCTTTGGTGGGAGTACATAGTTATACAGCCACTGTACAATCAGTGTGGGGATTCATCAAAAACTAAGATTAGTGGTCCCATTCAATCCAGCTATTCCCCT
>NW_004524707.1:1138762-1143910 GCF_000260255.1 Octodon degus
AAAAAAAAAAAAAAAAAAAAGCAAATTCCGGAGGCAAACAACTTACAAGTTTGAAATTGCTTACTGTTCTGAGTAGTGTGGAGTTTGCCCTGTCTCTCTTCACATGGGATGAGAATAGAATCTTTGTTAAGGGGATCATGCTGTATACATTACCTGTCCATTTGGGGCAGGGTGTGGTGACACTGGTTGGGGAAGTAGGTGTGACCTGTTGATTACAAAATTCCACAACTGGGCATGGTGGCACAAGCTTATAATCTCAGCACTCAGGAGGCTGAGGCAGAAGGATCACCAAGAATTTGAGGCCACCCTGCACTATATAGAGACCTTATCTCAAAGAGCCAAAAGGGGGGTGAAAGTTCCAGGTTACATGAACAGAACAGTTCCCAAAGCCCTGTGTGTGGACTTTTCCTGAGAAGTGGAGCGGGTTTCTGTAGGATGGCCTGGGCCTGATGTCAGTCTCAGGAATGGATGATGCAAAAAGGATGACTGCCACTGAGTTTTTGCCACTGCATCTCTCTTGCATGTGGCCTGTCCTCATGCTGTAGGGTGTACTTCTTTTCCTTGGCCCAGACTTGCTCTGCAGAGCCTATTTCGCTTCCTACCTTTAATAAAATTTTGGTACCATTTGTGCTTGTCTTGACCAATTTTTTGCTCAGGACAGAAAGAACCTAGATATGAACCCTGACAATTTCTGGTTGATTAAGGTGCTTAAGTATCACTGAATATGCTTATCTGCTATTCATGTTTCTGTTCACAAAACGTCTGTTAGTATCTCTTGCCTATTGTTGTTTTAAACTTTAATATATTACTATACGAATGTTGGGATAGTTATGTTTATACTGTGAATATTTCCTTCCGTTTTTGACTTGCACTTTCTTTTGCGAGACATTTGGAGACATTTCTAGTTCAGCTGGCCTTGAGCTCACTGTGTAACTCAGGTTGGCCTGGAACTTGTGCTGATCCTCTTACCTCAGCCTGTGTTGGCTTACAGAGGGGTGTGTTACACACGCATGGCAATTTTCACTTTTTAAATAGTCTTTTGATGAGCTGAAGTCTTAATTTGAATGTAGTTGAATTTGTCATTATTTATAATTGATTTTTTTTGTTCTCTTGCTTAATAAATCTTTCTTAAGAACTCTTATTTCTTGCTTAACATCTATATAAGAAATAAATCTTAAGAAATCTTATTTCTTGCTTAACATATCTATAGATGAATATAGATATATTTTGATGTGCTATCTTTAAAAAGTATTAAACTTTTGCCTTTTGCGTCAAAATTCTTGAGCTATCTGGAACTGATTTTTTTGCATGTGGTACAATGTTAGAGTCCAATTTATTATTATTATGTGTGGTACTGAACCCAGGACTTGCTGGGCATGGTGACATACTCTTAGAAGCCTAGCACTTGGGAGGGTGAGGAAGGAGCATTGCTGTGAGTTCAAGGCCAGCCTGAGCTACATAGTGAGTTCAAGGCCAGCTTGAATTACATAGTGAAACCCTGTGCCACTGTGCTATATCCTCGCCTCCCACCCTGTTATAAAAGGGGGGAAAAAGGAGCCAGGGGTGTAGCTCAGGGGAGCAGCACAAATATGAAGTCCTGTATTTGATTCCCTGGTATAAAAACAATCAACCCAAGATCTTACTAATGCTAGACCTTACAATGAGTTGTGTCTTCAACTCAACTTTTATCTTTCCAACTAAGTAACAAAATGTCTTAGCATCATTCACTAATTTGTCCTTTCCCTAGTAATTTGCAATGACGATGGTATAATTTGCCAGCTTTCATGTACGAGTAGGTCTATTATTGGGCTATGTCCCTGGTTGCTCTGTTAATTCTGAAACTGTAATTACTACAGCTTTAATTTTTTTTTTTTTTTCCAGGCCAGGTCTCACTACATAGTGCAGGCTGGTCTTCAACTCACTTATGTAGCCCAGGCTGGCCTCAAACTTGCAGCAGTCCTTCTGTCTCAGACTCTCAAATACTGGGATTACAGTTGACATCACCATACTGGCTTAAAATATGTTTTACTATCTAGTATAGCATGTTTCTTTTTTCTTTTCTTTCTTTCTTTTTTTGTTTTTTTTTGGTAGTACTAATGATGGAAACTTAGGGCCTTTGCACTGAGATGTATCCCTGGACCTTGTTATTTATTTATTTAAATTTTGAGATAGGTTCTTGTTAAGTTGTGCATGTTGGGCTCAAATTTGCAATCCTTCTGCTTTAGCCTCCCACAATGCTGGGATTATAGACATGCACCATCACGCCTGATGTATGCGTCTTTTTCAATTGAATAATGTAGTCAGTTACTTTATTTATTTATTTTTTAAATTTTATAAATTTATTACTTTTTGCCATAATTTTATTGATAAACAAATAGCAATGAGACAGTTTCAAATCAAATTGGTAGGTCAGTTTCAAAAATTAACAGTTACTTTAATAAGTTAAACAATATGAGTTGCCCTTATACTCCTAAGATAAACTATACTTGGATAAACTCACGCTGGATTTTTCTAACTTTGCTTATAAATCTGATTAACCTATAGATTTTATTTTCTGTAATATCCTCATTTGGATTTAGTACCAAGAATGTAGAAGCTTCAAAATTCCAAACAATGATAGGAAGGTAATAATGATTAATATATTGCATATTGTTATTTTTAAATTAGTTCTTCAGAGTATAAGACATCAGCATTTACAATGTTAGCACAGACCTAACTTTTCAAGAACTGAGAGAAATTGGTAGTATAAGTATGTAACTATCACATACATATATATTTTTCCTTCCTTCTTTTTTTCTCGTCCCCTAAACCAGGTTCTTTTCCCTTTAAAAAAAAAATTTGTTTTTTAAGTGGAGAGTACAAAATAGTATTAAAGCAGAAAAATTACAAATGATACAGAATTTCACTAAACAAAATAATATGAATTTCATAGCATTTGTTTTTATCGCATTGTGTTGTCTTCAAATTAGTTGTTCATATTACCAAATATATGCATGTAAAATTGGAAGAAGAACGAAATATATAAGAAGTTAAGAAGAGAAAAAAAGTGAAAGAATTGAAAGAAAGGGACAAAACAAATTCAGCACCAACTGCTCCTTTCCACGGACCAGCTCTCTTTCCTGTTGAAGTTTCTTCTCCTTTTACAATATCTATTGTTCATATTGGATCGTATTTACTCTGTGAACTTCTCACACTAGGGAGACAATGTGATGTTTACATTTTTTAGTTTTTTATTAAAATTTTAAAAACATTTTATTTATTTGGTACAGGGTCTTACTATGCAGCTGGGACTAATAGTGATCCTTCTGTCTCAGCCTCCCAGTACTGGGATTACAGGCATGCACCACCATGCCTAGTTTCAGTGGCCGGCACATTGTGCCTGGAGTTCCAGGGACTCATGTAGCATGTGGTACTGGGGATCAAATCTGGGTTCTTTAGATTGCTGAACTATCTTCCCAGCTCAATGTTTACATATTTGTGTCTCATTTATTTTACTTATGAATATGAACTCAAGTTGTATCCATTTATCTATAAAAGTCTCCAGTTTATCCTTTTTATGGCTGAGTAATATTCCATTGTATAAAAAGAATGCATCTTTTTTTTTATCTATTCCTAGGCTGATGGGCATTTGGTTGTTTTCAAGATCTAGCTATTACAAATTGTCCTGCTATAAACATGTTTGCACATATATCAATGTGGTACAATGTTTTAAATTCTTCTGGGAGGGCCTGGGGAGATGGATCAGTAGAATATGCTTGCCTGGCAAGCGCAAGGGCCTGAGTTCAATTCCCGGTTCCGGGAAAAAAAAAATTCTTCTGGGAGATAGCTCAGTGGTGTAAGTGCCTACCTGGCAAGTGCAGGGTTCTGAGTTCAATCCCTGGTACTCCCTACCTGCCCAAAAAAATTCTTCTGAGAAGATACTCAGAAGGGAATAGTTGGCTCAAATGAGACCTCCAATCCTAATTTTTAAGGAGTCTCTACTTTGATTTCCACAGTGATTACAGCAGTCTCCACTCCGAAAAATAGTGGAGAAGTGTTCCTTTTTCCCCACAGCCCCTCCAGCATTTATTTATTGATTTCTTGATAATAGCCACTCCTTTTGGGGTGAGATCTCAGTGTTGTTTTAACTTGCATCATCTGAATGACCAGTGATGAACATTTTTTCATATATTTATTTGCTGCTTGTATTTTTTTTTATCTGAAAAATGTATATTCATCTCAGATGCCCATTTTTGGATTGAGTCTTTAAGTTGGGAGGTCTGATTTTTTTTTTTTTTTAGTTCTTTATACATTCATGATAGTAAACCTTTGTCTGAAGAACATCCAGCAAACATTTTTTCTGCACTGTGGGTTGTCTCCTTACTCTGCTTATGGTTTCTCTTGCTGTACAAAAGCTTCTTAATAGTATGAGATCCCAGTTATTGATTCTTTGTGAAAGTTCTTGTGTGATCAAGGTTTATTCATAAAGTTTTTGCCTACACCAATGTCTTTAAGAGTTTTACCTATTCTATCTTCCAGCAGATTTAATGTTTAATTTAGACCCTTGATCCATTTCAAATTTAGTTTAATGTGTGTTGAAAGATACGAGTCCAATTTTTATCTTTGACATGTACAGAGCCAGTTGTTCCAGTACTGTTTATTAAGGAGACTATTTTTCAGTGGATGTATTTGACACCTTTGGCAAATATAAGGTGGTTGAATATGCCTGGAGTTGTTTCTGCATTTTTCAGTCTGTTCTACTGATCACTGAATCTGTTTTTTTTTGTTTTTTTTTTTCAATAGCATACTTTTTTCTTTCTTTCTTTCTTTTTTTTTTTTTAAATACAGTAGCTTTATAATATAATTTCAAATCAGGGATTGGGATGCCCCCTGCCTTGCCTCTGTTACACAGAATTGCCTTTGGTATTCTAGGTCTCTTCTAGTTTCAAATGAATTTTAATAATGTTTTCTCTAGTTCTGTGAGATATTATTTTGGAATTTTGATTAGAGTTACAGTAAATTTGTATAACAGCATTAAGTATGGCCATTTCACTATATTGGTTCTTCCTATACAACAGCAGGGGATATTGTCTTAGTTACTCTTCTCTTGTTGCTGGGACAAATACCTGACACTCAAAATGAAGGAAGGAAAGGTTTATTTAGCTCACA
>NW_004524707.1:1144010-1145750 GCF_000260255.1 Octodon degus
CAATTAACTGCTAGATTCAAAAATCTTCTGGAGATTCTCAGGATCATTGCTTTGACCATCTTCTACATATAACTGTATGACTTGTCACTGTCATGTTTCCTAACTCTTCTCCCTTCCCTCTCTTAATTAGATAGTCCTAAAAATGTGATTTTTTTTATACAATGGAGTATTACTCAGCTATAAAGATAGCGTCAAAGCTTTTATAGGTAAATGGATGCAACTAGAAACTATAATCATAAGTGATGTAAATCAGACCCACGTGTACACACGGTATTGTCTTCTTAGTGTAAGAATCTTAGAGAGGAAATAAAACCCACAAGTACAATAGATGTTGTGAAAGGGAAAGAAACTGCTTAATAGGAAAAACAACTGGGATGAGGAAAAGAGAAAAGAAAGAAGAAGAAGGGGGAACATATACAGCCGATAGATAAGATAATTGTACTACTAATTTCTATTGATTTATTGGAAGAAACAATGCTTAATTTTTTTGAACAATTTTAAATGCTTATTTCTGGTACTCTGAACAGCTACTTTGAAGATAACATTATGCAGTACAGTGACCATTGTTGAATTCCTATCATCTTGTTTCTTGAAATTCTGTATTGTTTCTAATGCTTGTTATTATTTTTATTCTCTTTTTATTTTTCTTATTTTCTTTAAAATAAAAAAGTTAAAGTTTCTTAGAATTTAGTATTGACTTTGTCAGGGCTTTTCTGTGTTGATAAGTTTTTTTTTTTGTTTTTTTTTTGCCAGGGATTGAACTCAGGACCTTGTGCTTGCCTGGCAGGCACTTATGTTGCTGAGCTATATCCCCAGCCCTGTTGGTAGGTTTTTAGTTACATCTTTTATTTCACTGATTGATATTTTTTTATTTAGGATATTTATATCTTCTTTATTCAACTTTGATAATTCATATGTATCTAGGGATCCATCTATTTCTTCTGCATTTCCTATTACAAGTTTTTGAAGTTCATATAGTTGATCTTCTGGATTTCTGCAGGGTACTTGTTACTTTGAGCTTTACATTCCTAATTGTGTGGATTTGAATATTTTCTCTCCCGTTTTTGATAAGATGGGCAGAGAGCTTCTTAATTTTATTTAATATTTCAAAGAACCAACTCTTTGATTCATTGATTCTTTGTATGGTTTTTTGAAGTCTGCAATGCATTAATTTCTGCTCCGCTCTTTCTAATTTCTTCCCTCATATGAGCTTTTGATATACTCTGTCCTTTTTTTCCTTAAAAGTTTGAAGTTAAATATTAAATTATTTATTTGTACTTGTTCTATTTTCCTGATATGAGTATTTGCTGCTATAAGTTTTCCTTTTAGAACTGCATTCATTATGTCCCATAAGTTCTCATATGTTGTATTGCCACTGTCATTTAATTGTAGAAACTGTTTAATTTCTTCTTCAATTTCATTTGTGACCTAGAAGGGTGTTATTTAAATCTCATATGTTTATGAGGTTCTTGTGGGGTTTTTTCCATTGATTTCCAATTTCATTGCACTATGGTCTGATACTATACATGGTGTAATTTCAATTTCTTTGCAGCTGAGAAAAATGTGTATTCTGAGGTTGTAGGATGGAACACTCTGTATAGGTCTACTAAGCTCATTTCTTCACCAGTTTTGGTTCAATTCTGTTATTTCACTGTTAATTTTTTTGTCTAGTTGATCTGTCTTTTGGTGACAGTGTAATGTTGAAATCTCACAATTTTATTTGTGCTTGTTTGACTTTTC
>NW_004524707.1:1146210-1151530 GCF_000260255.1 Octodon degus
TTAGACCACTGAGCCATCTCACCAGCCCCTAGAGCATTGTTTTCTACTCTCTGACTTTCAGTCTAAGAATTTCTTTTTGAGTTAAATGTTCTTATATGCAAAAGATTGTTGGATCATATTTCTTGATCCATTCTGCCAGTCCTTGTCTTTTGATTGGTGAACAAGGCCATTGACATTCATGGTTATAACTCACATGTATTGACTTATGCTTGTAATGTTTTTCTGTTATTGGCTTCTCCTTCTCCTTCTTCCTCTTCCTCCTCCTCTTCCTCTTCTTCTTTTCTTCCTCTTTCTCCTCCTCCTTATTCCTCTTCTTCCTCCTCCTCCTCCTCTCCCCCCCTCCTCCTCCTTCTTCTTTGTTCTCCTGCCATCTGTTTACTTGTTTGCCTTGCCTGATGAATTCCCTTTGTTGGGGATTATGGGGTTATAGTCCTTGTTTTCTCTCTAGAATGTCCCTCAAAACATTTTGGAGTATTGGTTTGGTGGTCATAAATTTCCTCAGCTGTTTTTCTTGTCATGGAAATGTATTTCTCCATTGGTTTTGAAAGACAGTTTTGCAGAGTACATCAATCTGGGCTGAAGGCTGTTTTCCTTTACCACTTGAAATACTTTACTTCAATCTCTCCTTGATTTGAGCATTTGTGCTGAGAAATTAGCTATTGTTCTGATGGGCTTTCTGTTATAGGTGGTTTGTTTCTTTTCCTTAACAGTTTATTTATTTATTTGTTTATTATTTTATGTATTTCAGTACATTGTCTATAGGGTCTCGCTACACAGATCAGACTCATAGTGATTCTCACGTTTTCAGCCTCCCAAGAGCTTGGATTACAGGCATGTGCCACTACACCCAGTCTCAATCACTGTCTCAGAGTGCCCTTGGAGGAAGGCCAACATGGCACATTGAGGATAAAACCCAGTCCCTGCGTCTGCCTAAGCATGTGTTTTAACCCACTGAGCTATTTGGGTGGCCCATTTTATTTATTTATTTATTCCATAACATTTTATTTTATTTTTTATTTTTATTCTTTTTGTGGAACTGGGGATTGAACTCAGGCCCTTGCGCTTGCCAGGGAAGTGCTTATTCCACTGAGCCATCTCCCTGGCCCCTCCATAACACTTTAAAATATTTTATTCTTCTCCTGAATTTCTGGAATATTGAGTATGACATGCCTCTGTGTGTGTGTGTGTGTGTGTGTGTGTGTGTGTGTCTTCATAGTGACCAATTGGAGTTTTTTTTTTTTAAGAAATTGAACTCAGAACCTTGCACTAGGTAGGCACTTGTGCCCCTGAGTTATATCCCTGGCCCTTTAATTGCAGTTTTGTATGCCTCACTTATCTGTATGTCAAATTATTTTTCTCTATCAGGGAGAAGTTTTCTGCTATAACATCTGTGAACAGTTTTTTTTAAAAAATCATTTGTGCTTTCTCTCCCTTTTTCATTGATTCCAATTAATCTTAAATTATTCTTTTACATTGCCTATCAACTATCACATTCATTTCTCATGATCTCTTGCTACTTTTAAGAAATCTTTTTGTGATCACTAGCCTCAAGCATGTGTTCTATATCTGAGATCCTGTCCCCATGTTGGTTTAATGTGCTGTGAATACTTTCAATAGAATTATTCTCTTGGATATATGTTTAAATCTGCCTTATGGATTCCATTTCTTTCCTATGATTAGTATTCATGGCTTCCATAATTATCTTACACTCATTATTTTCTTGTCTGTATCTGCTCTAGAATCACTAAGTATAGTTTTCAATATGAATACTATAGCTGCAGTATCAATCAACTTGAAAGAGCCCAAATGAGTCACTAGCCCAACCCCCAACAGGAAGAGACCCTGTTCCTATTCATGCCTGCTTGCTACGTGACTCGCTTTCCCATTTGATACTGGATTTAATCAGTTTTACCTGAGCAATGGTGCTTGTAATCCCACTCGTTGACCATAGTTTTGTCCCACCTCCTGCCCACCTAAGCGAGTTCCCATTCTCTCTACCTTAGCCTCACATGGTTTTACACTATAAAAGTCCCTGGAAGAGACAGCTTCCCGGGGAACTACCCGCTCGGGTCCCCCTCCTGTCCCTCTCTTGGACAGGAGCTTTCTTTCTCTCAATAAATATATTCTGCTCATAACCTCCGTTTGTTCCTAAAATTCATTCTTCGGTTTTAGAGAACACGAACTCATGTAGGTCAGGTTGGGAGATTGTTTTTCTCTATGTCATTTGGAGGTTCCCTGTATCATTTTGAAGGTCACCCACCCGAGACCAGTTTTTCTCCCTGTGTCAATATTTTTGATTTGATTTTTTTTTTCTACAGCTTCATTCAGTTGCTTTGCTGTTGCCACTTGAGAGAGACCAGGTGGGTGGCTTTTGGATTGTCCCATTGCATCATTGCCTGGGTTTGCCTTCAGTAATGTTTGGGGTGGACTGCATCTTATTTAAGTGTCTTCTCATTTTCTTTACTTTCTTTTTTTAAAAGTTTAATTTCTAAGGTGACAGTAACATAAAATGCAGGGCTGGGGAGATGGCTCAGTAGAATAAGCACTTCCCTGGCGAGCGCAAGGGTCTGAGTTCAATCTCCGGTTCTGCCAACACCCCCCCCCCAAACCCCATAAAATGCAGCCTAGAAAATGACCAACTGAAGTAACCATTACTTTGCCATTTTTAACACATGAGCTAGATTTGTGGACATAACAAAATCTTAAATGAACCAGAAAATTGTATATAGTGTACAAGCCCGTGGTATGTAAATTTTGTCCTCAGAGGTGAAAATTTAAAACCTGCATTTGAACAAGATTTACACTTTTTTTTTTTTTTTCCAGAACCAGGGATTGAACTCAGGCCCTTGTGCTTGCCAGGCAAGTGCTTATTCTACTGAGCCATCTCCCCGGCCCCTGTAACCTATCAATTTTAAAATCTCTTTTTTTTTTTTTTGAAAGTATTTTTGTTATTCTGAATCCCTTGCAATTTCACATTAATTTTATAAACTTATTAGCATATGAATTTCTACAAAGAAGACAGCGAGGATTTCAACAGGGATTACTGGATCTATATTCCATTTAGGGAATGTTGCTGTGATAGACAGCTAAGTTATTCAGAAATATTGTAAGTAGTCAGACAGGTCTGAACCCTTGAAAGGTCAGTGTGGAAGACAAGTGTGGCTGGAGGAGTAGTCACTGAAGACCAGGTGTCAAGAAAAAGAGGAACTACACACCCATATACCTCCCCTAGGGATGAACAGAAGTGATCCATATGTTAAATAGTCATCAGTCACCTTGGGGTGGAGGACCAAACCTCAACCCACTCCTTCCAAGAAAGTTCTTTTTTTTTTTTTTTTTAAACATTTATTTAGTGTGTGTGTGTGTGTGTGTGTGTGTGTGTGTGTGTGTGTGTGTGGCCAGCTCAGCCCACCAGGGGGCGCGCTGGCTGGCATGTGGTGCTGGGGGATCGAACCATGGTCCCTGTGCTTTGCTTAGCTTAGTTCGTTCCAAGTAGGTGCTTTAGACCACTGAGCCATCTCTCCAGCCCCTCAAGAAAGTTCTTGTACATCCCCTGTGCACCTGCTATGTGACTTGCTTCTCAATTTGACCCCCATTTAATTGATATTATCTAAGCAGTTATGCCTGTTGTAACCTTATTTGTTCATTGTAGTCTTATTCCATCACTCATTCTGTGATTTTTCAAATTGGATCAATATTACCTAAGCGACTATACTGGTAATATTAGTGATTGATTAGAATTATGTCCCACCCTGGGCCCACCTCATCTCATGGTTTTACTCTATAAAACTCTCAGATATCTCACTTACTTTTCTTTCATTGCTGGGACAAAATACCTGACACCCCAAATCAAGGAAGGAAAGGTTTATTTAGCTTACATTTAGTGGAGGTTTCAGTCCGTACTCAGCTGGCTCCAAGGCAGAGTGCCACATGGCAGAGGGCAGCAGCTCATGCTGGTGGAAAACAGCAAAAAGAGGAGTAGCAGCTGTGGCAGCTAGCAAGCCTCTTCAGGCTATCTGTCCCAGGGCAGGTGAAACACTCACACCCAAAATCCCCAGATTGGATCATGGATTAATCACACACTCTAGAAGCCTGTCCCAGTGACTACCTGAGGCTTTGGGGTAGGGTGGGGGGACAACTAGACACAAACCATAACAGCAGAGTTGCTGGCAACCCACTTTCTGGGACTCCTTGGGTACCTCTTAGATAGAAGTTTTCTTTCTCTCAATAAATTTTTCCTACTCTTAACCTCTATTGTTTCTAGAATTTATTTTTCAACTTTAGAGAACATGAATTTGGCATTTCAGACAGTTAGCAGGTTGGGAGTTATAACTCTCTTATATTATTTGGAGTTCCTATAACATATGTTCTATGTTGTTACCATGTTGATAGTGTGAAATCTTTTGATCTATAAATGTAAGATATTTTTCCAACTATTTACATCTTCTTTAATTTATTTCAATAATGTTTTAGAATTATTGGAGGGTAAGTATGCACTTTTTTGGTTAACTTATTCTTCAGTGTTTTATCCTTTGTGCTGTGGTTATAAATGGGGTTGCTTAGTTTTGTTTTTGGATTACGGATAATAAGTGTATAGAAATGCAACTATATTTTTATGTTGATCTTATAACCTGAAATCTATGGAGCTTATTGAAATAATCTAAAAAAATCCATTTTTTGGGCTTTTTGGTATCTCAGATCATATCTATGAATAGAGATTATTTTACTTCGTCTTTTCTAGTGTGAATTCCATTTATTTCTTTTTATCAACAAATTGCCCTAATTTGAATTTTCAGTAAAATGCTGAACAGAGTGGTGAGAATGAACATCTTGGGGAAAACACCCCATCTTTCATCATAAAGCATTATGTTAGCTGTGAATTGTTTGTAGATACCCTTTATCAGGATATTCCTTTCTATTCTTTGTTCAGTTTTTAAAAAAGCATGAATGACTAATTACTACTTTATCCTCTCCAGTTCCTCCTCCTCCTCTTCTTCTTCCTTCTCTTCCTCCTTCTCCTCTTTCCTTGGAAGTAATGGTGATTGAACCCAGAGCCTTTATACTTAGTTTGCATCCTCAGCACATTTAAAAATCCTAGCACTTGGGCTGGGGAGGTAGCGTGGCAGTCTAAGTCAAGCACAAGGATTTGGGTTTGATTCCCGGTACTGCATACTGCGCCAGCCCTAGAACCCTGGTGCCATGCCAACCATCAAAACCAGGCATGGTGGTGCACACCTGTAATCCCAGTGCCGGGGAGCCTGAGGCAAACTATGAGTCTGAGCTGTGTAGCGAGACCCTGTATCAAATAAATAAATAAATA
>NW_004524707.1:1153030-1154372 GCF_000260255.1 Octodon degus
GGAATAGCTGGGTCAAATGGGACCTCTACTCCTGTTTTGTAAAGGAATCTCCGCATTGATTTCCACAGTGGTTGTACCACTATGTACTCCCACCAACAGTAGAGAACCTCTCCAGCACTTGTTATTGGTTTATTTATTAAGTACCTTTTTTTTTTTTGGTACTAGAAATTGAACTCAGCGTCTTATGCTTTCCAAGCAGGTGCTTGTGCTCCTGAGCTCTATTACCAGCCCATTGATTGATTTCTTGATGATAGTCATTTTTTCTGGGGTGATATGGCATCTCAGTGTCATTTTAATTTGCATTTCTCAAGTGACCAATGATGTTGAATGACTTTCATGTATTCTTTTGCCATTTGTATTCATCTGAGAAGTGTATATTCATCTCTGATACCCATTTTTGGTTTGGGTCTTTGAATTTTGGGGGCCTGGATTTTTAAAAATTGTTTATATGTTCCAGGTAGAAATCCATTGTCTGAAGGACAGTTGGCTAAATTTGTTTCCCAGTTTTTCTTTTACTCTGTTGATGATTTCTTTGAATGTGCAAAAAAATTTTCCATAAGATGAGATCCTAGCTATTGATTGTTTGGAGTATTTCCCGTGCAGTTTGGCTTTTGTTCATGAACTCTTTGCCTGCCAATATGTCTTCAAGATGTCTACCTACTTTCTCTTCCAGTAGATTTGGTGTTTCTGTTTTAATATTTAGATCTTTGGTCCATTTAAACTTTAATTTAGTGCATAGTGATAGACATGGATCTAGTTTTAGTCTTTGGCATATGAAAAGCCAATTTTTCCAGCACTATTTAGTAAAGAGGGTATCTTTCTTCCAGTGAACATGTTTGGCCCTTTTATCAAAGATAAGGTGGCTAAGTGTGTTTGTACTTGTGTCTGCATCTTCCAACCAGTTCTATTGATCCTCAGGTCTGCTTTTGTCAGTACCATGCTGATTTAATCACAGTAGCCTTGTAGTATAATTTCAAGTCAGGGATGGTGATGCCTCTTGCCTTGCCTTTGTTGCCCAAGATTGCTTTTTCTATTCTGGGTGTCTTCCATTTCCATATGAATTTTAGGAATGTTTTCTCTAGATCTATGAGGTATGCTAATGGTATTTTGAGTGGGGGTACATTTAATCTGTATAACAATTTTATGACTATGGCCATTTTCACAATGTTGCTTCTTCCTGTCCATAAGCAAGAAATATCCTTCCACTTTTTTGAAGTCCTCTTCAATCTCTTTTTTATAGTACTGTAATTTTCAGTGTATAGGTCTTTTACTTTTTTTGTCAGATTGATTCCTATGTATTTCATTTTTCCGGATGCTGTTATGAAAGTTATGTTCTCTCTAA
>NW_004524707.1:1155122-1156406 GCF_000260255.1 Octodon degus
CCTTTAGTATTTCTTGTGACAAGTCTGCTAGCAGCATATCATCTTTATTTCTTTTTATGTAAGAAAATTTTCATTTTGTCTTCATTTTTGAAAAACAACTTTGCAGGACGTATGATTCTTAGTTGATGGTTTTTTTCTTTGAACATGAGTGGTGTTTTCCATTATTTCCACTGAGAAGTTGGCTGTGAGCCTTACTCCTATTCCTTTGTAAGTGACGAGCCATTTTGACTTCCAGTATTTTTAGTCTAATGTGTCTGTGGTTCTGTTTTCATTTATCCTTTGGAATTCATTGAGCTTCCTGGATATGTAGATTATTATTTTTCAGTAAAATTTGGAAGTTTTCAGCCATTAGTAAACCCTTTTTTCTTGTACTTTCATTTTGTGCATTTTGGATATTTAATGATATTTTATATTTTTTTGAGGTTCTGTGACTGTTATAATGATTAGACAACTTTCTATTAAATTTGGCATCTGTTGCATGTATTCTGTCTCTTTTTGACAATATTGGTGCATGTGTGTGTGTGTGTGTGTGTGTGTGTCCCCATCCTATAATAGATTTTGTTGGAAGCTGGATAATTCAGATAACACTGTAGTAAATCTAGCTGTTGGTCCTCATTCTTAGGGTTTCCAAATTCCAGACCAGCCTGGGTAACTTAGCAAGACACTGTCTCAAAACAAGAATAAAATAAAAGACTTGGAGATGTAGCTCCATGCAAAGTCCCTGGGTTCAGACTTTAGCATCACACACACTAGACAGCAACAAAACTATTGACACTATTAGAGAATTTAGTAAATAGTCTGGGTACAAAATGAATAGCCTTTATGTATTAGTTGGATACAGGGTCTCACTACGCAGCTCAGGCTTATAATGATCTTCCTGTCTCAGCTTCCCCAGTGCTGCGATTACAGATGTGTTCCACCATGCCCAGTTTCCGGGTTGGCACAGCATGCTGTACTGGGATCCCTGAACTCAGGTCTTTTGTGCTTGCCAAGCAGGTGCTTAGGCTGCTGAGCTGTCTCCTCAGTCCACCTTTATGTATTTGAATAACAAACAGTATAATTTTTTAAATGTTCCATTTATACAGTAATAAAAATGTAAAAAATAACTAGGAATAAGTTGGAGAATTGTGTAAGATCTATATGAGGAAATAAATACCGAGATTAACAAAAGAAGACTTAAATGGAAAGGAAGGCCCTGTGGTTTGTAAGGAATTCGTAACTGAACCCAGGTTCTTCACACTGAGGTATGTACCCATATATTTTGTACCAAAAATTTATTTATTT
>NW_004524707.1:1157014-1159553 GCF_000260255.1 Octodon degus
TCTTGTCTCCTTGAGGGCCTGACACTAACTGCCTATCATGTTTCTATCTAATTTGGTTGCCTGCAACATTCCCCCCTCTAAAGAAGTAACCCGAACTGCCATGAGGGAAACATGGGTGATGATCGCTCTGGCTTCAGGCTGAAAGCGGTCATAGTTGTTGACCAACAGAGATACTCTTCAGAGGTTCCATCTAAAGGCCCTCAATAGACACTAGGCATTTTCTCTTGGGTGGATGTATAGCTTTGAGTCTGGAGGAGACAAAGCCAAAGAAATTATTAAGCATGTATATGCCAAATAATAAAATCAACAGGATAATCATGAATATAGTCAAAAATTATTTTTACCAAGGAGACAGTAATGACTTTCTATAAGAATGATAAAGATAGGGTCCAGGGGACCTCAGCATCTCACATATCATAGATTTGACATCTTTTGAACAGCTAGTGACATTAGCAGAAGGATCTGGAATGTAATAACTTTTAAAGCTTGTAATTATGAAAACATTAGTCAGAACGTTTTGTAGGTCAATTAGAGATCTCTTAAATTTAGGGTTTAATCTCTTTATCTTCCATGGCCATTGAGTATTGTCTCAAACTGGCCTACTCTTATGTCGCACCAACTCTACCGTTACTGGGGTATACCCAAAATTTAAAATTAAAAAATTTTCTCTTTATTTAGAGCCAGGGTCTTGCTAAATTGCTAAATTTTCCAGGCTAGCTGCAAATTCACAATGCTCCTGCCTCAGTCTCAACATCTCTGGCTAGAACTATAGGCCTGTACCACCATGCCTGGCTAGGGAATACCATACTCATGGAAAACTCTATTACAAAGGTGCTCTAGCAGGGATAGATAGTCCTACCAGATATTAAAACATATTACTGCCTTACTGCATTTGGGCTGCTTTAACAAAATACCATTGGTTGGGTGTCTTATAAACAGTAAACAGTTATTTCTCACTCTTCTGGAGGCTGGGAGATCGAAGTGAGAAATCAGCAGACTCAGTGTCTGCTGAGGGCCCTCTTACTCTTCTCACTATAATCTGACATGCAAGAAGGGCTTGGGGCTTTTAGTCTCCTTTAAGGACACTCAACTCATCCTTGAGAGTTAAATCTATATGATTTCACCACTTCTCAAAGCCCCACCTCTTAAACCTATCTCCACAGGAGTTAGGATTTCAACATATGAATTTTTGAGCAAGGCAAATTTGATTTTGAGCAAGCTACAAAATTATCTGTTTGTTTGTCTATCTATCTATCTATTATCTGCTATCATATGCCTTGATATGGACTCAATTCTTGCTTTTCACTAGTTTGAGAATTATTATTATATTTAATTATTTTGGGGTTCAAGTCACTTTCACTTGGCTCCTGCGATCTTGTGGCCTGCCCTTCTTTACCTGAGCAGGTCCCTGATTCTGGCATAGAAGATGTGCTGGACTCATCTTGCACCTTCCCTGTGTGAGCCTTCAATCAGCCACTTCCCCAAGAAGTCCTGTTTCCTTTTGGAGAGAAATGATATTACAAGCCCAAATTGGAGTATCTTATGTGTTTTTGCTGTGTCTTTGCTTCTTGGAACTGTCAGCTGTCAATGCTAAGAAATATAGTTTTAAATGTACGCTGCTACGACTTGAATGCTGCCACCAAATCTCAGGTTGAAATGTAACCCCCAGATGAGATGTTGTGAGGTGGGACCCAGTGATTGGATCATAAGGCAGTGAATTGATTCATTCATAGATTGATGGGTTAGTGCATTGGTAGGTTCCCACAAGAGTGGCTCTGTTGTAAAGTAAGCTCATGTGGTACTTTTGCTGTCTTTGTGGTGCTTTCTACCATAATCTGGCAGGAAGATCCTTACCAGATACCAAGCAGATGCTGGAGCTCTGCTCTTGGACTTCTGGAATTATGAGCTAAATTTCTTTTCTTTATAAATTTCCTGGTCTGTGGCATTCAGTTATAGAAAAGAGAATGTGCTGAGACTTACATCTATGCATGTGCACACACATATACAAACATGCATACACACATTCATACATGTATGCATGTTATAAACAGATACACACAAAGATTTATTTATTTATTTAATAAATAATTCAGACTCATAGTGATCCTCCTATCTCAGCCTCCCCAGTGCTAGGAGTCCAGGCATGTACCACCTTGCCCAGTTTCAGTGGCCAGCATGGCATGCCTGAGGTTCCAGGGCTGGCATGGTATGTGGTACCGGGGATCAAACCCGGGTCCTTGCACTAGGCAGGTGCTTAGACCACCAAGCTATCTCCCCTGCTCTCCATGTACAGTTTTGAAAAGCTACGGGGACACGTGCATGAGAAGTCAGGGGTATTTCTGACAGGGTGCAAAGAGCTGACTAGTAAATGCAAGTTGTAGGCTGGAGCTAGAGAATCAACGTTTTGCAGCTATCATAGAATTGAAAGGATGAAACAAGAACCATACATGGATGCTCAATCTAGGCAGGTATTTTAATGAACAGCAGCATATTTGCATGGTGTCTTAGTTACTCTTCTCTCAGTGCTGGGACAAATACC
>NW_004524707.1:1164743-1239041 GCF_000260255.1 Octodon degus
CTCCTCTTCTTCTTCTTCTTCTTCTTCTTCTTCTTCTTCTTCTTCTTCTTCTTCTTCTTCTTCTTCTTCTTCTTCTTCTTCTTCTTCTTCCTCTTCTTTATAAGCAAAGCAAGGAGTCAGTCTAGTCTAGCTCTCTGGATCCTTGAGTCCCATGGCCTTACTTTCTTGAGAACATTCACAAATAGGGGAGAGAAAAGTGGGATTAAATTACACGCTCCCCAGACTGAGGATTCTGGAGGCTTTGCTGAGTAACGGTGATGTTGACCCTCTATGGGGTCAACACTGGGACAAAATTCCTCATAGCCATGCCTTAAAGGAGGACAGATTTATTTTGGCTTTTGGTTTCAAAGAGTTTAGTCTGTGGTTGGTTGACTCCAAGGCAGAAATGGCATGGCATAAAAGGATGGCAGAGCGAAGCTGCTCTGACCATGCGGCCAAGAAGCACAGAAGGGAGGGAGGTGCGAGGCCCAGTACACACCCTTCTAGGTCAACCCCCACTGACCCACCTCTTCTGACCAGGCCCCGCCTGCTAACAGTACATTTAGCTATGAAATCTTCAAGGGATTAATCCACTGATGAGCAGAGGATCCCTATGATCCATTCACCTTCCAAAAGCCTGAGCTCTGAATAGATGAGACTTTTGAGGACATTGTAGATGGAAAACATAACAGATTCATAATAAACATTGTATGACTATAGAACTGGCAAGTGAAGTGTATGCATAAGGAGATGATGACTTCCTTATTATTATTATTATTTTTTTTTTTCAGAACTGAGGATTGAACTCAGGCCCTTGCTCTTGCCAGGGAAGTGCTTATTCTACTGAGCCATCTCTCCAGCCCCAGTGATGACTTTCTTAATATGAAAGTGTGATTGAAAAATATAATTATTAAAGTGCCAGCTTAGGCAGAGCAGGGAGCAGGGTTCGATCTCTGGTGTGCCGTGCCAGCCCTACTTCCAGGGCTCGCTGAGATGGCAATTGAGACAGGGTGTGGTGGCATGTGCCTATAATTCCAGTACTTGAGAGGCTGAAAACAAGAGGATCACTATGAGTCTGATTTGCCTAGTAAGACCCTGTACTAAATATATAAAAAAGAAAAATATAATTAATGTTTACATTTTTAAAAATTTATCGGCTGGGGAGATAGCTGAGTAGAATAAGTGCACACTTGGCAAGTGCACGGTCCTGAGTTCAATCCCTGGTACCACCAAAAAAATTTTTTTTCTATCACAGTAAAAGGCACATTTCCATTAATGCCCCTCAAAATAAATCCCTCGCTTTGAGCACACTTATCCCATCATTCTTGCTGTTTTCTGAAGCAGTTTTGGAAGTCTGTTCTCTCGGTGTTTTTAGTTGTGCTGTTATGGCTGCCTCAGTGTCTTAAACCAATTCAAATTATTTACTTTTCACGGTCACTTTGAGTCTGGAGGAAATGGGATGTTGCCTGGTACCAGGCTGGTGAACACGTGGGGGAGACGCGTGGCTCGCCCTTCTACTGCATGGCGCTCAGCCGCATTCACTGTTTCTGATCACACTTTCTGAAGACACTAATGAAAGAGGACTTCCAGAGCTGTTTCAGAAAGTGCGACAATGATGGGATGAGTGTTTGAAGCAAGTGGAAGTATTTGAGGGAAATCAATGGCAAGCTATATCTATATGTTTTTTTAAATTTTTATTTATTTTTTATCTATATGTTTATAAATTTATAAATTTATATAAACATAAATTTAAAAATTCACTTTATTCCGATCACAATTCTGGTCCTTCATAGTCAGAATCACAGAGTTGGCTCTCAGAGCTGGTTCCAGGTATGCAAATTCCTTAGTCCACTCTTCTCTCCCTGATTGCCACTTTTTAGCTGGGTCATTAAAAAATTATTCATCCGTAAGAGTGGAAAGGCAGAAACTGGAGAGGTGCTAGGAGATCTATGAGTAAATCTCAGGTTCTTGTTTTGTCTCAAGATGCCAAGCTAAGCCAGAGGTTCCCTGGAGGTGACTTGATGGCCTCTCTGTTAAACCACCCCAATGTGCACTCGTTCACATTTCAAAAGCACTTTATTACCAAAATGAATGAAAGGAGAATGACATTTAAATTAAATAAATTACACAAGCATCTCAAGAGACAAAGCTCCCAGTCCTCCCTGGGAATAAGATCATCATAGGTCAGTATCAGTAAGAACATTCAAAAGTATTGAAATTCTGGATTATTCTATTACCTTACCCCCTCCCTCCCTGCGTTGGTATTATCCAGAAAAGTGGTTTGTGTAATAGTTGTGTTCTTCCCAAAATACCTCCACAGAGCAGTTTTCTCCACCTCGCCCCAGGTGGGAGCATGGGGTGTGCTCATTGTCCTGGATGGCTCACAGATCCTTTCTGGAGCCCGGACTCTGGCCACCATGAATTAGCAGTCCCCTGCAGTTCTGGTGCTGGCCTGGGCATTCGTTAATGGTCACTTCATCAAGTCCCCATGGGATCCAGACCTTTGTTTCAAAGGAAGACTCTGACTTAGGCTGTCCTCGGGCTCTGTGACCTTCCTCCACCTCTGGGCCTGAGCTAGACTTTGAAGGAGGTGGAGCAGGGGCGGGTGGGTTGTCATTGGCTGAGGCTTTTTTCCTCTTGGAATTTGGCACTTCAAGTGCTGGGCACGGTGAATCCCAGATAACATTGTCTTCCGCCTTCCAAGTTTTGAGTCCCATTGGCAGCCGGGCGGCATAATGAACTCACTGAGAAGCAGCGCCTCTGGCCAAGAATTTGCGGGTGCTGGGCCAGCGCCCTCTCCTTTAACTCTAGGAAGACTTGCTAGCCGACCAGCTCACCAAACACACAGACATACAATGCAGGGCAGGCTGAAGTTAGGGACTGGGATTTCTTCCCAGGCTGGGCCAGCCCAACCTGCTGGGACATGGAACTTGGGAGAAACAGTGAAGAGTGGCCAGAAGATTTTGTGCACTTCCATGGAAGTTTTACAAAGCACTTGCACATGGAACCTACAACTGTGGGGCTCCTCTATATATCTATATGGAGTTTCCTCTGGATGTACCTCCCTACATAGGTAGAGAACTGAATTCCTACTTTTGTCTTTCCTAGAGGAACATAGACTGAGGTCTCGAGGTTAAGGACACCCTGTGGAGTAAGATCCATCTGGACCCTCCCTCACCACCTCTGGGTCCCCTGAGGAGTGCAGCTGATCCTGTGAGACCTCCTCCCTCAACTGCAGGTGGGTCCCCTCCTGACTTCAGGCTTCAGGTTGATAAAGGAGAATTAACATGATTGGCTCTTTGCCAAGTGAAGAAGGATAAGGCAGATATCCTGAAGGGAGGTATTTTCCCGATAGGCCTTGAGGTCAGGGCAGCTGGTAGGACCCAGGTCCCCCCAGTTTGGCCTGGATTGGCACTAGCACCCGTCTCCTTCCAAATCTCTGGTAAAAAGCCTTTGGGCAGAGGCACCAGTATCTGCTGCTACGTTGCCAGAGCATTCTGCCAGTTGCCTGCCTCCCTGTTTCTTGAGCTTCTATTTGGCCTCCAGTGGAAGGGAGCAGCCTCTCGGGGGAAGCGAATGGCGCTTCAAGAAGCCAAGGCAGCCCCTTGGTGGGCCATCCCTGGGGAGGTAGCTCTGCTGGTTGGAGGGGGCTGGTCGCTGCCAAGGCTGGAGTTTGAGTGCTGAGCAGCAGTGGCCATTGGAAGAGGAAGGGATGTTTCACCAAGACATAAACTCCTAGGTTTTGGAGATCAAGTGCATGTGGTACACAGCTGCCAGGTATGGAGTTGGAGGAATCTGGAGGGGACAAGCCTTGGGCTCCTGAGCTTATCTCTGTGTCCTGTGATCGCAGGACATCCTTTTCCACCAACCTGTGTAGGCCCCAGGACCCTTACAAAGCTTGTACACCAGATCAGTGCAGTTGTCCTTGTCCTGTCCTTGGTTCACTCTCGAAGTCCGGAAGTCAAAACATTCCTGGCCTGCCATGGGCAGGGCAAGGTGGGCAGCATGGAGTGGGCCGAGGCTTGGGCACTGCTGCTCTGAACTGAGGCTGGAGGAGGTGAGTTCCCTAGGCTCTCACCCAGGGAGGAGCAGGGGCAGTGGTGAGCTCTTCCCGCTGAGGGAGAAGGGGAAGGAGAAGGAGGAGAGAGAGCAGAGCCAGGCTTCTGGTGGCCACACTGTCCTCCCCTGTCACTCTTTGCAGTCCCTGGTGCCAGGTGCTCTGGAGGCAGCATGGGTAGCAGCCGGGCCTCACAGGGCGGTCAGGGTCTCTGTGTGGAACATGCTCCCGAACATCTCCTGCATGGGTCACAGGGAGGAATAGGGAGAGGGAGAGAAGGTATTAGATCTGTGGGGGCCAAAGGGACCATAGCCAAGAGGTGACACTGGCTAGAGCAAGGCACTGTGTGTGTGTGTGTGTGTGTGTGTGTGTGTGTGTGTGTGTGTGAAGAGGGGAGGCAAAGCCACACGAAGAGGGGCACTTATGTCATGATGATGGACGAAGGTGCTGGACCCACTCATCATGGCCTCTGGTGTCCTGAGTGACCTGTCGTTTGTCATGTGACCTTCCCTAGTGTTTCAGCTTCACTTTCTCTATTAGGTGAAATGAGGGTTGAGACTGGAGAAGCTGAGAATTTTTTCTCACTTTGATTAGCTAGCATTTCAGTGCTATCTAGACTTTATGGGAATGTGCTGGAGATTCCGAGAAGACATGGAAATCATTCGCCAGATCTCCGTGATCCTCACTCTATTTTCTACTGTCTCCACCTGCCATTGGCTCTCAGAGATGTCTTCAGAGATCCATGGAAGTCAAACCACAAAGAATACAAGTGACCCAGAGATGGGTGTTCTTTTCAATAGATTCAGAGACAGCTTTCTCTAAACTTTTACATTTTTGTAAATTCAGGAGGTTGGGGGTAATTCCCATGGGTCTGATGGGGCATAGGCTTTAGTGTATGTCTGCATCGCCTTTAGATTTTTTTTTTTGCGGAACCAGGGATTGAACTCAGGCCCTTGCGCTTGCCAGGGAAGCACTTATTCTACTGAGCCATCTCCCTGGCCCCTCGCCTTTAGTTTTTAAGAGCTGTGTACTTGTGAAAATATAATATACCCTAGAATTTCTGATAATAACATACCCCCAGGATCCATGTGATTCTACCAAGATAGAGCTCCCAAGGGCTGGGGTGGTGGGTACAACTGTGTCAGGTGAGGAACAGTCACTCTGTAAACACATGTTGAATGAATGAACGAGCACACGAATCCCCTGGCCTGATGAGCTTGTAAGGGATAAGCATTGCCCATGTTTCCCTGATTTTACAGATGACAACGATGGGGCCACAGGAGTGTTCTGCGGCTCTCCCAAGACCACAGGGCTAAGCAGAGCTGTGGCTCTCTAGCATTTGGTCCAGACCCTTCCTTTCCCAGGCTGCCTTGCAGGTGATGGGAAGAATGTCAGTCTGCTTTCAGAGAAAGATGAAGATGCAACGTACAAGACTGGCCTTCAAGATGCCTGTTGTAGCCAGGTGTGGGGGAGCACAGTGAATCCCTGTCCCAGAGAGGGTCCCCTTCCTTTCCCTCCCTCAGCTCCATCCCTCTGCTCACCTGCTCTAAGTCCCAGTAGCCCGGGCTGTGCTCCTCTGAGTCACACAGGGAAAGCTCGGTGTCTCCTGGGGCCTGGATGGAGGGAAGCAGGTGCAGATGAGCTCAGGGACCGCACCGCGTGGCTATAGGAAGAACGCGTGGTGGGCTCTGCGCTGGCACCGCGTGCCTGCATGTTTCATCCACTTGCCTCTCCCTCACCTGTCTCACCAAATAGAGCACTAAATAGAACCACGGGCAGGTGTGTGCCAGGCTGGCCCTTGCTAGCTGGGGGTGGGGCAGTCTTCCCCAGCTTTCAAGGGTGACTGACTAGTGACTGATTGTGGGCAGCTCCTTTTCTCTCTGCAAATCTGCAAAAGTGGGATCATCAGATTCACTTTGCTGGCTTTCTCCCTTACTGTACCACAGAAAAGGAGGTGTGCGTGCATGTGTGTACACATGTGTGTAATTTATACACACAGGAGTATAGACTCTGTTGGGTAAATTAGACTACATGTAGTGTAAATTACTTATAAGCATATAAGTAATACCTGATATGCAGAGAAACTATAACAACTAGACATTATTGGTGAGATAAGGGCAGTGAGGATTCATAAGAATCTTCCTGTTTGGTCTGTGAACTTGGTTCTCAAAGTAGGGGAGCCAGTCCCTCCCTACCCCCCAATTCGAGTTTCCCTCTAGGTGTGGAAGACGGGAGCCAAGACACGCCTGAGTCGTCCTGGGCACTCTCAGGGCTGGGAATAGATGGTGTCACCTTCATCAGGCTCTATGGTAAAGAGCAAATCGCTGCTGCTGGGCCAGAGCAGTCTCCTATGACCTGCAGAGGACAGGGGAGGATGGGGGCTGGGGCATAGAGTCTTGGGAGGGGAGGGCAGGGAGAGCTAGGCAGGATGAGCTGGGTGTGGGGATAGGAAGACTGGGGCAGAGATCCCAGTGCAATGGGATTTCTCTGACTCCTCAGCTTTCCAGAGGCCTCAAAGGACATGCACCATTGTTATTGGTGCCTCATTTGCATATCACTTACCGAGAACTAGTAAATCAGACACTGAGAAGCTGAGACAAAGCTCAGACAGCCTCTCCATCCATCACCAGCCAGAAATCCTCAAGCCCTGCTGAATTGTAACTGGAATGCTCTCTCTGCTCTCTCTCTCTCTCTCTCTCTCTCTCTCTCTCTCTCTCTCTCTGTCTGTCTTTCTGTCTGTCTGTCTCTGTCTTTCTCTGAGACAGGGTTTGCTATGTACTTCACGCTGGCCTTGAACTCACATAGCCCAGACTGGCCTTGGACTTCCAGAAATTTTCTGCCTCTGCCTCCCAAAGGCTGGGATTACAGGTGGGCACCACCACACCTGGCTAGGGCTTTCTAGAAAGAGAGCAGGAGGCTGTGGTTGAGAAATGCAGATGTAGGACATCATATGCAAGCCTTTGGGTGTTGGTTCAATCAGAAAGTTAATAGTAATAAAGGGTTTTAACAAATAATATATACATTACTTTCAGGTGACATAAAATATATAATTATTATTTAATCCTAAAAAAAACCAAGAAAGCTCTGTGAAGTAGGTAATGGTAGCTAATGCTATCTACAGATTAGGAAATTGAGATTCAGAAAAGTAAGGTGGCAGAACTAAACCCTCTCCCAGTGCCCCTCGAACTGGCTAGGGCAGTGCCTTTGAGCCCAAGTTTGCTTCGGGTGAGGATCCTACCTCTTGGGAGCTCTGCCCTGGGACTGCTTCTCTGGCATTTTCCTGGGCAAAGAGGACTGCATCGTGTATGCTGGGGAAGATGTGGTCACGTTGTACACACCCGTCCTCAAAGACCCCTCCATGGCTGATGTCATTGTACACCTGGGCTGGAAGGATGCAAGGTCAGGTTCAGAAAGAGAACAACAGTGGTAGATTGGTGCTAAGGGGTCGGGGCTGGGGGGACCAGAGGAGGGAAAAAGGAACAGAGAGAGGTCTGAGGTGCATCCTAGGGCTCTGACTGGGAGTTAGCATTGTAATATCAGCCCTGGACAGCAGAGGGCAGCATGAGTTTGAGTATGCTGAGCTTTCAACCCCGGCAGAAGGAAGTAGTTTGATTAGAGTTGGTACTCTGCATGACTCCAGAGGGAAAGGGAGAGGGCTCAGTGGAATAAGCGCTTCCCTGGGGCCTGAGTTCAACCCCCAGTCCCATTAAAAAAAAAAAAGTCCTCCATCTGCAAGGAGGCCTCCGCCCATTATATCTCCCAAGGCCCACGCGTTCCCTATTTACATAGATCTTTCCTGTGACTCTGGTGCATGCCCCTACTCTTACCAAATTCTAGAGTGGTTCCCTGAGGGAGTAATCATGGCCCCAACCGTCTGCAGTACGCCGAGTGTGTGCTCTTTAGGTGTGCTCGTGTGGTGTGTCCTGTGCACTTGCTGCACTTCCATACCCTGCACTTGGCCTCTGTGCAAATGTCGCCAATGCCCACTGCTCTGTGACCTTATGTGTGTAAGACTGCATCTCAGTGTCCCCTGGGGATACGGCGCATGCTCTGTGTTTACCTAGATTCACAGGCCTGACAGGGACAGGGGACCCAGCTTCACGGAGCCAACCCTCCACAGGTGGGCAGAAAAGTCATCTGGCTCAGGATACAGAGCAAATCAGTGATGGGGCAGATGACAACCTTGCTGTCCTTCCTCAGCTCCAGGGATCCTAACCCTGTTACTGAGACCTTCTAGGGTATTTATACAATCTTCTCAGTCTCTCTCTCTCTCTCTCTCTCTCTCTCTCTCTCTCTCTCTCTCTCTCCCTATCTTTTAGCACTGGGGGTTGAATCCAGGGTCTTTGCACTGAACTGCACTCATCCCTTCTTTTCTCATTTGAGACAGGGTCTCACTAAATTGCCCAGCTTGAGCTCAAACTTTATAGATTTTCCTGCCTCAGCTTCCCAGAGTGCTAGGATTACATGTGTACACCGCCACACTTGGCTCTGGCCAGTCTCTTTTGACTTGGATCTGAAGTTCTTACAACTAAGCAGCAGTTTGGAGGAGCATTAGGGTGCTGTCCTCTCTTATTCAGTCCCCACCAGCTTGTTCCACTGCACCTCCCTCTCCAGCCTTTCATGCCCCTCTGTGTCTGGCTTTTCTTACCGTGGATGTTTACCAAGAAGACCTTGACTCCGATCTTCCCATAGGTGGAGCTCAGCTGCAGGTGTTGGAGGGCATTGGGGGTGGGGAAGAAAAGGAAAAAATGTTCTGAGTGGGTCTCAAAAGTGACTCCCAAAATGCACTTCAGAGAGGAAGCCAAACAAGTAAGCATCTCTGAGAGGCTGGACTGCCAAAGACAAAAATAGCAGCTGAACATAGCACTTCTCTCTGGAGTGTTGGCTGAAGGCACTTGGAGAAAGTGGGACGGAAATGAGACTTGGCCAATGTGGCGGGCACTTAAAGCCACTGTGGCCCATCTCACAGTATCAGATCTTTTTGCTCAGTAACTTAGACTCTTAGCTTTACCTCTTTCCCAATTTTATGGCTTTGTGCAGAAGCTGCAGGAAAGGACAGAAGCTCAGAGAGCCCAGCCTTCTGCCAAGGCCAGAGCTCCAGGACAAGCCAGGGAAGCAGGCAGAGGCTCAGGGCTGGGCATAGGGCCTTCTCTGCCTCAGTGATGGCCACAGCAGCTCCATCAGAGCCCCTGCCCTCAGGTATGTGCAGTCACAGTGTCCTGAGCATTGGAGCACTGAGTTCAGTGCTCTTCTGTCCTGGGTTGGCCAGTGAGTGTGGAAAGAGCCACACAAGTGAGAGACTAACAGGACTCTGCAGAGGCCCTGTGTGTGGGCTCCTAGTAGCCTGAGAGGGTGCTTGGCATGGCTGTGCAGGGACTCACTGTCAGGACCCTGCTCAGCAGAGAGCATCTTGTCCTGCTCACATCAGGAGGCTGAAGGTCCAAGGCCTCCTGGGATAGGAGCGTGGAAGACGCAGGTGTGTACACCCTCACGTGGGGCCTCACCTTGGCCAGGGCTTTGATGCCCATCAGGTCCACAAAGCTGACACCACTCATGTCCAGAACGAGAGTGTGGAAGGTGACAAAGGGTGGGACACTGGCCAGAGTGTCAGTGGGCTCTCTAGGGGGCTCACACGGGGCAGCTGAGGTGTCCGGGCTGAAAGTGATGTAGGATATGCCGGCGCCGTTGGCCAGTGTCTGGTTGTTGTTGGGGTCGGTTGGGGTTGTGTTCTCAAAGTCTTGCTGTAGTTCCTGCAGGGAGACCGTCTGGGGGTGGCGGTCAGGGAGGGGACAGTCAGGGACCATGGAACTGAGGTGGACTTGGCTGTAGCTGAAGAACCGGCGGGAGGGAACAGGTTGAGGTATGACTCAGCTTGGAGGTGTGAACTCAGGTCCTGAAAAGTCCCCAGGAGAGCCCCCAACTCCCTTCCTGTGGCAGGGCCTGTGAACTTGGTCTCCCACACCGTAAAGAACAGAGGACCCTTCCACAAGGGCCTCAAAGTCTTGGCCCACCGTGCTCTGGGAGGAAGTTTCCTTGGGGACAGTGGTGCTCCCTTTTGCATTTATCTATGTCTGCTTCTCCCTACCTCTGACTTCCTCCCCAGCCTTGCTATTCGAGATTGGCCCACATCCTCAGAAGTTCACTGCTGTGTCCCTTCTGGGCTTGTTCGTGGGTCCCTGGGCAATGTCCTACCTTAGCCAGAACATGAGAGGGCAGTGGTTCCCCAGGGAGCTGTCAGCATCTCACTCAAGAAGAATATTGCCTGGCTGGGCTGCTTTGGGGCAGCACTCAGAGACTTGCTGTCTTTTTCACACTAAAGTTGGGGTGCTAGGGACAAGATCAGAATGGGTGGCCTCCTTCACCTTGGTTTTCATGAAGAGAGATTTCCTCTGCTGTGTGGGCATCATCCTTTTCTCCTGCTTGCGGAGGTGTTTTTGCTTGGCAAGTAGTACTTTCTGGGGGTCCATACCTGTCTGTGGGGGAGAGCCAGCAGCAGCCTTGATCTTAGCTCTTTGTGGGGCTGGTCTGCTTTGAGCCCAAGTCCCTTCCTGTTTCCATCTTCTGGCCATGCCCTCTCAAGCCTTTCTGGCCACCAAACTTGATCCTTACCTTGGCAATGACCTTTTGCCTGAAGATCTCTGAGTTGGCAAAGTAGAGAGGAGAACAGTAAGTGACGATCTTAATCCCCTCAGTGTCCTGGACCTGTGACATGGAGACTGAGCTCAGGTTGCAGAAATGTCTTTACTGTTTTTGCTGCGCATGGTGGTGTACACCTGTGATCCCAGAATTTGGGAGGCTGAGGCAGGAGGATCACAGTGAGTTCAAGGCCAGCCTAAAGTACATAATGAGATCTTGCCTCAAAACACAAAACACAAACAACAAAAAAGTCTTTACTTTTTTTTTTTTTTTAAAACATGTCTTACTGTGAGGGTAGTACAAAAGGAGGTAACAAACACATGGGTTACTTACCCTACTGTATGTCTTGGGGTTCACATAGATGTCAGTGTCCATGACCCGGGCCAGTGCATAGCCATTTCGACTAGATGTGGAGAAGAAGAAAACAGGAGGATGCCAATGGTGGGGGTTCTGGAAAGACGTGGGGTGGATCCAGGGCAAGACCTGCTCCCTGGGCTCGTGTTTGCCTTTCTGCACTGTAGCTCTCCTGGCAGCCTGTGGTTAGGGGGTGTCACCAGGTAGGTGACAGGCATGCCCTTGGTGTAGCTCGCTGACTGCTCAGGGAAGGTGTGGCACACAAGGTGACACATGTAAGTGGCCCTGAAGTCACCACTTCCTGATTCTAAATTCTCCACACTTGATCTTAGCCAAAAGGCCAAGAAGGGATTCTGAATTCTCAAGAAGAGGAGGAAAGGTGTCTCCAGTCTTTGGCGTCCTCCCCTCCTGGTCCAGCCCTACTCTGTGGTGCCCTTGGCCTTCACTAAGGGATCCTTTCTAGGACTAGCATGCATCTGTGCTCTGCCTGGTGTTTCCCTGGGGCGGGTCTCAGGGGGTCTGCGGTGCAGCTGGCACTTCTAAAAGGATGTTGGGTCCTACCCATCTGCTGTCCTCTCCTCTCTCTGTGTCCCCTGACTTTCAAGTCTGTGATGACCCCCCTAGGGGTCAGGATATAGGAATCCAGACAGTCCAGCAATCCTGTCTGGGTCAGGGTCTCCCCAGGCCTGGTAGCACCTCCAGTGCCAGGCTCCCAAGGTGGAAGGCACAGTGGATGGCCTAAGCTGGGGCCCCTTGGAGGCTGGCCTAGTGATTCCTCTGCTGAGCTTGGGGTAGGGGGAGACTGTTAACTTACAACTGGGTCTGGAAGACCACAACCAGGATGGAGAAGGCAACACCCACTGCCACACCATAGGGTAGGCTCAGGAAGAAGGAGGACAGGAAGCTCACCACCCAGACACACTGTGAGGAAAGAGATGTCAAGAGCAGGCTTGGGGAGAAAAACTGCCTCTCTCAGGAAGTCTTCCAGGGTTAAACAAGGTCACTCTCTGCTAGCACATTTTCAGACCTATCTTTTCCTTTATAGTGCAATTGTGCAATGATTTACATATTTGTGGTTTGGTTATACCTGCCTGTTTCCCTTAGATTGAGTGGCTGCCTGATCTCTCCCTCCCTCCCCCTCCCCCTCTCCTCTCCTTCCCTCCTTTCCTTTCCCTCCGTTCCATCCCTTCTCTTCCTTTCCCTCCCACTCCCTCCCCCCTCTTTCCTTCCCTTTTTCTCTCTCCTTTTCCTTGATGAGAATCTAGCCCAGGAGTCTACACATGCTGGGCAAGTGCTCCACACCCCTAGACCCTTGCCTGTTTTAAAGACAGAAACACCAGCCTGCGTAGGGAGGCACCCTGGGCATAACTGAACCATGCACCTTGAATCTGATATGCCAGGGTTCAGAGTTTGGTTCTCTTACTTGTGTGAGTGGTGGTTTCTTAATGTACAAACTTATCTCATGAAAGGACTAAAGAGTCAGGGAATGCAAGGGTTCAAGCCCTGTGATGAGACCAGTGGGTAGTGGGCGGCTGTGAGCTCTCTTTCTAACAGTAGGCTGTGTGTACATTGAGAATCCTCAGCCCTGAACTGACAGCTGGGGCAGGGGCCTGATTGCATGGGCTGCCCCCACAGGCCATTAGTGACCCTCAGATTCCTTTAAGGGAGTCAGTTGTCCAGATTCCTGTAGAGAATTTTTGTGAAGATCAAGGGAAAACACAAAACACTATGGAAATGTAAGGCACTATTGCCGGAGGAGGAGATGGTTGGGAAGGCAAGAGTTGATCCTTGGGACTTGCTGTTTCTTCCTTTCCCCATCCCAAGCTCACGTGGGGGGCCTCAGATGGAGCACTCACTTCTCTGGCTTTGAGGATTTGCTTTGGTGCACCAAAGGAGTGAGCCTCCCTGTCCCGGAAGGCAGGACAGCCCAGAGTGCTGAACCTGGAGACTCGGAGTTTCTATCCAGACTCCACATGCTTCCTGTGTGGCCTTGGATGATGTACTGAACCACCCCAGCTTTGATGTCATCATCTTTACAGGAGGTTATTAAATCCTCTCTTTAGTTATGGTGGGCCTTACGTGGACATAGTGCCGTATGAGCAGTATACAAGGCCTCTCTTACCAGTGCTCAGTGGGAGATGGAGTTGGTGCGTGTGACTAATCACACCCCAAGTCACGCTTGGGGGCTGTTTAGGGTTGCACGCTGCTGTCTCACTGCGATCTCGTCTAACCCTCAGAACCAGGCATGGTATGGCTATGGCTCTGCCCATTTACAGCTGCAGTGAGAGAAGCCTGGAGCAGAAGCCTGGCCTTACTCAAGACTCTGGTCCTCTGGCTTTCTCTACTCAACTTTCTCATAAAATGAATCTTTTTGCTGTTCTGGAGCTAGAAACCAAGGAAGTAATAATAGGGAAGTTTTAGCACAAATGTAAATCAATATTGTCTCAATTCGAAGTCTCTCTCAGGGTAAAGGCAAGATACCCATCCCACAGGGAGATTAAGGGACTTGCTATTGGTCACAGAGCCGGTGAATGGCTGAGTTAGGATTTGAACCCAGGATGCCTCTTGCAGACTCTGGACTCCAGGCCTCTAGACTATTCTAAGGAGGGCCCGGCCTTAGGCCAGTCTGTGGGGCTGGAGGAGGCACAGGGCCACAGATGGGTGCCTGGCGGCTGCCCAGTACCCACACAGTCCAGCTTGCTCTTCCTCCATAGGTAGTAGGGATCGGCGAGCTGCTTGAGGGAGTTCTTGAGGTTGACAGCTATCAGGGCTCCCAGCACAGCCTGGAGAAGCAGAGCATTGCTTGGTGTTACCTGGAGTAGCCCCTTCACCTGCCCTTCCCCCACAACCTGGCCCTGCAGCCTGGCAGGACAGAGCTGGAGCCCTGCAACATGCCCCCAAACCTCTCCACTCAAGCTGTGGATTTTGTCCCAGCTGCATCCTTGTACTTCCTCTCCCCTCATCCCTACTCAGCCCATGCATAAGGCCACGTGGCTGGGACCAGACATTGTGTCTGCGGGTCAGGCTCCGAGGCTAGAAGACCCAGAGTTGAGACCAGCCCCATTCTGTGAACTGTTTCACCAGCCTCAGTCTCTTTCACCTGTGAAACAGAGAGTAAAACCTTCCCCTGTCTACCTTACAGGCTATGACTGATGCTAAGGTTGATAATGACATTGCTTGGCCCCATGCTTGGGGATGGCTTGTCTTGGAGCCTCCCACTATCTTTGCTCCCTGGCTGGGCTCTTACCTTGGGGAGAGGGTACAGATAGGTCCCCAGGACCAGCATGGTGATCATCACCACCAGAGACACACATAGGCTGGCTACCTGTTCAGAAAAAGAGTTGGGAACAGGGGAAGGCTGGCTCTTGGTTGGTTCCCAAAAGATGCCTTTTGTGACCTGGAGATCAGGTTGGAAGGAGACTGGGAAGAGCTGGCCCGGGCTACAGTGCCTGGCTTCTCGGGACAGCTGTGAGCATCCCTGCGTGGCTCACCTGGGATCTTCCTCCAGCTGCATCCACAGCCAGAGTGACAGAGAGCGCACAGCAAATGACGTGGATTTTAAAGAAGGAGCCAAAGAAGTTGCTGCAGCCCAAGGCGATCATCTCCTGTGGGGAGAAGGACTGCTTGGGCAGGGAGCAGGGGTGAAACTAGTTGGCCATGCACGCTGGATCTTGGGTCTATGACTTCAGCATGATCCTGTGCTATAAGGTCACATGCTGCCAGTCAGGAGGAAGGCAGTCTGTTGGGGTGAGAGCCCCCACCCCTGGCGACTGCCTCATCTCAGATCAGAGCCCCAAGGTGCCTCTTGCACAGCTTGTGGCAGTGCCCCTCCTTCCTCCTCCCCCAAGGGTGGCCAAGCTACCTGGTTAGAATCTACATTGTAGCCATGCTTGCCAGCCAGGGTCCGGCCCATAGCCAGGTTGATGACGTAGCCCACAATGGCCAGGGAGAAGGCCGTGCCAATCATGTCCTTCCACTGTGAAACCACAGGCGACACCGGAGTGGGGAACCTGCCAAAGTGCCAGAAAGGAGGCAGGCCCAGGGATGTGAGGAAACAGAGGCAGCCAAAACTGTCCTCACCTTCAGAACCCCACAGGGCCCTGGTACAACCGAACTCATCCAGTCTTATGTGGAGCAGCCCCTGTAGGCAGGTACCACTGCTCCTGTTTCTTCAAGGCTTAGAGAACCTAACCTGTGCAGCGTAAGTGCTAGGGCCTTACTCATCCATGCCCGATTCTGCCTGGTCCCCAGTGTTGTGTCTACCCTCCCTTGCCTGTCCCTCCTCTGCAGATCAAGCTTTGTCTCTGTTTTCTGGGATCACAGCATGCTGCCTGGCTCAGTTTGGCTGATCCAAATAGCTTCCTTTCTGCCTGAATCAAAGGAGCCAGTGCATAACATCATGGAGAAGATACAACAAGGAGCCAACCAGAAAGGGTCGACTATCAAGGGCAGACAGACTTTTCATAACCAGCATGGGCTGGCTGTGTCGCTCTTCTTAGTAAGAGGCAAGAGTGATGATTTACATATTGTCAGTATACACTTTCTAATCCCCCTTCCCTTCCTCCTTCCCTCTCTCCCTTTCCTTTATTGTACTGGGGATTGAACTCAGGGCCTTCACACTGAGGTACATCTCCAGCCCTTTTAAGTTTTTTTTTTGAGATAAGGTCTCACAAGTCACTAAGTTGCTCAGGCTGGGCTCGAACTTGCAATCCTGTTTTATAGCCTCTGGTCAAGTGTCCTGGATTTTAGGGTTGTGCCTCCATGTCTGTCCTCCAGTGATCTCCATCTGAGGCCAGGCTTTGGTGGGGGCAGACTTTGGGCCACCTGGACTCACCCACGTTGAATCTGTCCCACGATCTGCATGTGATACTTTTGGGGCATCTTGCAGCTCCCAGAGATAGCTGTTGCCACCACCACCTGCAAATTCCAAATGCAGAATGGGGGTGGTCCCTAAGTTGGGCTCAAGGGGTCTCTCCCAAGTTTGTCTTCTGTGTGGGCCCCCCACTCTACTCTTCTGCACCTTGGGGCAGCTATGGGGAGGACAATATGAAGAGCAGGAAGAGCCACACACAGGGACATGGAATGGATTCTCTCATGACTTCCTGTCCCACTGGCTACCCGTGGAGAGGTCAGGGTGAGGGATGAGGGGGTCCCCGGCCCTGCCCAGAGTGGGGGTCCTCTCCTCACAGCCCCTCCATCCTGGCTCCAGGCAAGGTCCTTACCACAATCACCTCTGTGGGGATGGGGAAGCGGATCTTGTTCATGTATCGAGCGTTGAGCTCCTTCACCACCACCAGAACCAGCCCGCTGATGAGGGCGAAGACAAGTGAGGCAATGTTGGTGTGGGGGAGATTTTTGCAAATGTCGATGAATGTCTGGTGGAGAGAGCATCATGTTCACAGATCTTGCCCTTTCTTCCCACACAGCCCCACCCTGGGGTGCGTGAGCCAGGGAAGAGATGCCCATCAGTGCTAACGACGGAGGCATACGAAGGCCGTGAACAGTGTCTCACCTGCCACCACCCCCTCCCGAAGGCACCTCAGGAGCTGGGATAAGACTGCTTTCTCTGTTTCTCTATAAGAGCTCAGACTGAAAGTGGAAGGATGGAGATCAGATTTAAGGAAGGACTTCTCAGGCAGGGAGGGTTGAGGCACTGGAATAGGGAACCCATGGAGTACACCTCTCTTTTTTGGCAGAATTAACTGCAGTCTCAGCAAGCCCCAGAGAACATGTGTTTGACCCCTGCCTAATGGTGGAAAGCCCCCCTCAGAATCCTTTCTGAACAACAGTTCAGCCAGCCCTTGCTGAGGACATCTCAGAACAAGCAGCTTGCAGCTTCCTCAAATAGTTAACTCTGCTCCTGTGATAGCTCAGTGCCTGCCTCACTTGCAGGTGTGCCCCAGACTCACGAGGACGATGGACCCTGGGCCTGAGTAGGAGGGGACGGTGAGTCCGAAGATGTACTTGAGCACTGAGATCAGGATCTGCAGGCCGGCAGCCGTCATGAAGCCCCGGACAAAGGACTCAGAGAGGTAGATGGCCACGAAGCCGAACTGCATGAAGCCCAGACCCATCTGGAAGGGACAAGAGGGTGGATCAGGAGGGGCTATCTGCTCTACAACCTGCCTGACCCCAACCCCGGGCCTGGAGCCCCATGCAGTGTGGGACAGCAGTGGCTCTGGGGAAATGAGCCCTCTATGACCTTGTGGTGCTCTTCACTGTGCCCTATGTGCCTGCTACAAGACGTCAGTTTTTGGGGACATGGGCCTCTTTGTTAGTTCACCTCTCTTGCTTGTAAAGCAAGCCTGGCTGTCCCTCACTGCTTCCTGGCTTGGATAATGGCACCACTGTACACTTGGTTGCCTAACTAAAAACTTGGGAGTCACCTTCTCTGTCCATATCCAGCCTCATGCTCTGTAAAGCTTTTGGTAAAATGTCCCTTGTGTCTGCGTTTATCTTCCTCTCCACAGCCACTGCCCTGGTCTGGGCCCTCGTCACTTCTTCCTGAGTCTCTGCATGGTCCCTGCTGTTCCCCACATGGGTTCTAATCCACCTCCAGCCACTTTCTTTGCAGCCCAGTGATCCTTATAAACTGTCAGTTAATAATAATAATAATAATAAACTGTCAGTTAGACCCGAGGCCATTGTTTAGGGGGCACAACACAGAATTTTCTCTCTGTCCCCTGCCTCTGTTTCTGGTCTCTTCCTGCCCCTGTGCCACACTCCTTGCTGGTCAGACTCCTTGCTAGACTCTCTCCATGCTACTCTCCCCTGCTGGGATCACCCTTTGGCACCTGTGCACTCGGCTCCTGGTTAAATTCTACTCATCATGTCAGAGTTCAGACGTCACCCCCTCTTTGAAGTCTTCCTGGCAGTCTCTTCTTGTTTCCAACAGCCATTGTACATAGCTGTATTGTGCTACTTATCTCTACACTCACACATTTATCTGTGGACATGGCTACTTCCTCTGCTGGCTGGGAGCAACTTGTGAACTGGGCCTCTTTCTAACTTATCTTTGTGCTCTCAGACCTTAGCCCAGTTCTTGGCACAGAGAAACAACCAAATACACACACACACACACACAGACACACACACACACACACACACTGAATTAATGAAGGGTGTTCATCCCTGACACTGCTTCTTGAGCTTTTGTTCTATCATGCTGGGCTTCCCTTCCTAGAACTTAGGGACCCTTTTCTCTCCTCGGTAGCAGCTAAGGTTCTGTTGTGTGCCTGCCACAGGCTGGAGGGCCCCCCATGAATGCTGACAGAGAGTTGGGGCAGTGGAGAGAGGCTGTGGATCTTCCCAGGCAGTTTTAAGGTTCAGGCCAATTTCATCACTACCACTGGATTTAAATATGGTCTGCTAGATGCAGGGGAGAAGCTACTCCCAAAGTTTAAAGTCCTTTTGGGCCCAGGCTAGGGGGTGGGGAAGAGGGAGGAGGTAGATTTGACATCACATCAGAGGCTTTGAGGCAGGAGCAGGGTGTTTCTCTACCCTTCTGAGGCAGGGCCTTGGTGAGCCTGGGACATCCCCCTCACCTGGATGATGGCAGTCAGGCAGGCGAGCGTGGCTGACACGTGCAGTCTCTCTGTCTCCATGGCTGCAGTGTCTACATAGCTCTTATTGGTGGCATTGTTGAAGACCTGGAATTTTGACTCTGGGGCCAGCTGCAGACAGATGTTACCCACCAGGATGCTGATAACGGCAAAGGTACCTGTGGTGTCCCATGCAGCCAGCAGAAATCAGAGGTTGGGAGCATGCTCATGGAAACCAGCCAAAGGCCCAGGGACACGCCCCAGCCCCCAGGGGATGGGTTTCCTTATCAGCACCACCCCTCTCTGTACCACAACAGAACTGTCATTCACACTTGCCACCACCTACACTTGCTAAGTGCTCTTTCCACATCTGTCCAGATGCTCTCATTGGACATATGAATTCAGAACTATAAGCAAATCCTGTACCAGAAAGTGGCCCTGGTGACTGGGTCCTTTCTCTCCATTTCACTTAGCATTGGAGAGCTCCAAATGTCCTTGTAGTGGACTGATGGGACCAGCCTGGGAATTTAATGGTGCTTTCCTGCATTGATTTAGCCTGAGTAGTGTATGGTATGGTGTACTGTATTCTGTTAAGTCCTCTTCTCCTGCCAGGGAGGGAGCTAGAATAGGTCATGCTTCCTGACCTCACAGAGGCTCAGTGGTTTCCCAAAGGTCACTGAGGACAGTCAAGGTCACCAAGGACCTCCAAAGTCACTGAGGACCTAGTGCCAACACGGCTGATCATCTCTCTAGGACCTATCTACCCCAACTCTGGGAGAAAGCTGATGGCACCTGGGCCTTCGTCACCATGCCACTCATCCTCAGGGTCCAGATCATCCTGTCTGGAAAGGGGCATGGGCTTACCTGGCACCATCTGGTGTATACTTCCCAGGAAGAAATAGGTCAGGAGGGGGAAGAAGGAGGAGTAGAGGCCGTTGACTGCAGGGAGGTTGGCCAGCAGAGCAAATGCCATGCCTACAGATGAAGAAGAGAGTGAAGGCTCAGAGGACAGTTGGCTTATGGAGGTCACAGAGGGTTGAGGTAGGGGTAGGGAGAAGACTAGGAGGAAGCAGCAGGCCAGGCCTGATGTGAGGGGCTTCCCACCTTGTGGCACCTGGATGCATCCCCCACTGAGTCCGCCAAGCAGGTCCGGGAGAAGGTACTCCTTGATCTTATACTTGGGGAGCCAGGAGAGCACAGGAAGCAGCCCAAACACCACAGTTTTGATCTTGGTGGAGGAGCACCTGCAAGGAAGAGGGCAGGTTGGAGAGGTTGGTGACAGCCTGTCCACATATGCATTTGCAACCCACTTGGATCTCGGGCAGGATTCTGGGCTCCCACATTGTGCTGCCTGCCAGGTCCTGAGGAGAGCAGCAGGCACTCTCGAGAGAGAGCTCCCAAGTGCCCTGGCATGAGCTGGGGGCCTCACTGCAGGCTACTCGTCCAGGGAGTCCATAGGCTTGGCTCCGCAGTGCAGACTTCGCAGTGGCTCAACCTTTGAGGTTTGGAGTCTAACTTGAGCTTGATGGCCCTTCTCTAGGAAAGGCTTCTCTGAGCTCTTGTTTGAGTGCATGCAGGTCCAGGCACCCTGGTCTGGGCTCCTGCAGCTCTGCCAGCATCCTCTGCCGTACCGATTTGCCTTTCGTCTGTCTGTAGACAGCAAACCCTGCAATAGCAAGAAGTCTGCCTCTCTTGTTCATACTGTACACAGGGGCTATTGGACAGGCTGCTTAGTAAATACTTGTGGAATAAAAGAATGAATAAGTAATGGACTAGCTGGTACTGAAACTGAGGGGGCTGCCTACTGTCATTCCTTGACCTTTCCCCAAAAGGAAGGCTCTGTTGTCTCTCCTGGGGGGCAGCTCTGCTGACCCCTGTCCTTGCTTTGTGTGATGGCTCCATCCCAGAGTTCTTTGCTGGAGAATGCATCGCGGAGGAGGGAAGGATGGGAACCTGTTTTAAGCCACTGCAGGGTGGGAGAGTTGGTGCCTTCCTTGTTTGTTGAGCACCTTGAGGTCCTTTCATGGGAACTCCTGGGTGGCAGGAACAAGGGTGACAGCCGCTGGATTGATGACTGGAGGGGGTGGGGGCCTTAGCTTTTCTTCTCCCAGTTGAAGGTACTCAAATACTCAGGGCCCATCTGGTGACTCACCAGGCTGCCTGATTAGGCTTCCTTTCCTGTCCAGTACCAACTCCTGTTCTTTGCTCTTGCTCAACAATAGTTTACCTGACACTGGGTCCCCTGGATGTCACCCAAGACTGAAACCAACTTAGATAATGCTCTGCGTCCTGGAAAGTCCGGAAAGATTTTTCTGTCCTAACAAATACCCTTATGGAATGGCATCACCATCAGCCTCTGGCTGCCTGGTCTCCTCTAGGACTTGCAAGTGCCTCTCCCATCCCTGGGATGGTGGAGGGGGAGCTGGACTTGGTGAGTTGCTTAATCATCCCTGAAGTGTTGTTGTAGGAGAGAAGCAGGAGCTCTGTTAGGCTGTGCTCTTTGTGGCAGAGAAAACTAGATTTCATGAGTAAACAGCTGGCTGGGGAAAGCACAACTGCTCATTTGAGGGCTAGTATCTATCTGACCTGCCTTCCTTGCATTTCTGCCATATGCAGGGAAAACAATCTGAAATTGGAAAGAAGAGATGGAGGCAGATGCTGAACAATCACACAGGGCCCTCAGAGACGCCGCAGTGCAGGGAGGGGTCAGCTTTCCAGGCATTCATTCACTGACAGGTATTTATCAGAGCACCTTCTGCATCCCAGGCCCTGATCAGGTCTTGTATCTGCATCGTGGGAATTGTTAGCTTCCTGCCTCCATTTGTATTTCAAGTCATCCTCATCTTTTAGGACCACGGCTGACCTCCGCATTGCTCCAGCACAGAGGCAGCCTCACCTTGAACTCTTTGGGCACAAAGCTGGCTAAGTCCACCCATCAGAGGAGCACGGCTGTGGGCACAGGCACCCAGAGTCGGGGCACTCAAGGCCTCAGCTATAACTGGGCAGAGATGGAGCCTCCCAAGAGAAGCAGGGTTGGGCTGGGGCTTTTGGTAAAACTCAAGTGGATGATTGGCCTGAACTGAACCAGTTCCACCTGCACCTCCACTTCAACCACTGCCAGCAACCTCAATCCAGGTAACTGAATCAGCTCTTACCCGAGGGGAGTGAGTATGTACCAGCCAGCTTACAGCTGGGCCTGGGTGACAGTTGGCCAAGTGGGAAGGGGCTGCGTGGCCTCGAGCCCTCAGGGTATGGATCCCATTGCCTTGTACAACCCTCAGTGTTGGCAGGTGACAATGCCCACAGACATGCCGGGGATATGAAGGCAGGAAGAGCCTGGAGGTAAGACGGACCTTCAGATAGGTGGATCCCCTTTAGGAGAGCTCTGGGATTTAGGGCCTCCTGTAGGAATTCTCTGAACCAGGTGGAAGAAGGACTATTGGGCCCGAATGAGGAGAAAAGGCATGGGGAAGTGGAGGCTTCAGGTATTTTTGTGTAAACAGGGCACCAGGCTCCAGTGCCTTGTAGCCTCCATCCTACAGCTTGTCCACCTGGAGCTCCTAGAAAGACTTGAGAGAGTCTTAGGCACAGAGGGTCTAGGGGTGAGGGGTGCCCTACACCCTTCTGAGACTATAGATGCTTCTGGTTCCTCCTCTCCATCCTTGCTGGGGCTCTCAGAGAAGATGAGCTTGTAGGCGCTTACATTGAGCATTTGAAGCCACCCTGCTGAGGGTCCTTAAGCTCCATTGTAGGAATTCTGGTGCAGGAGCAATGTCCTGGAGCAGGAGGACTGCGGTCAGGAAAGGAAGAAAGAAAGGCTAGGCGTTGGGCCACATTACCTGAAGGCATGGCGAAGTTTCGCTCCCACTGGGTAAGTCCGATCCTTCTTCTCAAACTCCTCATCGAAGAGGGTGAGAGAGTACGCGGCTCTGTCTACCACGTAGCGGGGCCTGGGCTGGCTCATGTCTGCAGTATTTATAAGCTTTGGGAGGAGCAGAGAGAGGGAGGGTGAAGGGCATCCCTCTCCACACAGCCAGGGCCTTCTTTCTCTGCTCCTTGCTGCAGCAGTTTTATGCTGCCCTTCCCCGCCCAGTGCAGCAAGTTGCCTCCCTTCCCTGCACCAGGTCAATTCTTCTGGTGGCCTTCCTTCCCGGGCACTGGTGACACACACCCTCACAGGGGCTGTTTTGCTTGGCACCAGCATGAGGCTGGCACTGCACACCTGTGACATCACTCACCCCCGCCAACCACCAGGTGAAGAGCAGGTGGGAGTACTGGGGCCAAGGTCACAGCTGGATTCAGTATGTTGAGCCTGCTCCTTCCTGGGAGGAGCCTCCCCCCACACTGTCTTTCCCTAGACCTCAGTTTCCCTGGCAGAAAGACTCCTTCTGTTCAGCCAGTAGGTTTGGAACAAACAGAAAAAACAACCTTTAGGGAGGCCAAGGGGTGGCTGAGGGGACCCCAAGAAGACCTTTTCTGGATAGGATACCTTGGACCTCACCCACAGGTTTCACTGGGAGGGACAATGGCATGTCTGGAGAAGTCAACATGGTCCACTGCTGGCTGTCTCTCCCACAGCTTCCGGTGCCTATCCTGTCCCCCACCCTTGTGTACTGCTGGTTCTTTCCTCCTTGCTGTTTGCGCAACCTACTGATGTCCTGGGAGATGAGTTGGGCAGAGCTGGCCGCAAGGGCCCTAGAGACCCTTTTCTCCTTTATCTCTGGGATCCTTTCCCTCTCCCCTTCTTTCCAGGGCAGGAGAAGCTGCTAGAGGGATGTAGGAATAAGAAGGGGCGAGGGGGGAAGCCTAGAGGGAGGACTTATATTCAAAGTTGGGAAGTTCAGGGTGTCTGCAGCCAGTTTGGGGTGTGATGAACATAGGCAACTCACAGGGAAGTGGGCTGCCCTTGACTAGGGAAGGTCATCAGAAGGGAGTGGGCTGGATACTGTTTGTGGAAGAGGACCCTGGGAAGAGGTAGAAAGGCTATTCACTAAGGGTCCAGAAGGTGCTTCTAGCCTGGCTCTACTGGAGAGGTGGAAAGGGTGACCTTGCCTTTCCAGCTCTCTGATTCCTCATCAGCAGGGAGGGTAGCTTCTCTATTTCACAGGGTTGTTGAGAAGATCAGAGGAGTTGAGGATTAAGAAAGGATTAAGTAGAGTGTAAGGGTGGTGCAGATGTGGGTTCCTGCCATTACCGAGCCTGTGCTCCAGTTGATGATGGCTGGGTTGATGTATCCCATTCACTAGGTCTCAGGGCTGAGCCCATTTGGGAACTGTGTCCAGGCAAGTTGGATTTTTGGCAAAACTCTATGCATGACACCCAACTCAAGCAAGACAGTGGATGAACCTCCCTCCAGTGCCCTTGCCTGGGCCTTAGTCCTCAACAACGCTTGTCAAGTGAATCAGCATTTTAGAGGAGTAGACAGAGGCAGCAGTGAATGGCATGTGGGACCTTTCAGAGGGAGAAATGCAGAGTGGCATCAGAAAAACAGCAAAGCTTGGGAGCCAGAATGACCTGTGCTCAAGATCCAGTTTGTTCATCAGTAAATGGGGATAACAACAGTCCCTGGCAGTGGCTGAGAAGCTTCAATGAGATGAGTGAATGGTAACGGCAATGATTACTATTATTAAGATGGGAGGTGTTTCTTCCTCATGGGAGAGATTGTTCTCTGGCTTCTAATCCTTCACCTTCCCTGAGCAAGGGCGGCCTTGCTCTCCTTGGCCTCCCTTTCTGGGGCCTGGTGGATTTCTTAGCACATTCTTTGGGGAGGAGTTCAGAGCTCTATACCTGGGCTTTAGGGAGAGACTTGTGGTTCAGGGAATGTGTCCCAGGCCACCAAACAGACCTCTTGCAAAGAAACAGCCCAACTTTTTCAGCAGTGTAAATCAGAAAAGAGTGCTTAGGAAAAAGGGGCGAGGACAGGAATGCTTATGTCCCTGGCACCCAGCCTGCAATGACTCTGAATCTTCTTCCTAAGATGCTTCCGAATACTTGAAGTGCTAGTTGTGCGTTGGGGGTGCTATTAACATCTGATCCTGCCAAATTCTACTACCCTAACTCCCCCTACCAATGTCCCCATTTCCTCAGTAGTACCTTTGTCACTGTCATGGTCACTTCTTTACCACGAGACCCTGCCCTTTCCCTCCTGCCTCAGCCTCTACATTCATCATTCATCAAACCTTACTGCTCTTTCTTATCCTGCTACCTATCTCCTCCCACCCTCCCTCTTTCCTTCGTTCCTGCTCACTCATTTCTAGGAGGATCCATCAAGCCCCACAGCCTTATTTTGACACTTTTGAATTTTCATCCTCTGGCCTTGTTTAGGTGAACTCAGTAGGCTTGTTGGCTGGGTCTGTTCAGCAACCCTGGCAAGCTTGGGCGTCTGCTCATACTTTCCTCCTTACCTTGGTGCCTTGACTCATTTTGCCTTTCTAGACCTGCCCATCCTTAAGACTTGCTTCTGTTCTTCCTTCTCCTCTCTCCTTCCCTCTCTCCATCTGTGAAGCCTTTCCTCATCATCCTAGCACAGAGGGACTCATCTTTTCCTAAGACCTCCTTCACAGGCTCCTGTCCAGCCTGTGCCCTGGGCATTCCTGACCACCCTTCCAGGGAGGGGAGGAGGAAAGGGGTGTGGGTGGCAGAATTGCTTCAGAGAGGGAACAGGTGGGTGACTCAGGACTGCCCCTGCCCTTCTGGGTAGCTCCCCTACCTCTGGGGCCCGGATGTTAGGAAGTCCCCCCAGTGACACAGGCCAGCAGGGGAAGAGCTCCCTGGCTGTAGTGCAACATGACATGTATCCTTTCCTGCATTGTCTTCCTGTTCCCCCGTTAAATGCCGTGTGCTGGGAAGTTAAATGCCGTGTAGCTGGGAAAGGCGTTGGGAGCTTTCACAATCCTCCAGTGGGCACCACACACGGAAAACAGCAGCCAGCTGGAGTCTAGAAGTTTTCCCTGGAATGGAACTTGGCCACACAAGCCCAGTTCTCTCTTGTGGTTAAGGAAATTAAGTCTCGAAGGTCGTCTGAGCAGGCTTTGATCCCCATCAAGTGCTCTTGTGAGCAGGGGCTTTAGACCCCATGGGAGAACAGCACTGACCTCTGCTCCTGGGGCTGTCCCCTGAGGGGCATCAGAGTCTCCTTTCAGACCATGCTGGTGACCTTGTCTTCTAACCAATGAGACAAAATTTCTGGGTTCTGATTCTTTTCTTTTTTTGGGGGGGGGGCTGGGATTGAAAGCAGGGTTTCTGAACTGAGTTCTATCCTCAGTCTTTTTCACTTTGATACGGTATGTCGCTAAGTTGCTAACCGCCCAGGTCTCCCAGAGTGCTGGGATAATAGGCATGCACCACTGTACCCGAAATTGAATCTTCTTTTGAGCACTTTGTGCTGGGACCTGCCTCCCATCCTGGCTTCAAGTGACCTAAGTTGCAAATCTGCAGGCTCAGGAGCTCCCCCAGCTTCTGCCTGGTGAGGCAGCACTCTTGCTTCCTAATTCCAAGGAGAGGGCTTGAGGTCAGGTAGGGTGCAGCAGTCGAGGTCACCCTTATTCCTATCCAATTCTTTAGGTCTTTGGACTGTGGAGAAAAGGGGGATAGGGCAGTGGAAAGGGTGAGCAGTGTTCTGGGTAGGGCCTGCCCCTTACAGATGGGTTTTAAGGTTCTCTGGGATCTAAGGAGGAGCAGGCGCCTCACTTGCTGGATGAGGGGTGAGGATGTGGAAGAGGAAGCAAGGCAGGAGAGAAGTAGAAGGAACATAAGGGTTTGATCCCTAGTTAAACACATAGCCCTGCAGGGTGATGTCAGCATCGGCCACGGGTTCCACTGCCCTGTGTGTATCTAGGGGCCTCTCCTCCTCTGTCCCCACACTGGATCAGGATCAGCAATAAGAGCAGGTGCTGTGTGGCAATAATGAGGGACAGAAAGTTGACTCTGCCCCTCCCCCACCATGCAGGGAAGGAGAGGCAGGTTGGAGGAGCTGCGGAGACCGAGAGGGGCTGTGTGGCTTCAGGGGACAGAGGGAGCCAGGGAAGAGCAGAGGTAGGAGGTTGGGTACTCAGACAGCTCCTAAGCTTGGGAGGGCAGGGAGGTCAATCTGGGGTTGGGGAACAAGGGTCTTGTGGAGTGAGAGGATTCAGTGGGCCTCCTTTAGGATGAACTCATGCAAAAAACCCCTGAAAAACCTCATGGGGCCCTAGGCTGTCCCCACCTCAGCACACTGGGCTGAGGTGGACTCCATGCCTGGCTGCAGTGCGTACGCCATCACTGCCACCACCGGGGGGTTCTCTTTCCTGCTCCGCAGTCCACTCTGCCTCCCTAGCCCTGCTTTCTTTATCTGCTCTTACCCCCCAGCCCCAGGCCCTGTGCCCTCTAGATGTTACCAAGACTAGAAGAAGGAAAGCAGAAAATCTCTTCAGCAGAGGACAAGGACATCTGGGAGCAGGGCCCAGGAGCCCAAGCATGGCTTCAGTCAGGACTGGAGGCAACCCTGTCACTGCACCCTAGCCTGGCTTCCTGCTCCAGTATCCCTCCTCATGTGCTCACATGTTAGGGGTGGAGATTCTCAGATGCACCTGTGCCAGGTACAGGAGCAGCCCCAGCTCAGCCAAGCCACCTTGGTGTCCTTATTGTGGGCTCCTGTCTGGCCAGTCACTGTGTTCTGAGGAAGGAAAGGTCACTTGGAGGTTTTCTCTCTGTTCCAGTTGCTGGTAGCCTCTGCCTTGTCCAGGTCTGGATCCCAAGGGAAGGGCACTTCTGTCTGACCAGGGTGGAGTGGGATAGGGCAGTGTCCTTAACAGGAGGAGGGAGGCTACAGAGAACCATTGGCCCCCTCCCCTCAAGGCATCTTTAGATACTTTGTTCTTTCTGTTATCTTCATGGTTCTTGGGTGAACCATGGCTGGTTCTTACCCCAGCCTCATTTCCTTCTCAGTGGTGTGAGGAAAATACAAGATGTCCTGGACCATGTCTCAGGTAGGGGTGAAGGCCCCTGCTGTGACCCCTAAACTCTCCCTCTCCCTCTGCTGTCCCTGAAAGAACAGGTGCTGAGAGAATGAAGTGAGCCACAGTCCAAGGGATGCAGAGTTATAGCTAATCTCCACGGTGGGGCCTGAGCAAGGTCAGGTGGCCCCTGGAACTGACACCTTGGTTGACTTGGAGATGTCTCTAGGGAGACAGAGGCTAGTATCACTCCAAAGTAGGGGCCTGGACCAGAGGACCTGTGAAGGCCTGAGTATCTAGATGAAGCCCAGGGTGGCATATGGTGAGTTCCGCGTAAGGAGCCGCTGTGTCTCCAAGCACTGACCCTTTACCCTCTGGAGGTTGGACTGTGTTGAACTGGTCCCCTGTCCCCAGTGAACTGACTCCTGTTGTTCAGTGTAGTTTAAATCACCTTCCTATGTACTGACTATGAGCCTATTTCTTGGAAGACTGCGAGCAGTAAGGGATTTAAAAAAGTCCCTCTCAACCAGGTGTGGTGGCACATCCTTGTAATCCCAGCACTTGGGGGTGGAGGACTGAGACATGGTGACTACAAGTTTGAGCCCTATCTGGGACACTTAGTGACTCAGTGAGACCCTGTTTCAAAATAAAAATAGAAGAAGCTCAGTGTGAAAAGCCCAGTGCCAAAGAAGAGGTGAAAAGCCCACCTGTGCCCCTTGGATTTCATACATATGGGCCTCAGAGCTGCAGAGCAGATCATGGGCAGTGCTGGGGAGAGCCATGGTAGGAGGAGGCCTTGCATGTGCCAGGCTCCATGCTGCCCAGGCAGCTCTTGTCAGGTTCTGAATGCCAGGGCCAGTGTGAAAGCTTGTGGGAGAGGATGGGGCTCTGGAGAAGGCTATCTTTGAGGGTGAAGGCACTCAGGGGGACAGCCCTCTCTTATTCTCCCTGTGGGGGGGGGCTATGTCACACCAAGGAGCATACCCTTGAAGCTGGTGCTTAGAGCTAGTGGGTCCACATTCAAGAGAGGGGTTGGCATTAGGATGACAAAGGATTTGCTTGGCCTGAGTGGGGGACCCTAAGAATGGAAATCATACCACTATCAGGTGGTGACTTGGGACCCCAGAGCTGCTAGACGAGGAATTTGGAAGAAAGAACCTGTGCGGCTGGCTTGTCATCCACTCCAGAGAAACTGGATGTCACTGAGTGTGACTCAGGGCTTCAGCCTGATTTTCAAACCTTCATAGGTCTCCTAGTCCAAGTGAGACCAGCCCTAGCCTCCTTGGAGACGTTAGCAGTCTAACCCTAAAGAAGCATTTGCCTGGGAGCTAAGCCCTGAAGGCCTACTCTCTTATGCCCTCCCTACAAGGGACCTACTCCTACCTGAAGGAGCTGGTCCCCTGGTCACCCTCTCCTTGTTTTCCTTTCCTTCCACTTTTTCCAGCTTCTCAGGGTTATTGGGGACAAATAGGATTCCTTGGTCTGTGCTAAGTGCCTGAGCTGAATGAGTGACAGAGGACATCTGGGAGGGCAGGAGGAGGGGACAGCCACACAGAGGAGGTTGGAGTGCCAAGCATGAAGGGCTCTCTCCTTCCCAGACTTGAAAAGAAAAGGAGAGGCACAGCCAGCTTCTTCAAAGGCTGGCCCTCTGGGGAAAGCCCCACAGTCCCCTCCCCAGGAGGCTTGCCTGGGCAGGTGGCTCTTTGGCTCCCTCTGTGTGGGGGTCTGTGGGCTTCCTCCACAACAGCTCTGACCTTTCACTCCCTCAGCCAAAGTTAGCCTCAAAGTGAGGTCTTTCACGGAAGCGGGGTCCTCACAGGCTTCTCAGAGGTGAAGACCTGGGGGCTGCTCCCGGACTTGGGACCAGTGTGTCCTTCCCACTTTACTCAGCTGGGCAAGCAGTCCACCCCATGCCCAGGTGGTCCTGTCATCTGTCTCCCAGGTGACCCCCTCTGGTGGGGTGGGCTGGGCCAGCGGGGTGGGGCTTACCGGTGGGTGAGCAGAGCGCCTGGGCAGGGCTGCAGGTGTGTCTGGGCAGCGGGCAGCCAAAAGGTGTTCTGAGGTGTGTGAAAGGGCTCTGCTCAAATAATCCAGGGAGGCGTTTATAAATAACTTCACCTCAGGGCCGCGGGGTGAGCCCCGGCTTCTGATTGGCTCTGAGGGGAAGTGGTTTTGAACACTACACCGTGGCTAAGCTCGAGGAGATAGGAAAAGGAGATAAGGGGGAAAAGGCCCCAAATGAACAGCCCTTTTTTTGTTTTACTGGGGGAGCAGGGCTGTTTGATGGGAGCTTGGCACTTCCTAAATCCACCCCGAAGACAATAGGTCACATTCAACGGCCCCTGCTCCACAGGCTCCCCCAAGGCGGTGGCAGCCGAGGAGGGGCATGAGGCAGATTCCTCTCTGAGCTTGCTGTCCTGCTGCTTGTGGGCCGGGGGTCAAGCCAAATAGCTTCCTGGACAATGGGGGCCTTTGAGGCCACCTTTTGGGTGGGGCCCTGGGGTTGCTTGCTTTGAAGGTTGGAGATCTGGGTTGGGGGCAGTGAATACCCCCTGTGGAAGGAGATGTTTGTCTGTGTGTCGGTGTGTCTGGAAGTCCCTGAGAGCCTGTGGGATTTGGGAGCCCTGACAGAGCAGATTCTTGGTTCTGTCCCTGATCTTAAGTTGCTGTAAGCCCTGGCCTTGGTCTGTCCATCAGGGAAATGGAGAAAGCATCCCCCGTCCTCCCAACATCTCAGGAGACATCACGTGAGAGAACACAGGGGCTTGGGGTCTGGTATAGGAGCTCCAGAGACTGGCTGCATGATATGGAAGGTGTCCTGAAGCTGGCAAACCTGCAGCCCATTGGGTCAGCCTTTTCTGGGAATCAGAGTCTGCTGGCCCCTGCCCGGGCTTCTGCCAGCCTTTGAGGTCAGAGATGCCTGCAGAGTGCAGCAGTAGAGACCACACACAGTGGTGCTGACTGTGAGGTGCAGGGGGAGTTTCTTGACCTCTTCTGGGAAGGAGAGACCTGCCCACATGCCAGGTGCTTTTTCCTTGAGACATGTGGGGCTGTGCTGTCCCCATCCTGAGTTCTGAGAGTATTCTGTCTCTCCAGGAGAAAACAAGTGCTCTGAGGTGTGGTGGAATCACCAGAGGGCATGACTGGAAGTTGGGGAGAGAGTCCCCCTGAGAAGGTGAAATGAGCTAGCTTTAGTACATAATAGGACTCAACAAATATTTGTTGAATGAATTGAAGAATTGTCTACCAGCCCAACCCAAGGGAGAGTTTGTAGATGCATGGCTTGTGGGGCTGGGGAAACACCCAGGGTCACTGAGAGTTGTCAGGGTGTAGCCAGCTATGGGCTAAAGAAAGCTAGAGCACAAGTGGACTAACCACGAGGCTCAGGGAGAGATGTGTATATGGTCATTGCCCCTGGGAGCCCTTCTCAGGCCCCTGCATGGTTAGCTTCACTGCTTTCCTGTGGCCCTTTCTGGCTCTCCACTGTAGCATTGATCACTGGTGGTGATCACACACTCACCTGTCAGTCTGCCTCTGAAGCCTGTGTACCCTGCACAGTGAGCAGCAGGCAGGCCTGTCTTGTCCTCTTTTTGTATCCTCAATGCCTAGATCTGGCTCTTAGCAGGAGTTCAGTGTAAGTTTGTAGGATGGGTCGATGATTGTGCAGTAGAGCCACTAAACAAAGCAAAAGCAGAGAGCAAGAATTGGTCCATGGTCCCCTGCACTGCCCAGTGTTCTAGGTAGCCTGACTTGTTCCTACTTTGGCTAGAAAATTCCTAGAAAGCAGATGAGTCATCAGGCTCCTGCTTCTAACCAAGTGGCAGTGGACATCAAGTTCAAACAACTATATCCCTTTGCCCACTGGGGAATCGTTTGGTTGAGCATCTTGGTGGGCAGAGATTGGGATACCTAGCTGACTGGAGCATCCAGAGCCATTGACAGGTACGTGGCCTCTCTTTTGTACTGGGCTACTGATTGATCTGGTATGATTTTGTTAATGTGAGTTAGTGCCTCTGAGTCTGACATGCTTTCCACAGTAATCCTTGGCTTTCATATTGGTCATCTAGTCTAATTCTTATAACAATTGTGATGTAGGCATGTCTCTCTCTCTCTCTCTCTCTCTCTCTCTCTCTCTCTCTCTCTCTCGTAAACTGAAGTTAACTGAAGTAAAATAACTTGCACATGGTCACAAAGATCTCAATGAAAAAGGCACGAACTTACCCTGGATTTTATGTCTTTACTTCCTTTGCCTGATCCATCGTCTCCGGTTAGTCTTTGAACCAGCAAGGCCAAGAGTAGAGCTCATCCAGCAGCTCTCTTGGTAGTAACTTTCTGCATCTTTTTCAAATACTTTCCATGGTAGCCTGAACATATTGGACGTGTTCTAACCCCAACCCGACAAATGGCAGGGCCTCCAACACGTGTGTAAATTGGGAACTTGTTGGCTCCTCTGTGTTTCGCCTAAATTCTGGGCAGGCATGTCTTGTATAGTAAGACCAGAGCAGGAGCCCAGGAGCCACAGATTGGGGCTCAGAACGTGAGACCCAGGAGGTAGGAAACCAGAGATGGGGCAGGCAGAGGGCAGGCAGGAGGGAGAGTAACTCTGACAGCTGAAAAAGTCTTCTTGCAGCATCCTGGACAGAATTATAAACTATGAGATGGGTTAAACACAAGACCCAGAGACAGATGGACAGATGGCAGAAGTCAAATCAGAGAAAAAGAGACAGCAACAGGGAGAAAGGAGCAAAGAACACATTACCATCCACTTGTAGTATTTGTGTTGCGAAAGTGAACATGACATTGACATCCAGAGCAGCTCTGTCCTGGGTGTTGGGAACTGTTGTGTGGTTTTCATAGTAAGAGGGGATCGCTGATCCCAGACCTCTTCCTGGAACACTGTGGAGTCTTCTTCAGAAGCAGCTTGTAGGGTCAAAAGCTATATTCATGCAACCATCCAGTCATTCAAATCCCTTGATGACTGTGTTGTATACAACACCAGGATGCTGTCCTGCGGATGCTGAGATAAATAAGCCAGAATTCTGGTCCTGAAAGCTCACTGTCTGGGGCTGGAGGACAGGGATGAGATGAGAGCACTGTGATGTGGAAGCCCAGGGTGCTATGGGGAGCATAGGAGAGACACTGGCTTTGAGAAGAGGAAAGACTTCCTGCCTGCATAGCTGAGCTGCTAGCCCAGGAGAAAGTAGGGTGGAAGCACTATTCCAGAGGAATTTTCCAGCCTGTTCCCAAGGCTTCTCTGATTTCTTTTTTTTTTTTTAATTTTTTTTTAACATTTATTTAGTGTGTGTGTGTGTGTGTGTTATTTAGTGTGTGTGTGTGTGTGTGTGTATGTGTGTGTGGCCAGCTCAGCCCACCAGGGGGCGCGGCTGGCTGGCATGTGGTGCTGGGGGATCGAACCGCGGTCCCTGTGTTTTGCTTAGCTTAGTTTGTTCGAAGTAGGTGCTTTAGACCACTGAGCCATCTCTCCAGCCCCGGCTTCTCTGATTTCTGAATCCATTCTACATTCTCTGATTTAAAGCAATCCCTGGGTTTCCCTCTGATCCAGGGCTTGGTTATCCTCGTCTGTCCCTGTTCAATGTATGTGCAAACACGTGTATATGAATACACATACAGAACAGCTTTTAGGGACTTTATGAATTAAGCAGATAAAGCCACCATCTTCACAGACCTCTCATGTCACAGCTCACTTTGAGGAGGTCCAGCTAAAGAGCAGCTCTTTTTCAGATGAGCAAACTCAAGCTAGTGACTGATAGTCACTAACAGTCAACGCTAACTGCGTGCCCACCTCCAGCCTTGTTCTCTGCTACCGCTGTCCAGCCTCGGGCCTCAGGCTTTTTCTGTGCCTGCTGGCTTCTTGCAGGAGTGCTATGTGAGGCTTGTGCCAAGGGTGTGGGCAGGATCGTGTTTTGGCCAGAGTGGCCCAGTGACTTAAACAAACACCTCCAGGCTGAAGACAGAGGAATCTTCACCCTTGCCCTGCAGGGGCAGGAGCTGACCTGGCCCAAGGAGGCCAGCTGCACCAGGGCATGGGAACCAGATGGCTGCAGAGCTCCCCAGACAAGCAAATCATCACCCCTCTTCCCAGGGAGGCACAGGGGTTTGGCACCCCAGCCAGACACATCCAGCTGGCCAGGAGGGGATAGGGGACAAGGTGATCAGGGTGAAGCCAGCCAGGGTTTAGTGTTCCTGAATGAGGGACCTGGCCTCCTTATGCAGCCAGCTCTGTACTAGGCTCAGGGGACACCAGCGTTGTGAGAACAGTCCTGGGGAGGTTATGACCTGACAAAGCAGGCAAAAGCAGGCTTCCCGAGCACACAGAGTGCCACAGATTGGGAGGAAGCCTAGCCCCAGCCCCTAGCCTCTCCTTCCATCCTGACTCTGGAGCTCTCCTTCCATGCAGGGGCAGAAGCCATGTGGGCTAGGATGGGCTGCCATTCCCCAAAGCTCAGCACCACTCATCCCTTCTTGCTATCCCTCCAGGGGATGGAGCTTCACCTGGCTGGCTTTGCTGGAGGCTAGGGGCAGGGAGCCAGGTGTGGTGTGTGTGTGTGTGTGTGTGTGTGTGTGTGTGTGTGTGTGTGTGAGAGGTGGGTTGTATCCTGTAGGTCCCAGAAAGAGGAGTCAATTCTGCTGAGAACCAGAAGTCAGTGCCCTGGTGGAGGATGTCCTTTGCAGTCTATTGTTCTGGGAATTCTGAGAACAAGGCTGGAGGTGGGCAGGCTGCTAGTGGTAACTGACAAGCCTCCTGGGGCAATTCTGACTTTGAGGTCTTAGGCCAAGCCCACATTAGCTGCCCATAGGGGCTACATCAGAGGGTGAGGTGTTAAAGGGCTTAAAGCCCCAATTTAGGGAGAACCGAGTGAGCAGGAAAAGCAGGAAGTTGGTAACCTTGACTTCCCAGGCTCTGTCCGCCCCATCCCTAGGTTCTGGCTTGGACAGTGAGGGAATTAGGTAGACATCAGTGTGCTGTGACTTTAGGATAGAGGAGAACAATGCCCTACCAGATTTCCCTCCCTTGCTATTCTGTTCTCCAGGAAAGCAGTCTAAGGCCATGGTACCTGTCACCTACTACCCTGTCCTCCCCCCGTGTCACCTGGCCACAGGTGACAGAAAGCCCTCTGTTCTCCATGTTGATGGCTATACAGTTGAAGCCCATACTGGCTGTAGGTGAAGCATTTGGGTTTGTCTTCCAATAACCCCTGAAGGTGAGGGACAGTGTCAGGGTATCAGGGGACCCTGAAGACTTGAGGTTCACATCCTAACTCTGTGGTTTGCTAGGCAGGTGGCCTCATGCAAAATATCAACCCCCTCAAGGCTCAGTTTGATCATCAGTGAAAGGGGACATATAGCAAAGAAAGAGGCGTTGTTGGCAGGTGAATTCCTGCCCTTCTGCAGGGCACCACTTCGCATTCAGCCCTAAAGTCATGGCTTGCCTTATGGATACCCTTCCTTCCCTGCACAGCGAATGGCCCCGGTGGTCCTTGCTCCGCATCCCAGGGAGCCAGAAGTATAGGTGCACACACACCTCAGGGACCTGTGGATGGGCAGGGTGGGCTGGGGGAGGTCTTCTCCCACACTCTACGTGTCCCAGCCTGTTCTGCCTTCTCTCCTTGGAGGAAGTACTAAGTGGAGAGGGTGGCAGTGTGTGCGTGCGTGCTTGCAAGGTATGGGTACTGAGCAAGAACAAGGGTGCTTTTCTAAAAGGGAGGGGCCTTGGGCCACACTGTACACCTTTCCTCTTGCTCTTTCCTCCCCTCACATGTTTCCTGGTCACCCGTGGTCTTTTGCCCAATCCTGGTGCAGCCGTCAGGCCACTAGGTGGGTTGGAATGTGCTCTCTCCTCCTCTAGATCCCTGGAAGCTTCCTGCCTTCCTGCCTGAAATAAATGAGACCTTTTTTTACCCCAGTTCTGAGGCTAGAACTCAGGTGCTTTCCAGTCATTTAGCTCCTTTCTATTTCTTATTTTGTGTCTTGTTTTGAGTCCTGCTAAGTCACTAAGTTGCCCAGGCTGGGCTTCAGCTTGTGATCCTCCTGTCTGAGCCTCTTAGAGTGCTGGGACGGCAGGTGTGCTCCACCATGCTGGGCTTACTGCACTCTCAGAGTTGGGGCTGCACCCAGTTCACACTGGAGAGCAGGGAGGGCAAAGGGAATGTATTCGCCCTGAGGTTTCCTCTGAGGGTTACATTTAGGGGACAAATTGAGACATTTATCAAGATTCTTCAGCCACGAAAATGTCATATTATTTGTTTTTTTTAACCTTCTAAGGTCAAGGCTCTTGGCACCCTGATTCCACCTACTCCTTCCAGGTGGGGGTGACAGCATAGTCAAGGACAAATTTTCAGCCCTGGAGTGGGCAGGTTCTGGGCAGCAGTGGGGACCAAGCCAAGTCTTTTGCCTGGGGCGCACACTTCCTGGTCAGTCTATGAGAAGGGTAGGGCTGTGAAGTGTATATGGTGCCTTAATAAGGTGGTCCCGTGGCAGGGTGCAAGAGGAAGGTTCTTTGGGTTCCCTGGCACTGTCGGAATGCCCTGGGCAGGTGGGACAAAGGTTAGTGGAAGCATGCTGGGGTTTCCAAGTTTCAATAAGCATCCCCAAACCAGGTGAGACAGCACAGGTCTGTAGCTCCAGCACTCTGAGAGGCTGGGACAGGAGGAGTTCAAGTTTGAGCCCAGCCCTTGTCTCAAAATAGATGATAAAGGCTAGAGATATAGCTCAGCATGAAGGCCCTGGGTTCAATCTCCAGTACCACACACACACACACACACACACACACACACACACAAATAAAGTGTCCACACCTCCAAAATACAAGGAACAGGCCACAGTGGGAGCAGGCTCTGGATCTCTCCCAGGGGCCTTGGTTGGCTGGAGCTAGTTCCTGTCAGCCCTCCAGGGCTGAGCCCTGGCCTGGCCTGCTCACAGAGTGGCATTGTTTTTCAGGAGCCTCTTAAGCATTGAGCTTGTCTCATCCTGCTGGTACATTCATTGGCTGTGATTCCTGCTACAGACATCTTTGGGGAAAAGGCAGGACGCCAAGCTTGTGGGCAGGACCTGAGCTGCTCCACCCAGTGGGGTGCTTAGAAGCAAGGGCTCACGTCTGCCAGGATTTAACTCGTTGGAGCCAATGGCCAAGGGTGGGAGTGAGTCCTCCCAGTTCTGATAGCACCTCTGGCCCTGGCAAGGAGGCCTTGAGCAGACCCTGCGGCCAGAGCATCCTGAGATTGGCAGTCTCTGCCTCAGGAAAAAAGCTGGGTAGTTACAGGGAAACTATTAAACTTCTCTGAGCTATTTCCTCTTCTGTGAAGTATAAGTAATAATAGCATCTATCTCAGAAGGGCATCAGGAAGATTAAGCAGGCACTGTTGGAAAAGTAAATGGCTCAAAGCAGGACACTTCCTTTGCCCAGCGCACCACCACTGTCCTGTTTGTGTCCTTTCCCTGTTTAGAATGCTCATCTAGCCCCAGTTTTCCAAGTCCTTCAGCCCAAGCCACATTTGGGTGAAGCTGGCCTGCTTGCTCTGTTGTCCCCACCCTCTGCCAAGACCCTCATGGCCATATCCTGTCAGGGTTTGGGGTCTTGTGGCTTATCGGTCTTCCTTCCTGAAGCACAGGAGTGGTGCAGGCGCTTCTCCTATGCTCTTCACGGGACAATTATAGCAGCACGACCCCAGCCAAGCAGCTGAAGGACCAACTGTGGCCCCTGGTCAGCTGTCCTCTTTGAAGGGCTGAGCGATCCACAGGTGTGCTTCAGCAGCCCCCCCACTGGTGATCTCACGGCCCTGCGACTCCCACTTGACACCTTGTGCCCTCTTACTGTGACAGCATTAGTTTGCACGGCCAGCCTTCTCCAGGGTAGGTTTTTCTGCCCTAAACTTGGTCTTCCTGGATACCTTCTATGAGGAACCCCACCCCCAGAGAATTCTGCTCTCCCACCCCAGTGCTGTGTCCTTGACACAGCATGTGTCACACAAGTGTGGGTGATGGCCTCACTCCTATCTGCGTCTCTCTGATTGTCCTGGCCCTGATGATGCTGTGACGTAAACTGCTGTCAGCTACCATCAGAGATAGCAAATGTGGACCTGTGGTGGCCAGGCTGGGCTCCTCTTCCCAGCTGCCCTTATCATGAGGTGTGGCCCACGACTAGCTACCACCCGTGGCCTGAAGGAGGAGAGCTGCTCCCAGGCTTGGGCTCGTGCTGTGGGTGTGCCTTCTCTTTCTTCTTACTGCTGGCCACAGCCTCGTTATTATCAGCACATGAAAGGGACTGGGCCCATGAACGACATCATGAGGCCAACAACACTGCCAGTCTGGACTTACTCTCTCATGGAGGGAAAAGCTTCCATATTCTGTGATCCATTCTATTGAAGTTCTGTTCATAATAGAAAAGTTGTGTGCATGAGTGAGTGTGTGTGTAGAGTGTACGTGTATGAAGCCTTTGGATGCTCTACCACTGAGCTACATCTCCAACCTTTTTTGTTTTTTTTTTTGAAATGTATTTAGTACAGAGTCTACAAGGTCTACAGGGTCTCCCTATGTAGATTGGAGTTGTAGTGATCCACCTGTGTTCAGCCTCCCAAGTGCTGGGATTATAGGTGTACACCGCCACACCCAGTCTCAATCGCCATCTCAGCATGCCCTGGGGGTGGGGCCGGCACTGCACACCAGGGATCGAACCCCAGCCTCTGCGCTCTGCCTAAGCAGGCACTTCAATCTGCTGAGCTATTTGGCCAATCTTCCAACCCTTTTTTAAAACAACATAAACAATATATATATTTAATGTATTTGGTACAGGATCTCACTACACAGCTCAGACTCATAGTGATCCTCCTGTTTTCAGCCTCCCCAGCACTGGGATTACAGGAGTGCACCACTATGCCCTGTCTCAGTGGCTGGCTCCGAGAACCTGGAGTTGGGGCTGGTGTGACATATGGTGTTGGGGATTGAACCCCTGTCCCTGCACTTGCCTAAGTGGGTGTTTAGTCTGCTGAGCTATCTCACCAGCCTACCAGCCCTTTTTGTTTTTTATTTTGAGATAGCGTCTCTCTATGCTGCCCAGTTGAATGTGTAATCTCCTGCCTCTGCCTCTTGAATAGTTGGGATTACAGGTTGTGCCACCGTGTAGAGCTATGAGTTTCATCTTTAACACACACTTGGACCCAGGTCTCCTCTAGACCCTGGTGAGAATAGCTCCGTGTGCTTCTGCTTGGAGTCTTGAGCCCGCTAAGAACCCTAGGGCGCAGCTGGAGGCCAGTCCATAGAGGCCGACCTCATGGGTCCTCCTATCTGCTCCTGGTGGTGAGCAGAGATTCAGAGAGGCTTGGATTCACCTGCTCCTCAGACTCAGCCAGGCTCTGGGTCGCAGTTTTGGCTCAGCCCTGTGTATCTCTATGAGCAGGCCCTTTGGTACTCCTGTTCTGAGTACAGTTTGAGCACTGCCAGGGGGAGGCTCGGCCCCCTGCTCGGCTCACCTGTCTCTTGCTTCAGGTGGGAAGAGAGGGCAGTACTGGGGCTCTCGAGACCAGGAAACAACCTGGTGGGCTGGGGCTTCTAGGCACTTCTTACTGTCTCCCTGAGAATAATAGCAAGGCAGATGCTCTGAGGGCTCCGGACCTCCACCCCAACGCTGAGGAAACTGGAATCTGGGGGAAAGAGGTTCCAGGCCTGCTGCTCTCTGATGGGCTCGGCTGGGAAAACCCCAGCAGGCCTCTGGATGGGGCATGCATGAGACAAGTCCTCAGCCCAGCTTGGGAATAGACACTTGCTCTTTCACCTCCAGAGACTGAGCTATGAGATGCCTAGGTGGAGTAGAGGTAAAAGATTAATGGAAGAAAGGTTGGTTTACCCCAGTGCCCTGAATCAGCTGCCTCAGAAGTACACAGACACAGCCCTGTGCACTGATATGAGCAAATCCACTTGTCAAGAACTAAAGACACCAGGCCCAGGGCTGACTGGCTTTTGCAGAAGAGCAGCATGTAGGACTTAGCTTAAACACAAAGAACTTCCCAAGGTAGTAGATCAGAGATGGGGCAGTGTGGAATCTTCTGAAAGGTATGTGATAGCTTTTATAAAATGTGACAAAAATGCTCATCCTGCTGGTGGCGGAGATGGGAGGGAGTTGGAGGACTTGCAGGCTGGAAGAATCAGGTGGGAAGTGGATGCTGGGGAAGGCTGTAGAGCCCACCCAGAGGACATGCCTGTGGGAAGAAAGCAAATGCTCACAGGAAGTAGGCCATCTGCTGGAAGAGTGGCTGGGCGCTCTGGGATCTGACTTCGTGGGCAGGGGGAAGAGCAATCTGGGAAGCAGGACTCTTGGGTCCCTAGAACAGCCTGTGGGGCCCAGCCATAAAGATCTCCCTGTGTCTTGGTGATAGCCAGGGGAGGTGAGCTGGGTTAGAGCAAGAAGGGGAGCCAGTAATGATGGTGGTTGCGATCATCCCGAGACCCTGCTGGGCTTCTCCCTGAGAGGGTTCCAAAATACTCTAACACTTTAATTTCTCCTCATTTCCACATTCTGCTTTGAAAAAAGCTAAACACACAGAAAAAAAAAATGGAGAGACTGCTGCAGATCATACCATGTGCCCACCGCCTGGATTCTACCATGAATGTCTTGTCATACGTGCTGTGCTACCACCTGTCTTTCCCACTCCTTACCCCACTGTTCATCCCATAAGTCCTCAAACTCAGGGTGCATCTTGGACCACAGTGCAGCCACTGGTACCCATGGAAGCCGCATCTTTGGTCTGTATCATTAACAAGAGAGCAAACTTTCTCACAGCTATTTTATTTCTTTTGAGATAACTTTGATGTATGGAGTACATGACTTTATCATCTGTGAATTCAGATATGTGTCCTGTCTCATACCCACACCTGCCCCATTCAGACACCTAGTGGGCTCCACTGTCCTAGGGTGGGCTCTGCCTGCTCCATGTAAATCCACATCGCATCCCCAGTACAGCACCAGCAGCAGCAGCTTTACTCTACACCAGATTCTGCTGCATCTAGAACTTCATTTGTATGAATGAAATAACACCATGTGGACTTTCATGAAGATCTTTCTCCTGCTACATAAATGATTTCTGCACTCTTTGCAAAAGAATCTGCTATATGTAATGTCAGGGCTCTTTTTTAAACCATCAAACAGGCAGCATGCCCCCGATCTAATCTTTGTTATGTCCAGAGAAGCTGGGTACATGGGGCATCATCCATGCCTCAGTGTGCCCATTTTATTTGTCCCTCATCAGCTAAGTGTCAGCCTTGCATGGGCTCAGGGACACCTATGAGATGTGCAGTGTTTTCAGCTCCCAGCTTCCTCTTTCTGCTGCTGAGGTCCCTTTGGGGCACCCCCACCTGTACTTCCAACTCCAGCACTTGGGGCTCTGCCTTCCTCACGCCCTCCCCCACTGCCCCACAAAGCCAGCAGGATCTGATAAGGAGGCATTTACACTAGATAGCTGATAGTCCGGTTACACTGTAACTGGACCGCCCTCCACCTGGCCCGTGCTGCCTCTCTCGGGTATTGACTTGTTCTGCTTTTATCTCCGAGTGGGGCCCGATAGGCTCAGCAGCCCTGTGCCTCTCAGACTTCCACTGAGGCCCCCTAAGGACAGGGAGCATAAACGTGTCCCCACATGAGTCTGAAGGCATAACTCATCTTGCTCATGGGTGCTCCGTTTTGCTTTAAAGAGATTGCCATAGATTATTGGGGGGAGGGGATCGAACCCAGGCATGCTCTACCACTGAGCTACCATCTCTACCATCTCCAGACATTTTTATTTTCCATTTTGAGATGAGGTTTTGCTAAGTCACTGGGTTGTCCAGACTGACCTCAAACTTTCAGTCCTCCCGCTTCAGCTTCCTGAATAGCTGAGATAGCCACCATACCCAGCCGGGGTGCTGTAAACTTTTATTCATCCTTAGACTCAACCTTTATGTAGATAAAGCACAGAAGGCTTAGACCCATGATGTTATTAGTAATGCCACAGCCAAGAGAGGCCACACCCCAGGGGAGAGTCACTATCTACAGCTGACACATCGTAATAATGCAGTAGCTAAGTAACCAAGTAAATAAATGTGTATGTACATATTGGGCGACATATTGGGTGATCCGAAGCTACCAGACCAAAAGTACCAAGCATGAGGAGGCTAGAAAGGGCAGAGGGGACCAGTTTCAAGAGATGGACATTGAGGGATGGATGGCAGTTACCCTAGAGTGATGCCCAAGGAGGTACCAATGTCCACCTGCTCGGTTTTCCCATCACATAATAACAACCTCCCCTCCCAGGTCCCCCAAATTTGAGAGGAAAAGCCAGACGGTAGGGTGTATCTTCCTATGGTGTGTGGTCCCTGGCCCAATACTGTGCCCTAGGTTGAGTGATACAGCCTTTGATAAGCATTTTGGGCACTGGTAGAAAATGAAAAATGGCATATGAGATTTGAGGAATCCAGGAAATCACTCTTGACCCATTGTTCTGGTCCTGAAGTGGAACCAGGTTGGCCCTTTGACCAGATTTTGATTATAGGAAGAGGCCCAGCCTTCCCATGGTTTCTACCCCTGGGAACACGGGCTGAGCCATGGAAGCTATCTTCTGACACAACTTGGAGTGGAGAGGTTTGGCTTCTGTCCTGGCCAGGAGGCCACCAGGAATGGACACAGACAGAGCAGTTGGTGGTCAGCCTCTTCCTGCTCTTCTCGCCTCTTCCCACACCTTCATCCCTTATTCTGCAATTCTGTCCTCAGCCCCATCCTCACCTTGAGCACAAGTAGATTTCCCCAACCTGGTTCTAATTTAGAACCTGCTAAAGGGGCAGAACAAATATACAGATGCTTAGGCTTTGTCCCTAGGTCTTCAGAGTCACTGTATCTTGGTGGAACTATCACAAGTACTTTGGAAAAGCTTTCAGATAACTGAAGAGCACTGTGAGATGTGGGAGGCCCAGCCTTACCTCAATCCTGCCTTCTCCTGGCCCCTTCCCCCAGCTCCCAGTATTCCTAGGAAATAGTCAAGTTGGAGACCTGTTCCGTACAGGACCCTAAGGTCATCCCCAGCTAAGTTCTTCCTCCAGACAGCAGGTTTCCTTCCTTCATACCTTCCCTCCTTCCTTCTCTCTTTTCCCCACTCTCTTTCTTTGTCTTGATTCTCTACAGTCTCTAAAGTAAGGAGGGGTATTGATAACGCACACCAATCAGCATCCTGCCTGTTCCCAAGCCCCTGTTTCCTTACCAAGTTTATATTAAAGCAATGGAGCCAATGATACCATCTTGGGCTGTGAAATCCACTAAGGAAAATATACGCCAAGAAACCTGCATTAAGTTGTGGGGACATAACTCTCCTAACAGTCCCAGGGCATCTTTGTAGGGGAAAGAGAGAGAGACAGAGGGAGGGAGGGAGGGAGGGAGGGAGGGAGAGAGAGAGAGAGAGAGAGAGAGAGAGAGAGAGAGAGAGAGAGAGAGAAAGTGGGAAAACAGACCAGCTTTAGGAAAAGGTGAGTAGTGTCTAACCCCAAAACAAAATTTCAGCAGCAGTGAAGGGTAAAACAGAGGTTATGCTGGGTTGGGGACATTGCTGTAGCTTCTCAGATTGCAGCCAATGTCTACAGATCATGCTGAAAGCAGAAGAGACTGCAAATGCCTTCTTGCCTGAGGGACACACCTGAGTTACTGCTTGTTGGTTACTGCCTCTGGCAAGGACAAATAAAGGATTTTCCATAGGAAAAAAATGACTGGAGTCTACAGAAAACTCATTTGAAAAGCAAATACATATATGTTTTGTAAATGATCATGACTTATTTCCAGGACTTCTGGGACAGGGAGTGGGGTGGGCAGAACCACACAGTCTGCTTCCTCCCTGGGTGGAAGCATTATCCAGAGCAGGTGGACACCCTCTAGGGCTGCCCCACAGACTCCTGGGAAGCAAGCTATGCCTGGATGCTCACGTCAGACCCGCTGCTCCTTTAGGCCAGTATGTGGACAGCTTCCCACCTCTCCTCCTCATGACCCCCTTCCAGTTTCATGCTCCTAGACACTGCACTTCATGGTACGTCATAGGACACTGGGGATCCTTGACGGCATCACGGGGCCACTTAGGGTAGATCAGCCATGGTCTTCCTCTACCCCACTCCATCCAGAAATCAGACCTCTTCACTGTGACAGTCTCTACCTGTTTGGTTCCTGGGCCAGTACAAGACCTCTATCACCACAGAAGCTATGGCCAGGCCAAGCCATTATGTGTTTTCTTCTTCAAAATTTTGCCTCTCTTCTGGCTGCAGCTGCTGTTCCAGACCCTGGATGAGGATGGTGGGAGAGGGTTTCCCTTCCTGTGATGGCCACACCAGCATCACAGTCTGGTCAGCCCCGACCTCTGTGCCTGCCTGACATGGATGGCAAGGTCAGGTGCTGCCTTCTGCCTGATAGCCCAGCTGTCATTGACCCTCTGGTCTCCTGGGAAGGTAGCCTGGGTGCAGTGTCCTAGACTGTCAGCTCCCCTGAGGGCCTCTTCTGGAGGAACTGAAAGGACCTCAGCCTGGACTTGGAGTAAGAGCCACAGGGGGTGGGTCTGGGAGCCTGCATCTAATGAGCTCTGCATTTTCAGGAGCGCAGTCTGGTGCCACAGGCATGACATCACCACAAAGTCCCTGCCTGGGGAGCGGCCTGTCTCTCAGGGTACCAGGAAGGAGTCTAGGTTGGTGGCGGTGAGATAAGACCGGTTGAATGAGCAGAGTTTCAGAACCCTGACAGGAAGGCAGTCCCCCACTGGATGTCCTTGAAATTGTCCTCACCTCCTAGTGCCACCCCTGGGCCTTCTCCGCCTCCCACAAGGGCTCTCTCCCCTCACACAGGAGCCCTGAGGTTCAGGTCCAGAGAGGAAACTTGAGGAAGGGCTTGGAGCTGGGCCAAGAGCAGAGCCAAGGAAGTGAGGAAAGATAGTTTTAGGATCACTAATTCCAGCAAAGGCTGAAGGGGGCACCTCATCTCCATCCAGACCTCGGAGAGCTTTATTAATTGGACTCTTGACCACATAATTGGAGAGGTTGAGGGACAGTTTAAGAGAAAGGCAGGAACTTGTGGAATGGGAAGAAGGCCCCAAAAGCTTTCAGCCTTGAGTTTACTTATTGATTTTGAGGAGAGACAATTCAGTTGTTCCCTGAATATGTTTTAGTGTCCACTTCTGCCCCTTGGTCAGTATAGGTGGGAGAAAGCCATTACCAAGGGACACTTGCTTTCTCTCTTGTGTTGAAGGTCAGTGGAGAGGCTTATGTGCCTGGAAAACCTTCTTCTTGTCCCCAGCCAGGTCAGACACCTGGGTGACAGGCACAAGTGTGGGCGTTGGCTGGCATGGATCCTCAAGGGGAGTTGGGTGAGTTAGGAAGGATGTTTCGGGAAGAGTGCGTGGCCCTGCTCCATAGGACCAAGTGCCCTTCCATGCCACCCACCCTGTGAAGTGCAGTTCCCTGTGACTGCCTCCTCTCTCGCCACCAACCTCCATGGCTCACGTAGGATCATACTCAGAAAAGCAACTGGCTGCCAGCTTTGGAGCACATTGCCACAACTCCACATGACCAAAGGGCCTGTCAGGGAGCCATGCTGAGCTATCCCTGGAGCACTGGCGGCTGTATTGGAGACCTTGGCGTGGGCCTGCCAGTCTCCCAGCGCCGGTGTGTCCTGTTGACCTTGTTCCTCTGCTGGGCTTCTGGCCCTTCAGATACCCTGTTCAGCTCAAGCTCCTCAGGAGAATTCTGGTGGCAGAGGGGGCAGCTCTGTCCCAGTCATCTCAATGCTCAGCACTTGTGTGTTTCTGTAGAGGCACTGCCAAGAGCAACACAGGCGAGCAGAGAGAGGTGAGAGGAACTGAGGAGTGACATCTGTTGCTGCCTCTCAGTGTTGCCCAGGTTTGTATATGTGAAGCAGTGAGTGATTGAAGCCCAAAAGGATGAGGAACTGAAAGTGGGAACCCTGGTACCGTAAGTCTGTTTCTGAGTCACTGGTAATCTCAGGTAAGTTCCAGAATATCTCTGGTTCTCCTACAGAATGGGAGGCTGATATTCATGGTTCCCTGAACCAAGGAAGGATTGGGTAATAGACTGGGGCAGTGGAGAGCTTATGCGCTGGGAGGGTGCTGAGGATGTTATGTAGCTCATCCCATTTAAACTTCTCAGCCACCCAGTGAGGCAGCTAGAGTGGTTATTATTTCTACAAAAAGGAAACTGTGGCAGAGAGAGATGAGGAACTTGCCCAGTAAGTGGTGGCATCTATCCCCCAGCCTGTGAGCCTGATTTCCTTCCCTTCTGGAGCTGGGAGGGTGAAGCAGCTTGCAGCAATAAACTTGGCTGGCTCTGGAGCCCAGAGTGTCTGGCTCTGGGCCTGGGTTTGCTGCGTAAGCTCCCCTGTGATGGGTGGTAGCCGGGAGGTTGCCTGAGAAACTGCGCTCTTTCTTCTCCTGAGGTGATCCCCTTACCCAAAGCAGCTCCCCAAAGCATTCCCCCATGTGGCATTCGTGCACCCTCTCCACACAGGTCCTGAGCACCTGCCCTGCTGTCTTTTCAATGTTGTGCTCCTTTCCCAGATGAGGAATCGAGGCTGGGGCTGGTTGAGAGACTCACCAAGGGGCACCACAGGTGGTGGACTCTCAGCCAGTGCTGTCTTCCCCAATGGAAGTCCTTCTCTATTGGAGCGCCTGATGACCCAACACCACTGCAGTCAGAATTCTGAGGGTGAGGCAGAGCCTGCACTGTCTGAGTTCATTCACTCATTCATTCATTCATTCATTCATTCATTCATTCATTCATTCATAATGAATGAATTCCTGCCATGCTGAAGAACTGGGCCAGATGAATGGACACAAAAGTGTTGTCCTTCAGAGCCCAGCTGGTGGGGGAAGAAGGGAGGCAGTAGCAGTTGCTGCTGATGGGAGCCCTGAGGAGGGCACTTAAACTTGGGAGGCAAGGATGGCTCCCCAGAAGAGGTGAAGAGGGGAAGTCTAGGTTGAGACCAGAAGGATGGAAAAAGCAGCCTTGGAAAATTAAGCTGAGGCTGGGAGAGAAGAATGGCCCCTAGCCTTGGTGTAGCCTCAGTGGCACCTGCCACTGTGTCCTTAGTGCCATTCCAGCCCCCCATCTGCTATGTCCCTCCTACCTGTGACTGCTGCCCATCCTAAGGTGCCCAGCTCCCTACCTCCCTTCTAGTGACAGGCTTGGTGTGGGCACCACTACAGCCTTGCTACCCACTGCCCTGGCCCATGGATGGTTCCTCTGGGTGTGGATCACTTCCTTTGGGAGGTAACTGGAGAAGAGGCAGCAGGTGAGACCAGAAGGGACATCCTGTCACTGACTCTGTCCTGGAGACCCGTGGAAAGCCTTTGTCCTGGTGGCCTATAATGGGTTTCAGGAGAGAGCTTCAATATTTGCTGCAAACACAGGCACAAAGGATGTGGAAGACTATTGTGGGATGTCCAAAGAGGAGCTAATCCTCATGGCCAGAGGGGGCTCAGGTGCTGGGCAGGCGCTTGGGGTGTTGCTATGTGTGGGCAATTGTAGGAGATAATGGCGGGGGGGGGGTAATCCCCGCCGGGGGGGAGGTAGGGGTTGAAGGTGTGGTGAAGGGGGACAGCACCTGTCTCAAAAGCTTAGGAAACAGGTGCTCGCCCTGTATTCCATGCACTCTGGAGCTCTTGCCCGGCATGGCGGTGCTCTCCTAGCCATCTAGGGCATCTTATCAGCTGTCCTTTGCTGGGGTCACTTGTGTCTGGGGAAGGGATAGGAGTGAGGTCAGCCAGAGTTCTTGGGCCTCTCTTCCCCTCTCCCTCCCTCCAGCACCTCTCCTGGCTTCTTTTTGGTCTGGGGGCCCAGCAAAGGGCCCCAGCTCTGTTTGTATTCCATTAGCATGCACAGATTCTATTGCAGGAGGCTCTCTTTAGCTCCTCCTTTCTTTAAACCTGCCCAGCCATCTCTAATTGTGGTACCTGAATGTACTGCCCAGTCACAGGGGCAGAGAGAGTCTTCGGTGGAGGTGAGGATGAAGGCATCTCCTAGGTTCCTTCCTAGCGCGGGTGCTGCTTCTTTACCACCCATTCTTGGAGCTAAGGGAAGAAGTCTGTAATCCCAGGAGCTGGAGGGTTGGAAACTCAGCTCTTGAAGCTTTTCACTAGCACATAGGGCTCTGTCAGGATTCCCTCCTGTCTAGACATCTATCTCCAGGGATACCAAGTGGGGTTGGAAATGAGGAAGCAGATTTACATAAATGTGCATAATTCTGTGTAATTTGCATAAGTGAGATCACTTAGTCTTCCAGAAATGTGCAAATACAGTGTTTTGCTTCCTCACTATTGAATTTTCTTTCTCTTGCTTGTTGTATGCTTCCTAAGATGTAGGTATGCCTCTTCCCCAGGAGGGAGAAGAGGACAGGGTAGGAGCTTGGGGATGCAGATGGGGAGGAGAAGATGGACAGGGTAGGTCACTGAGTTGAAGAAGAAGGCCAGTGTAGAGGCCTGAGGTTTCTGCCAGATCCCAGCAGCGCCATCCAATGCCAGGATGCCCAAGGACCCTGAAGTGTTAGGGGCACTCTCCTGAAGCTCTCCTTTGCCCAAGATCTTATTTCCCCTCACAAACTCACAGAATTGGAGCAGAGTGAGGCTTGGTTTGTCTGCCCATTGCCCAGAGCATGGCCAAGCCACACATGAAGAATCCAGAGCACTTGGCTCCTGGGACACCATCTGACAGGGATTGACCTATGCCAGTGACAGCTGACTCTTGGGAGCAGGTCTTAAGGTGCATCTTCTAAACTGCTCCTCCGACACCCTGCCCCTAGCACTAGGAAAAGGGCCCTCCTCCCCTGGGGTTCTGGGGAGGGATGGAAATCAGGAAGAAACCTGATTGGTCTCACAGCAGGGGCCTGGGAATCTTCTAGTTATTTCCATTGACAACCAAGTATTATTGTACAGAAGATAAATGAGGCTTGACTCGGTGGAAGCCATGCAGCAGAAGCAGCTGTGAAAGCCCTTTGCTGGCCAGACACTTTCTCTGCTCCTAGCCCATCCAGACTTCTCTGACTCCTTTGTTTCCATTCTTACTTATCTTCTAAACATGCACATTGTCATAACACTGTGATGCTACTTAAACAATGAATAGAATAATATCCTTCTAAAACACACATTGACTGGCAAGCGCAAAAGCCCGAGTTCAATCCCTGGTTCCAACAAAAAAAAAAAAAAAAAAAAAAGGGAAAAAACAAAAAACAAAACATTGAGCCCAATCACTTGACTACCTGGAAACCTTGGAAAGCCCCACGTCTGTCAGGCCCTGGGCACAATGGGTCCTGCCTTCTTTCTCCACCTCTCCTCCAGGCTCCTCAGGCCTCCACGCTCCAGCGGCAGAGACTCCCAGCTCCTCCCCAACTCAGTTCCTCTACTGTCTTCCAGTTCCTGTGGGTGAGAAGACCCATGCCTCTCATTCACTCAGCCCCCTTCACCTCTCAGCCAAGGCAGTCCCCTTAGACCAAATTTGCCCCAGGCTTAATTCTGCCATGGCTCTTTGGGTCTATCTTCTGTGTGGAGAGAGCCTTTGCCCACTTGGGACATCTCTGTCCCTGGCATCTTGGCAGAGCACCTAGAATATAGGAAGATTTATTTAATGAATGAATCAGTGTGGATTAGTTGGGGTTGGTGACAGACAGTAGACTTTGGAGTCAGAGAGGTCAGGTTCTGTCACTTGCTGGTGGATGGCCATAGGCAAGTGATTTACCTCTCTGAGCCTCAGTTCCACCAAGAACTAATAACTTTAGTGTTGAAAATTAAATTCAGCATTGTGTTTAAGTATCTGCTATTGTCTGACCCTTGTAGGGACCTCATTAAATAGCTGCTGCTAATAATAATTAATACTTGTGTTTCACACTTACTCTGTACCAAGGTCTGTCTTTAAAGTCCCATTTGGTTCCACAGAGACAGGCCAGACAAGACCAGAGTTTCCAGGAAAGGAGACGCAAGAATAATGCCCTCTATAAGTCCGCCCTTGAAATGGCCTCTTCCAGCTTTTCTCCTGTACGCCTGCTCATCTGATCACCTCCTATGGCTTTCAGGTAGGCAGGAGAGGCCTCAATATCTGCACCCTGCAGTAGGACCACAGAGGCTCCGAGATGGCACTGTTGGCCAAGGTCACGCTGTGCCTGGCTCTGCTTTATTCTTCTTCTGTAGCTCTCCTCCCTCCAGTCACCTTCTGCGGTTACAAGTTCTAGGACAGTCTGCTTTGTTTACTTCCCCACCCCTGGCCTCTAGGTCAGTGTTTGGCACGTGATAAGCACTCAGTAACTAGATATGGAAAGAATGAATGAGGGCCAGAAGAAGGCTCAGCGAGTGGCAGATCGCAGGCAGAGGAGCTAGGGAAGGGGCTCAGCCTGCAGAGCCTGATGACCTGGGTTCTTGGCTCTGCCACACCCTGGCTCTGGTGCTGGAACGAGTTACTTACTCTCTCTGGGTGCCAGTTTCCCATCTGCCTAATGGGAATGATCACACAGCACCTATTTCATAAAATTGCCATGAGAACTAAACAGTTACCTTTTATGGAACACCCAGAACAGAGCTTGGTCAGAATAAACCTCCATACATATTTGGAAACTTAGAAAAATCAAAGAAATGATCATCTTTGCTCTAAATCTACATCATAGTATGTAGAGCTTTGTAACTTTCCATGTTCATGTGTTTATTTTATCTTTAGATTATCCTTGTTAAGGAAGCCAGAAATAGTTATTGGTCTATTGTACAGGAGAAAATGAAGACCACAAGCAACAGATTTTGGCTCAAGGTCATACAAGGGCCTGATCAAGATCTGACTTCAAGTATATGACCCTGCCTGACCCTGCAGGTGATTTCCTCCCCCAGATGCACCCTGAAGCAGAAGTGTTATGTATATGTGCATGTTATGTATATATAAATATATATGTATATATATACATGTGTGTATGCATGTGTGCATGTATATGTGTGTATGCATATATGTATGCTTGTACACATTTGTATGTATGTATATATGTATGTATGTGTATATGTATGTGTGTGAATATATGTATATATATATATTTGTGTGTGTATGTGTATATGTATATCATCATTTGGGGTTTTACAAGGGGAACAGTACAATACAGGACACATATTTTATAAGAATATTTATGACAGTCACCCAAAGAATCATATACAAAAAGAGTGCAGGAAATCTGTCCATGCACTAAGGATCGAAGATTCCAGCTGAGGGCCTGGATCCTAATATCCTGAATGAGTCCAACTGAAGACCTAGAGCTCATGACAATGCCTCCCATGAGTCCAGCTGGAGGCCTGGAACCCATAACAATGTCTCTTGTAGGCCTCTTTCACAGATCTGTCCTGGGAAAGTCCAAAGATCAGTGGTGGAAGCTAGTAAGTGTACACATAGCAGGATGAAAGATCTGTGCTAGCAGGCTGAGGGATCTGCACTGGAGTCAGGAAGTGATGCTTAAAGTAAGAACCAGAGCCCCCTTGAAAAGTACCACAGCCGTCCTCAGCAACAGTGAGGTCCCGAGCTCCGCCAGCAATGAGGAAAGCTGAGCTCCCATCAGGAAAGCCAACATGACAATCTTCTCCAGGAGACTGAGCTGTGCACTATCTTCTTCTCTGGAGCCTGTGAGTGATGTTCAAAGGGAGGACCAGAGCTCCCCTAAAGTGAACTATAGCTACTCTCAGTGACAACAAAGTCCTGAGCTCCTTCTACAGTGAGAACAGCTGAGTTCATCAGGAAAGCCAGTGTGACAAGCTCCTCCAGGAGAACCAACAGCTCCTCACAGCTCCCTACAGCCTCCAACAGCTTCCAAACAGCTCCATTCCTTCTTCTCCAGTTCTGCCTCTTATGCTGCTGACAACAAGGTCCTCAGGTGGGCCTTCCATACCAGCACTGGCTTGGTTCAGTTCAGCTGGATGTTACACATTGACTACCAGTTGTCAATCCACCATAATATGTGTATGTATCTTTGTCTCAGTCTTTGAAAATCCATCTAATGTCTTCTAAGCATCTCCTATCCAAGTACTAACTAAGACTGACCCTGCTTAGCTTCTGAGATAAGACGAGATTGGGTGCATTTAGGCTGGTGTAGCCATAGATAATCTCCTCTAATTGTGGGCTGTCATTCATTCTATGTAAGGCTAACCTTGCTGAAGACTTTAAGGTCAGGGAAAACTACAGATTCCAGAGACAGATACATTGTAGGCAGAAATGTACAGAATGCTGCTATTGAGCCTTGGCTTCTCCTCTTCTCTCAGTTATTTACGCAGAAGCTGTCATGGACCCAGAACTGTGCCAAGGGCCAAGGGAGGCAGGGTGAGGCCTACCCTTAGGGATCTATGATACAATTTGGAGGAAAGAGGTAGAGTCTTCCTGGGGCCAAACTTCTCAACTTCTTACTTTCAGAGACTCTGAGCAGGCATGAGAACTTTATTTGCTTGTTTGTTTATTTATTTGATACCAAGAATTGAACTCAGGACCTTACACTTGCCAGGCAGGAGCTGTGCTCCTAAGCTATAACCCTGGCCCAAGAATTGTCATTTAAAGTTTATTTTACATTACTGCAATGAGCACCCGAGGTCCTGAATCCCAAAAGTCATCTTGGGGAAGAGATGAAGCAGCAGGAAAAGGACAGACAAATCCTTCCATTTATTTGCTCATTCATTTGTTCACGTATTCAGCTCTCATTTATTGCATCCTCAGCCTACAGCATCAGGGATCCCAGAAGCCCACGCCTCCCACCATAGCTAGACTGAAAAGAAATGTCCCGCTCATGGCTCCTGACCTCATTACACTGGCCACTTATGAGCACCTACTATGTGCCGGGCACAGCACACCCGGCACATAACAGGAGCTTTTTGAGCTAAACATTATCATCCCCATCATCCAAGTGAGATAGTGTAGACAGGGATGTTAAGTGACATGTTAAGTGAATTTGACACTACAAAATCACCCAGCTACAACAAAGAAAGGACTCAAACCCAGGCCTGTCTGACACCAAAGGTTTAAGTTTTTAAATTGGAAAATACGGGTCACAGAAAACAATTTGAGGGCCAGGGAGATAGCTCAGTAGAATAAGTGCTTGCCTGTCAAGCACAGGGTCCCGAGTTCAATCCCCGGTACTGCAAAACAAAACAAAACAAACAAACAAAAAACACAACAAAAAAAAACTGTGGAACAAGATCCTGTATCAAATAAATAAATAGAAATTTAAAAAAGAAAAGAATTTGATAACATGCATTCATGACACAAAGCTTAGCGGCAAAGTTAGCTCATGACGCAACTAGAGGAATCAGGCCCTTTCCAACACATTTCAGTCAGTCCCTTTCTTTCCCTACACTGACCACATCCCTAGCAGCTGCTATCAACGTTTTGGGTTCATTGTGCTTTTTTAATTCAGTGTTTTATCACCTGTTGCCTTGCATGGCGTGGGGCTTCCTGTGAGTGTTCCTCAGTTGTGGCTCCTTCCATGGCTTGCTACCTTCCAGATGCTTCTGTGACTCACCCAGTTGATGTGCATGGTTTTGGTTTATTCATTTCTGCTGCTGTGGTAGTCTGTTGTTTGGATATAACACATTTTATTTACCCAATTTCTTCCAGTATAAACAACACTACAAAGAAAATTCTTGATCCTGTTCTTTGATGCACCCGATATAGTGTTGTGTAAATGTAGGGTGGATGTGCAGCCTTAGAGGGCCTGTTTGTAGCACGCTGCACTTCATCTAGCCAAAAAGAAATACCAGCTTACCTCTAAAATGGAAGATGGTCTTTTGAGGGGCCAGGAGTAGGCTCAGGGATGGGGATTTGAAGGTGTCCACACCTTGGCAAGCTCTGAGATGAACCTTGGTAAATATCTTAGCATGGGCATTTCTATGGCACTTCATGGGGCAGGGTACACACCTGAGAGTTTATCTGCAGAATCAAGCCTCCGAGGCTGGAAACACTTGCTGCTCTTGACTGACAGCCAGGAGAAACTCGGCTTCCTCCGAGACAGCAGAGCCGAGAGAGCGCAGTGATCTCAGCCCTCTGGAGACTCGGCATCCACACAGGACAGGTGGGTCCCGGGGATTTTCATGCTCTGGCTCTCGCTCGCCACAGAATCTCAGTCTCTGTCTTGCATTCAAGGGTGCGTGTGGCAAGCCAGAAGAGCTCAGAGTTGTTTAGGTCACCCCTCCTTCTCTCCTTTCCTCCTTCCCTTCTGCCAATATTTAATTTCCTTCTTTTAAAATTGAGTAATCCATCCAAAGAGTTGGAAATTAAAAGCGTAAAGCTATAGAAGGAAAAGGTGACCACTTTTATTGATTTGTTTTTTGTTGTTTTTGTCTTTTTAAAAATGTATTTCTGTACAGGGCCTACAGGGTCTCACTACACAGATTGGACTTGTAGTGATCCTCCTGTTTTCAGCCTCCCAAGTGCTGGGATTATAGGCGTGCACCACCACGCCCAGTTTCAATTGAGGTCTCAGCGCGCCCCTTGGGGCTGGCATGGCATGCTGTGGATTGAATCCCTGCTGCTGTGCTCTGCCTAAGCAGGCACTTTAATCTGCTGAATTATCTGGCCAGCCTTCACTTTTATTGATTTCTTACACATCTTTCTAGGGTTTTCTTTATATAACTGAACATCAAGTCTTATTTAAGCTTCCTATAATAAGATTGATAACAATTTGTTTTTTTTAAATTTTAGGGAAGGGCCTACAGGGTGTTCAGGGTCTCACTATTAGATGGGACTCATAGTGATCCACCTGTTTACAGCCTCCCAAGAGCTGAGACTGCGGGTGTGTGCCACCACACCCAGTCTCAATTGCTATCTCAGTGTGCCGGGGGGGCGGGACCGGCCCGGCAGGCCCAGGGATCAAACCCTGGCCCCTGCACCTTGATAACATATTATACACGTCATTACACCATTGCCTTCTCACATAACAATGCATCTGGGGGATCTATTCCACAGACCACTTCATTATTCTTTTAAAATAGCTATTTGATGTTTTATTGTATTCGTCTATATTTATTTAACACGTAGTAGGCACCTGTCTTACATGGAGTGCTGGGCTTATAATGATGGGTCCGAATAGGCCCTGCCTGCAAGGAGACTACAGTCTAAACACAGTAGACAACTTTTATAAATGATTTCAGGTACTATTTGGTGAAAAATATTTATGGAGCACCAGCTGCTCTGTACTTGGGAAGGACAGCAAATGGAGGAAGTGGTTTCAGCTGATGATAAATAGCAAGGAGGGAATGATCCACACTAGGCCCACGCTCCAGCAGAGGGACCAGGCTGGGTAGGGCAGGGTGGGGGCAGAGAGGAACGTGTCTGCCTGTGTGGAGCCCTCTGTGTGGAACAGCAGTCTGTGCCTGGTGGGAGGGAAAGGGACTGCTGATCACAGGAGAGATTTGTCCTTAGGAAGGCCGGAGGGTCCGCTGCTGTATGGAGTGGCCAGGGAAGGAGCACAGGAAGGCAGAAGGCCACCAGGAGGACAAAGCGTGGCCTGTGAAAGGTGTTCAGGTTGCCTGTCTGGATGGAGAGAGGGAGCGGGAGGAGGGAAGGATGGGGTGGCGTGGTCAGACTCACCTGGACGTGACAGCAAGCGAGAGAGAGGAGGCTCCTTCCCCGTGGGGTTCACTGACGCCAGCGAGGAGCGTGTCGAGCCCTGCATCTTCATCACTCCATCTGGTCTCTGTTTCTGGGCTTAACAAGGGCCAGCTCCTTCCCAGGCTGCTTCCCTCCCGTTGTGCACACACATACCACAGCACGCACTTGAGCGCACACCCTGCCCTGCACACTACACCCTCACCCCACAGACACATGCCACACCACATGCACTCCCTGCCCCAGCCCAGGCCATGGCCCTTCACCATGCTGAGCTCTGCCAGCTGGTGCTCACCCCGGGAAACACCCGAGCGGGGCCTCCAATGCATGCAGCCAGGGTCCAGCCAGGTCCATCGTCACCTAGCCTTGGTTTATTTGGTGATAAGATTTAGCTTTATTTTTCCCAAGCCCCAAGGGCATATGCCACCCTGAGCCTGGCCTGGTTCTCTTTTCTCCAGGAGTAGCTGCCTCCTTCTGCCAGCACCTGGGCCCAGGGGTGTGAGTACGGAGGGCCAGCATCGGACTGGGGAGTGGGGCGGCAGCTCTCATGCCCTCCCCGGGCCCTGGTCGGTGTGTACCAGAGGAGATGGCATGGGTGCTCCCAGATCCTCATCTCCCATTGTCTTCTCTCTCCAAAGAAGATGAAAAATGTGGGCATGGGCCTTGGCACAATCTCCACGCAGCCCTGGCCCACCAGCTCGTCATTTCCCTTTGAGCTGCAGGCTTCAGTCATTGTGGAGGACACAGAAATTCACACTGGTGCAGATCCCATGTCCACTTCATGGCTGGGTGACCTGCCTGTCCTCATGGTGGCCTGACCTTGACTGAAGCTTCTATTGTTACTGTCTTGAAATTCTTCATAGCTTTTGCGCAGGGGGACTCAGGATATTCGGTTTGTACTAGACTCTGCACATGAGAGGGCCAACCTTAGTTTACTGTTATTTGCTCTTTAGTATCTTTTGCATTTTGAATCATATAGGTGAAGCATTTTAAAAATTGGAAAGTAAATTTGGTAGCAGAAGATACAACCCAAGATCCTAGTAGATGTCTGAAACTAAGGATAGTGACAAACCCAATATAGTATGCTTTTCCCTATGTATACCCACCCATGATAAAGTTTAATTTATAAATCAGGCACAGGAAGAGAATAGGACAATTATAACAATGTACTGTAATAAATGTGTCAATGCACACTCAAAATATCTTATTCAGTACCTACCCTGCTCCCTGGGGTGATATGTGAAGATTTATGCCCTCCGTGGTGAGGAATGAAGGGTGAGGGAGGCCTTGTGGCACAATGTTAGGCTACTCTGTAAGCCTTGCTTGAACAGGAACACTTGATATATGTGGCAGCCGATCTGATAACCAAGGCTGTTATTAAGTGACTAATGGGTGGGTAGCTTACCCAGTGTGGACACTCTGGACATGGAGATAATCTGTGACCTGGGCATCATGGGATGAGATTTCATCACTACTCACAATGGAGGATGGATTAAAATTATCCATTTCCCCCTGAAATTTGTACTTAAAATTTTTAGTCCACAGTTGACTGTAACTGGCAACTGCAGAAAATGAGATGATGGACAAAAGGACAATACTGCTACACAAAGGATAAAAACACAGTACATATTTATTAGTGGTGTCCAATTAGAGATGGTCTGTGTGTCTACAGTGGTGCCTAAGCAGCTGTGCACACGCCCAGGAGGCCAGCACATGTGCGGACTGCAACCCCATGAGGACACCCGGCTCGCCTCTGGGGATCCCGGGATGGTGTGCTGTGGCCCACCCTGGCCCATGCCAGCCCCACACTGTGCCTGGGACAAGTCAGGTCAAACTCCAGAGCTGGGTGGGGGCTCCCCAGCCCCCTTGCTGATCCCTCCTGCTCCCCCAGCTTCTAGGCCAGGAGGCAGACAGCTCCTGCTGGCAAAGCTACTGCACCCAGCTCTGCCTGCCCATTTTCTTTTGCCTGGCCCTGTCTGCACTCTCTGAAACCAGAAGAAAAAGCAGGCAGTGGCCTCAGAGTCTGAAGGGACAGAGGATCCGTGGCTCTCAGGCTTTTCATTCTAAGATGCCTCTGGGGCTGGGGAGATAGCTCAGTGGAATAAGTGCTTGCCTGGCAAGCTCAAGGTCCTGAGTTCAATCCCTGATGAAAAAAAAAAATTGTAGGATGTCTCTGATTCCGATTTCTTGCCCAAATCACCTATGTTGCAGTTTTTGCTCATTTCTTGCTAAGCTGAAGGAACTCAAATTCTCATGGCTCTTGAACCTGGGTGGAACAGGCACAGAGCTGGGACATGCTTTCAGCACGAGCCTGACACCAGGTTCAAGCGCGGGTGTAGCAGCCTCTCTTCGCCTGGAGGCAATGGGGCGCTGCTGTCCTCTGGTGGCCGGGACATCACAGCTCCTCTTGGGGGCCGAGTCCCATGCCTGTCACTGGGAATGCAGCTTTGAGACTTCAGGAGAATGAACTTCCCTTCACTGTTCTCAGAGAACAGCAAGCTGGTTCTTGCCCCTGGCCTCTGTCCTGCTATTCTTTCCCTCTGAGGTGCTTTTCTTGCAGCCCTGGTGTCAAATGCCGCCTCTTCAGGGGATCCCTCCTCGACCCCTTCATCCCAGCCCTTGCCTTTGTCCTGTTGCTCATGACATCTACTGGGCCTTGGCAAACACCTGTTTAGGTTCTGTGTCTGAGGCCTTTTCCTCAGCAGTTGTAGACTCTTAGAGAGAGATGGGGCTCCATTCTGTTTTATCATTGGACCTCAGTGCAAAGGATATAGTTGGTACTCAAGAATATCCACTGAAGGGGTAAACAAGTGCACAGCAGCGGCAGCAGTGAGATTTAAGGACAGCTTCCAGTCCTCGTTTGGCAGATGAGCCACCTGAGGCTTGAGAGATACATGCCAGCTGCCTGAGCACAGAGCGGGCAGCAGCGAGCAAGTCCATGGCAACGTCCCCTACTCCCCACACACCTGCACCAGCCTCTGCCAGGTGGAGCCGGGCCCTGATCCTCAGCCCAGGTGCTGAGGGAGGCTGCGCAGTGCCCTGCTCAGAGCTGTGTGGCATGAGGGGAGGAGCCAGTCCACAGGATTCCAGAGGCCACGGGGCTCTCTGCAGGGGTGTGTGTTCTGCAGCAGGACTGTGTTTAATGATGGTCAGAGCCACTTGTGGGACTCCCCTGTGCCTCTCTGGGTTTCCTCTGGGTCCCTGGAGGCCCAGCCCTGGCCTCGCTGGACTCAGGCCCAGGCAAGGCCAGGCGCTTTGGTTCTGGGCCCAGCCAATGCTCAAGGGCTCTCTCTGGCCACAGGGCCCCAGCCTCCTGGGCTGGGTGAGGACAGGCGGGACGGCCAGGACCGTGGGCCCACAGTGGCTCTGTCTCTGGAGTGCAGAGTGGGAATCTCCGTCAGCAGCAGCGGCTCTTTGCCTGGCTGGGCGTGAGTTTGATTGAGTCTGCAAGGTGATTCTCCAAGATGCCTCGGTACTGGGGGAGGAAAACAGCAAGCAGTCAGCATTGGTGGCCTCAGATGCAAAAGCATGTATGAGCCCTGCTTCTGAAAGGCCTGGGAGGTTGGAGGATGCCTTCCTTTCCCAGGGAACAGTTGGGAAGCTGAGGCCCAGCAGGAAAGCCACTGCCTTCCCACCCTACCCTTTCTTTTTTCTTCTTTCTTTCTTTCTTTCTTTCTTTTTTCTTTTTTTTTTTTTTTTGTGGAACTGGGATTGAACTCAGGCTCTTGAGCTTGCCAGACAAGTGCTTATTCTACTGAGCCCCCTCCTCGGCACCCTACTCCTTCCTGCCTCCCTTTCTAGGAGCCAGGAGTAGCACTGAGGCTGTGTTGGCAGCCTAGGCCTTCTGATTTCCAGTCAGGTCCCACAGTTTCCCATTCCCCAGAAGGAACAGGGGAGGTAACATAGTGGCTCAAGCAGAGATGACAACAGTGCACCCCACATTTCCAAGGCCCCCAGCCTTCTCTTCTTCTATCCAGTCCTCTTTCCTTCCCAATCCTGGACGTAGTCCCAAATAGACATGTCTCTGCCCCTCTGCCCACTCTCCAAATTCTCCCAGTCAAGCAAGGGCCCAGATAAGCCCCCCTTGTCTGCAGAGTCTCTCGCACAGGGAAGCAGCCAAATCCAGGCCAATCTGGCTGCAGACACAACACCTGTGACTTCTGGTGCTCAAGGCCAGTTTCCTGCGTGAGCATGAATGGGGCACATGTGAGGTTGCCAATGTGTTCTGTGCTCAGGAAGAACTGTTGAAGGGAGCAGTAGCGAGCTACCGGCTACTAGTGGCATTATATCATACAAGTGATACTGTAGGACGGTGATAATGGAACTCCACATCAATAGGAAGGACACAAAGTCAACAATAAGGGGCCTTCCATCCCCTGAAGCGATGGATGCGCGTGCGCACACGCACACACACACACACACACACACACACACACACACTGGCAGGGCTGCTGGAAGCTGAGACTGTGTGCTTGGTAGCAACTGCACCGAGTTTGTATTGAAGAACAACGATCACCTCACAGCGTGCGAGGCAATAAGTGCACCTGCTGCACATTAGCAGACGCCCTGCCTATGTAATAGGCCACACTGCAGGACTTCGCGCTGGATGGACACCGCCGGGCTTCCCTTTAACTGAAAACAGCAGCGAGGTCTGGTGAGAGGGAGGAGAAGCCTGGCCAAGCCCTGGGACCAGCGGGAGCCTGGGGCTCTGCGGGGCACGGATGGCGAGCTCGAGCCGGGCTGCGCAGCCGCTAGAGGTCGCTGCCGCCCTGGCCCTCTGCAGCCAACACACCTCCAGGTACTGAGAGCGTGGCTCGGGGCATCTGGCAGCAGCGAAGTGGGGCGGCCTCACCCTGGTCGAAGGCAGTGCTTCGCTCAGGGAAGCTGCCAGCTCCCTGCTCACTGGCTCCTCGACTCCATGCATTTCGGCGATGACCAGCCCTGGTCCGTATTTTAAGAAGCCCACCTTGATTAAAGATGGCAGAATGATGAATAAACAGGGCCCCTCCCCACCGTGCCTATCTCAGGGACCCTGTTCCGAGCACCTAACTCCACTCTGTGTAGCATTAAAACCCTGCTACTAGTCAATAGCAATGGCACACACCTGTAGTCTCGGTACTCTGGGAGGAGGCCGAGGTAAGAGGGTTGCAAGTGCAAGCGCAGGCCTGGCAACTTAGTGACTTAGAAAGACGCTGTCTCAAAAACAAAAACAAAACAAAACAACAACAACAAAACCCGAGCTGGAAGTGGAGCTCAGTGTGAAGGTCCTGGGTATAACGCCCAGGATGGTGAAATAAAGCATAAAATAACACAAACACCCCTACCACTGCTTCCAAGCAGCCTTGGTCCTCGCCTTCCCCGGGGGGGGGGGTCGGCAACCCCCCCGGCCACCCCCCACCCCCCCGGTCCCGTCACCAGGTCCTGTCCCTCTCACTGTGCATGAGCAGCAGTGTTGGACCCACTGTGTGCCTGTCTGTCCCCCTCCTGCGACTGAGGGTCCCTGAACTGGCACAGGGCCAGGCACTTGTGTCACCCTGAGTGCTGACTGGCAGAGCAGTCCTGCCAAGGGGCTGAGGCCTGTTCCTCTTTTTCATTGGAGGATCTCAGCACCTCCTATAGAGGCACAGGCCTAGAATTTTCTTCGGCTTCGCAAAGGCATCTGTGACCATTCAGATGCTGACCATGTGCTCCAAGGTGCTGTATGCCTCTGTGACTTCAGAGATGCTGAGCGCCTCTGTGCCCCCTGTGCCAGGATGGTCTTCCCTGGATGCTCCTGAGATCCTCAGCTTAGGGGCAGTGCCAGCTGGAGCCACTGGCACACACTCACCCTTAACAGAGCCTGCCTGGCCAGCACCTCAAAGGCTTGCACTACGTTGATGTCATTCTTGGCACTGACTTCAAAGTAGGGCATGTCCTTTTCTTCACACCAGCCTTGGGCCATCTCCAGGGGCACCTGAGGGAGGGGAAGAAATCATCACTGCTCTGTGTTGTTGTTGCCGCCGCCAGCCTGGTCCCTGCTGTGCTCTCGATGTGCTTGACCCCGCCCCTTCCTGTTGATATTGGTGCCCAAAGTGACAGTGCCAAGAGGCAATGAGGCTTGGAGAGGAGATGAAGTGGTAAAAAGGGTGAACTCTTTCTCCAGGAAGTGTGTGCTTCTCTTGTGGGACTGGATTGTCCCTAGGAGAGCGAGTTGTGGCATGTGCCCCTCACCTTTGCCCCTTCTCTGTGTTCTCAACTATCCTTTCATTTTCCTCTGTGAGATGAAGCAGCACGAAGCTCTCAGATTTCCCAGCCTCCAAAACCATAAGCCCAAACAAACCTCTATTCTTTATAAGTTACTTAGTCTCAGCTATTCTGTTACAGAAGCAAAATGGGCCAGGACCTCCCTCGCCACATCACCACCGTCGCCACCAAAACCCATTTGGTGAGAACCTTCCACACATCTGTAACTTTATGCATGTTTGCTCTCAGACCCTCACCGTGCATTCATGAGGTAGGCTTGTGAGCTCCATTTTAAAGATGAAGGAATGGTGACCTGGAGAATCAGAAACATTACCCAGAATACACAAGGTTGAGCAGGTTTGCATACAAGCCCAGGGGAATTAGACTAATGAATGTGCTGCCTTCCTAAAGCTTTACCTAGCAGTCTCCTCCTGGCATTAAATCCTTTGTTACTCCCTTCAAAGGAAGATGGCCCAAGTGGAAGAGTAGCAAGGACCCCTGCACCCCTGCTGGCTGAACAGACCCACTCCTGGGAGGCTATCGCTGGGCAGAGGCTCAGCTGCCTGCCAACCTTCTTCCCCGAGAGTGGGTCATAGTACAGTTAATAAGCTGCTCCTAGGATTAGGTGCCATTCTGATCAAAATTACAATAGCATATCTCACAGAATTGGAGAAAACAATCCAAAAATTTATTTGGAATAAGAAGAGACCTAGAATAGCAAAGGCAATTCTGGGCAACAGAGATAAGTGGGGGAGATCACAATCCCTGATTTGAAATTACACTCTAAAGCTACTGTGATAAAAACAGCATAGTACTGGCAAAAAACAACCAACCCACCAAAAAACCTCAAAACACACTCAAAGATCAATAGAATAGATAACGAAAATGCAGAAACAACTTCAGACATACTCAACTACCTTAGATATTCAGCTTCACTGACTTGGGAGATGCAAATTAAAACAACACTGAGATTTCACTTCACCCCAGAAAGAATGGCTATTGTCAAGAAATCAACCAATAACAAATGCTGGAGGGGCTGTGGGGAAAAAGCAACCTTCTCCACTGTTGGTGGCAGTGGAGACTGGTGCAACCACTGTGGAAGTCAGTGTGGAGATTCTTCCAAAACTAGGACTGGAGGTCCCATTTGACCTAGCTATTTCCCTTCTGGGTATCTTTCCAAAGGATTAAAATTAAAAACATTGTACCACAGCAATATATGTGCACCTATGTTTATAGCAGCACAATTTGTAATAGATAAATCTTGGAAACAACCCCAAATGCCCACCAACCTAGGAATGGATAAAAATGATGCAGTCTTTTTATACAATGGAGTACTACTCAGTCATAAAAACGGATAAACAGGAGACTTATAGGTAAATGGATGCAATTTATCATATTCATAAATGAAATAAACCAGTCACACGTGTTGACTGTATTATCTCCCTATGTGAGAAGCTGAAAGAATAAATATGATCCAAATATTCTGAAGATATTATAAAATGAGAAAAAATTTCGAAAGGAAAGAGAAAGTGAGATGAGGGAATGGAGGATATATATATATATATATATATATATATATATTACCTATATATGTATATATACTACCTATATGTGTATATATACTACCCATATATATACTACCTATATATATATACACACATACTACTTACATATATACTACATATGTATATACGACACATATATATTATAGTACCAATTTATCTTAGTTCATTAAAAGAAAGGTCTGTGCTAATATTGTTTGGACAATTAAATGTCAATATCTTGTACTCTGAATAACTAATTTATTTTATTTTTTTCCATATTTTAGGGAAGGGTCTACAGAGTGTTCAGGGTCTCACTACTACATCAGATTCATAGTGATTCTCCTGTTTACAGCCTCCCAAGAGCTGGGATTACGGGTGCATGCCACCACGCCAAATCTCTGAGTAACTAATTTAAAGATGAAAATACATAACATATTATCCACTGTTACCCTCTTATTATCTTGCTTTGAAATTTTGTGGGTTTTTTACTCTTAAAAAGAAGTTACCAAGCAAGAAAACCCCAGGATTTGATGGATTCACCACTGAATTCTGTAAGAACTTCAGGGAAGAGCAAATGCCAATACTTTTCAAGTTTTTAAATGAAATTCAAAGGAAAGGAATATTGCCAAATTCATTCCTGGCATCCAGCATTATCTTGATTCTAAAAATCACAAAAGGACTCAAGTAAAAAGTATAAGCCAATTTCTTTAATGAAGACAAATGCAAAGATCTTCAACAAGATATTGGAAGTCAGAATGCAGCAAATCGTAGAAAAGATCATACTGTGACCCAGTGGGACTCATCCCAAGTCCAAGGATAGTTCAACACATGCAGACCACATAAGTATAATGCATCACCTAACAGAAGCTGGACTAAAGCTCACACGATCATCTCAACAGATGCAGAAAAAAATTGACAGCATCCAGTATTTGTTCATGATAAAAGCCCTTAATAAAATAGATACAGAAGGACCTCATCGAAGCATGGTACTGGCACAAAAAACAGACACGTGGCGTAGGGGGACAGAACAGAGGATGCAGAAACCACCTCAGGCATGTCCAGCCATCTGATTTTTTGACAAAGGGCCAAAAATATACATTCTAGGAAATATAGCCTCTTTAACAAATGCTGCTAAGAAAACTAGCTATCCACATACAGAAGATTGAAACTAGACCCATATTTCTCACTGTGCCCTAAACTAAAATAAAATAGACCTAAATCTAAATATTAAGAAACTATTGAAAATAAAATAGAGAAAACTATTTTTAAAAATATGTATGTATTTGGTACAGAGTCTCACTATACAGCTCTGACACAGAGTGATCCTCCTGTTTCAGCCTCCCCAGAGCTGGGATTACAGGTGCATGCCCCCACACCCAGTCTTGGTGGCAGGCTTGGCGTGCCCAGGGTGGGGCTGGTATAGCATGTGGTAGCAAGGATTGAACCTGAGCCCTTGTGCTTGCCTACATGGGTGCTTATAGCACTGAGATATCTCCACAGCCCTAAGTAAAACTTTTGGATACATTGGCATAAGCAAAGATTTCCTGAATAGAAATCGAATTGCACAAATGACAATGAATTGTGCAAATAATCTTCAATTAAGAAACTGGATTATATCAAATAAAAAAATCTTCAGCACAGTAAATGGCCAATGAATGAAGACATAGCTTACAGAATGGCAACTACTCTTCAAACAGATGAGATATATTCTAGTAACTAGAATATAAACAGTTATATATACAGTTTTATGTAGATAGCAGACTATGTACAAAAAGTTAGAGCCCCCCAAATGAAAAATTTAAAAAATGGGCAAATAAAATGATAGATACTTCTTGGAAGAAAAAAATACAAATTTTTGGAGACCACAAGGTTGTGTTCTCCCGAGAAATGAGGCCCCTTGCCTCCTCCATCTTTCCCTGACCTTTACTTCAACCCTATTCACTGAGATATGCAGAGCTGGTTATATTGAACAAGGTGGTCTCTTAATTGGCTAAAAAAAATGTGACTGAGTGAGGCCAAGATGCCAACGTGTCTCACTACTACATGCAGCTGAGAATTGGTCCCCCTTGATGACTGGAATGGGGGCTCGAGCAAGAGTCTGTAAGATCCCAGGACTAAGACATGAGACAACATCTCAGCTGAGGCCATGGGACTCAAAAAGAATTCTATCTTCCGGGCAGTAAAGGAGCCAGCCTTACATTCATCAGCTTTGCCAACTAGAGAGCCTCTGTGCCTGGTACAAAACTGCTGCTTCTTCTGACAGCCCATGCCTGCACAATATCTCTCCCCCAGAACTCTGCTGTGACCACCACCCACCTACCTAACTGAAGCCATTAGCACACACTGTTCTTGTGGCCTTTTGTTCCACAGAGAACTCGGAGTTTCCCTAGAGCTCCTCAGCTGCAGAACTTTTTCTCTTTGCGTTTCTTTTGCATTAGTGTGTCATATTGCTGACTTTGACTAAAACCTCCATGTGGTTTCAGTATAAATGACTAACAAATACATGAAAAACATCTTCAACATCTCCTGTCATTAGATGAACACAAATTAAAACAACAGTGAGCATCCGCCCTACTACAAGAGAAATGGCTATCAACAAGAAATCAGATAATCACAAATGCTGGCAAGGCTATGTGGAGAAAGGAACTCTTTTATGTTGGTGGTGGGAATGTAAACCAGTCCAACCACTATGGAAAGCAGGCAGAAGAGATATAGTCTAATAACTAGACTACATACAGATTATATATATATATATATATATATATATATATATATATCACAATATGTACAAAAAGTTAGAGCCCCCCCAAATGAAAAATTTTTAAAAATGGGCAAATAAAATGATAGATACTTCTTTGAAGAAAAAAATACAAATTTTTGGAGACCACCAGGTTGTGTTCTCCCGAGAAATGAGGCCCCTTGCCTCCTCCATCTTTCCCTGACCTTTACTTCAACCCTATTCACTGAGATATGCAGAACTGGCTATATTGAACAAAGTGGTCCCTTAATTGGCTAAAAAAAATGTGACTGAGTGAGGCCAAGATGCCAATCTATCTCATTGGCATCCTCAAAAAACTAAAAATATCTGGCTATTTCTCTTCTATGTATCTTTCTGAAAGAGTTAAAACCATCATGCTGTAGTGATCCATGTTGATAGCAGTAAATCTTGGAAGTGGCCTATATGTCTATCTGTAGATGAATGGATTAAGAAAATGCAGTATTTATACACAATGAGTAGTATCCTGCTAATAAAAATGATAAGTTTGGGTCACTTATAGGAAAATGGATGCACCTTGAGACCATCATGTTAAGTGAAGTAAGAGAGACAAAGAAGTTAACTATTGCATGGTTTCTGGTATACGAAACTCTCAAAGTATAAATAAACTAAACAGCAGAGTAATAGATAGCTGATAAGAACCAGAGACATTTCTTTCAGAAATGGGAAGGGGACTAAGAAATGAAGGGGGACATAAAAGGAATTGAGGTGTGTTATGTCTGTGTATCAACTCTACACGGTGCATGTGGTCATGGAGTGCTGCAAGCATGGACTGATGAAAATACAAATTTTGGTGTGGCTTCCTCTTCTTCGCCTCAACACACAGCTGGCACCACTCATGGCGCCTCAGAGTTCCTGCCCAGCCATCAGTCCCTCCACTTCTGCCTCTATACACTAAACATGTGAACACTAACCCCGGCCTCCTGTCTGTGACCACAGTCTTCTCGCCTTTCAGCTCAAGCAAGCCCTCGCTCCCGCCTGCTCTCCCCCACCCCCCCTCATCCCCTAAGCAGTCCTCGCCTCCCCTCTCCTTTCCTTCATAGTTTCTCAGAGCCCTGCTGGCTTTATCTGTCAGCTCTTCTGGCTTGGGCAAACCTCAGCCCCAGGTCCCTTGTTCCTGGCATTTGCACCACAAAAGTTTGTGAAAGACGCACACACCACACTCCACGTTCATGACACCCCCCTCCAGGTGGGCCCTTTGTGCCACTCATCAGTTCTTGTTCTTGTGTTTGATCAGCCCTTTCTCCTATTTCTCCCAAGTGACCCCACCAAACCTCAGCAGGACTCTTAAGCCTTCCTCTTGATCTCTTGCTTTCACCAGAAGGCAATGCTTCTTATTTTGCTGAGAAGAGTCAGACTCAGTCTTGAATTTCCCTCAACGTCCCACCCTCCTGCCTACAGACATTAAAACTGATGTTTGGGTAGAAGCACTATAGTCTGATAGATGCCAGATATAAAGAGGGTTGAGGGACAGACCATCCTGAGACCGTGCACTTTTCCAAAGGCTCATGACCAAGGGGCTCTTAGGCTCATAGATGAGTAGGGATATGAAGGGGGCTGAACAGGATGATTAGTAAGGAGAAGGTTAAGGGGCCGGGGAGATGGTTCAGTAGAATAAGTGCTTCCCTGGCAAGCACAAGGGCCTGAGTTCAATCCCTGGTTCGGGGGGGGGGGGGAAGTAAGGCGAAGGTTGTGTTGTCAGGGCAACTGCCTTTGATCCTCTGAGAGGACAAGCTGGGAGAGTCTCACCTTACGATGGTTTTGAGGAGGCCCACTGATACACAAGCCCTAGAGTTCAGCAGGCATAGCAGTCTGATGTCTGATGTTCACCTGAGGGATCTGAGAGAGATGATGAGAAGAGAGAGAAGAGACTTTCCTCAGGGGACCCAGAAGGCAGGAGAGCACCTTGGGAAGGAGGTGGGGTCCACAGAATGACCTCAGTGAGTGGGGTAGATGAAAAGTTTGGAGTTGAGGAAGGAGTAGGGGAGAATGCAGGACCCTTGTCATGGAAGGTTCAGTGTCTCACCCTTGACTTCTTATGGACCCAAAGGGGTGACACACTGAAGAAAGAGCTTGCCACCCCCTTCCAGGCCCAGAGAGCACAAAACTTTATGAAAATAGCAGTTGGGTCAGCACTGTCCCAGTTTCTTCACTTTTTCCTGCTGGACTGAAGACACACTGGACACTAGAATTAGGACCTCAGCAAAGGGACCAGAAGGGAGGAATGAAAGGTTAATATAAGAGAGGGGAAATGAGAGGGGACACTTTGCCTTTGAAGGAACGTAGGACCTGGGCTATTACCCAAGGCTGGACATTTGTAATTGGAGAATTGACACTGTGTTTTCAACTTGAACTGACCACCAAGGTGAGGATTTCTAGCCACCTGTTTCCAGCCTAGACTTCTCCTTCCAAGTTTTGTTCTTAGGTATCCCACTGCCTATGGGTCCTGTCCAGCCCCTGCAGTTATTCCCCAGGGTCCTCAGTCCAAACTTAACAGGAAGGCCTTCCCCTAGGAGCAGGAGCTCCCTCTGTCCTTGGTACAGTTAGAAGCACCTTCCTCCTCCTGCTCAGCCACACACTTCATCTTTCCCAGTGATGATGCTCAGTTCTCCCATGAGTTTTCTCTGTTTGAACCATTGTGAGAACTGAACTCAAATACAATGATTCAGTTCCCCATACCATTTTCTATTTGAAACACTAAGAAAACTTGTGTCAAACAGCTCTTTTGAGGTTCCACTTTTGGCTTCACTTGGCTGATATCTTTGAAAATTCAGGCTGCATCTACGCATTTCTCTGTGGCATGCAAGGATTAAAAAGGCTCTCCATTCAGTGGCTGGGTTCTGGTCCATACTACATACACTGAACACTTTTGTCCTGGAGGGGACCAGCTGTCCAGAAATTAATCCAATGACCTGGACTATTCTTACATTGGTAAGAAAAGTGATTACTTTCCCAGGGAACTTACAGATCCAGGCAGTTGTGACTGTAGGCTTCCTACTTGACCGCTGTTCAAATTCAAATCCCTCAAGACCTAACTACTGCCCTCTTAGAAGCCTCAACTCCTTCACACTCTGTCTCTCAGCAGAATTGCTCAGTTCTCAGTTCATGTTATGCTGTTCCTTCAGCTTAGACCTCACCTAGTGCAGGAAGCCTGTTTTGTACTCTGGATTTGAATACATGCCTCTTTGCTATGGCTCTGTATCTCCAAGGTGGAGGCCACACTCATTTATTGTGTCATAGCTGTCTTTCAAAGTGTCTGCATCTACTACCGGTCTGTGAATTCTTGAAGTAAGGGTTGCAATTCAGCTCCATTTGTGTGGGACCTAACGCAGTGCCTGGCAAGAGTGGGCTCTCACATAACGTTTGTTGAACGAATGAAAAAATGAATGAGCAGACAGTACCTTCCTGTCTTCCAGATCAATTTTGTTACCCAGCACCACCATGGGGTAAGACTGCTCCATGGGAATGATCTTGGCTAGAACATCACCCCGCCAGACATCCAGGGCTTCAAAGGATTCCAGATCGGTGACATCAAAAGCCAAGATGCAGCCATCGGAGCCCTTGTAGAAGGTAGACACCATGGAACGGAACCGCTCTTGGCCTCCTGTGTCCCAGATCTGGAGGAAAGAGCAGCCGCCCCGTGGGACTGTGATTGGGGTTGGGGAAGGTCCATCAGGTAGAGCAGGCCAAAACTCCCCTCTGGGGTGGGGAGCAGGAAGCTGGGGTGCGAGTGTGTGTGGCTCTTCACACACCAAGCCTGACCTTTCCCTTCAGGTCCACTACAACACCTCTGCAGGGTCACTTAGCATCCTGTGAGTACTTTCACACCTGAGCTGTCATTTTGCCTTCATCAGGACAGGGATTGCTGTTCTTGTCTGACAGATTTGGAGACGTGGATCCTGCCAGTAACATGCCCAAGGCCACCACCAAGTTTTCTAGGGACCCCGATGTCTCCTAGCTCCCCAATGAGTTGGAAGCTAGATCAGATATCAGCACTGTTTTCCTCAAAGAGCCAGACAATGAATATTATGGGTTGCATAGGCTGCACTGTCTATTCCATCCATTTCCCCTGCCACTGTAGTGCAAAAGACAATAGGCAAACAAATGGGTGTGGCCATGTCTCAGGGAAGAGACCAGAGTCTGAGTTAAAGTTTGCTGGCCTCTGCTTGAGCCACCTTCTTTCCTGCTGCACTTGGCTGTGTAGGTGGCTGTGCAGGGGATGCAGGGGATTTTCAGATGCATATGTGGGAGTAGGGAGAAATTGGCTCACCTGTAGCTTCAAAGTGGTGTCGTCCAGGATGATAACCTTGGAGAGGATGCTGGCCCCCAGCGTGGTCTGATATTCCTCATAAAACCTCTTGTGCACATATTGGTGAAGGAGAGATGTCTTTCCCACCCTGAGGCAAAACCCAAGATGCGTGTGAACACACATCTGCAAATACACATCTGTGTACAGCCACACCATTCTCAGAATCTTCCCAGGCCCCTAACACAGCCATCCCTTCCTGAGATTCTAGATTCAGATGTTATCCGTGGCCCAGGGACCATACTTAGAGGAGCAAGGGGCTAGGAATAGTTTCTAGAAGTAGAAGCCAATAGAAGTGCATGGATTGGGCGAGAGCTAGGAAGTCCCAGGCAGGTTTGTCGAGTGTGGCAGGAGTGGAGAGGCACAGACTTGCCGGCCAGCTCACATAACCTACCGAGCTTGGTGCTGCCGAGCGGGGCCCAAGCCATCAGTTCACTGCTGGTTTCTTTCTTGAAACTGAGCCCCTCCTAGAAGTGGATGCATTTCTGCTGCCGTCCAGAATCAGAAAGGGACCTAGGGGAGGTGGCCTCCCTTCCCAGACTCGGGGGCTGCTGTTCCCCGCCCCACACTCTGAGCTGAGCTTGGCTTACCCCAGCGCTCCAACGATGATGAGTTTCAGGTCCACCTTCTTTTGGGGATTCATGAAGGGCCTCAGAGCCTGTGGGGAAACAGAGGCCATCTCCATACTGGCCGGTGTCCCTGTGGCCACTGTCACTGGGGCTGGTCCTTCTCAATGTGCAGATCTGTGCCCTAGGCCTGGGACCAGGTAGGGCTAGTCTCCAAAGGAGGCATAAAAGTTCCCCTCACTTGCCTGGGGGCCCCTCCGAGGGTGTGTGACCCCACAGGACCCCCAAATCACTTGCCTTCAGCACTCTACCAGCACTCCTCAGCGGCAGCACTTGCCAAGAAGGCGGGACAAGACTGAACAGAGGCCTTGCAGACAGTCAAGCCTGGGTGGAGGGCGGAGTGGGAGAGGAGCTGGGCTGGGCAGGACAAGGGCCTATTGTCAGGCTGCCCACAACTCACAGAGGCAAGTGCCCTCCCCCAGCATGAGGTGTGGCTGCAGTGCGGAGTCCAAGGCTCTTCTCTGCTGCAGCTGGCAGCGCTGGAATGGGTATACATTGCTGGAAAGCTACTTGGCAGCAAATGTTGAGCCTGAAAATGCTCCTGACTTCCACTTCTAGGAATCTGCCTTAAGGAAATAACCAGAAATGCAGACCCTTGTTCCAAAATGTTCTTCTCAGTATTGTTTATAAATATCAACAGTAAAGAAGTGGTTAAATTCCTGAGCATATGAATTTAAGCAGTCATTCAAGTGGAACTCTCCAGGATTTTATAATAACATGGCTTCCAGGGACTCATGCACTGGGATATAAATGAAAAACAAAAGATTCTAAATTGTATATAGCTGACCCTGCCCCTGGGTGCACTGAGCTAGCCACTGAGTCTGGGCATGGTGGCACATGGCTGTAATCCCAGTGCTGGGGAGGCTAAAAACACTGGGGAAGATCTCTATGAGTCTCAGCTGCATAGTGAGACCCTGTACCAAATACATAAACAAACAAACAAACAAACAAAAACTGTATATATAATCACCCCAAATATTTCAGTATAATGTGATGTTAAGTTGAATTTGCTTTGTCTTTTTCTTTCTTTGTGATGCTGGGAACGGAATCTACAACTTGTGAATGCTGGGCAAATGCTGACTATTGAGCTGCAGGCTCTGCACCCTGCCCCAAAGCCTTTAATATGTTCTTTAGAAATATAAGACACATACACTACGAAGTTGCTAAGTCCAACTAGTGTACATTTGCACGGCCTCCCAGCCTTACCGTTCTCCCGTGGTAAGAACAGTTTACAAAGCCCCATGCTAGACACAGTGGTGACCCAAGATGGGGGAAATGGGAGCCCACCATGAGGAGGCCTCGGAAGGAGCACACCACAGCTGAGTGACTACAGGGAAGTGTACAATGCCCAGGAGCACAGAGAAAGTATGGCGGAATCCAGTAGAACTGTGCTCTGAAGAAATGAGGCATTGGCAAGTGCGGGGACATAGGTTTGCTCCCTGGTACCGCATGCCATACTGGCTCTGGAACCTGGGTGCACTGTGCTGGCCACCGAAGCTGGGCGTGGTGGCACATGCATATGATTCTAGCACTGGGGAAGCTGACACCGAAGGATCACTATAAGTCTGTGTAGTGAGACTCTGTACCAAACAAACAAATAATGACTAAAAAAAAATTATATCCTTCTCATGTAGTACAATATGCACCATAAACTACAGCTTAAAGTTAAAAATATTATTTACTGACGTAGAGTGTGCCTAAGGAGAGTCACATGGAGAGAAAACACTCTCTCAGGCTTTCACAGAGAGCACATTGGTCAAGCAATGGCCGTGACTCATCCACATGGCTGACACTGACAAAGGTTCTACAATCTGAGGTACAGGATCTCAGGATAAATCCTGAGGGCATTTCACTGACCTTCTCAGACCAAAAGCTACAACTCTTGTTGCATAGGTCCTGCTTTACCTTGGTCTTAACCATCCAGTAGAAAAGTATGAAGACGAAACATAGGAAGTAAAGCCACACTGTTATGTGGAGCTGTGGGGGACTCAGGTCAATAATTTTTGACATTGCCAGTTAAACAGAAGACCCAATGCTATTATGGGCTACTGGACTCTTTTAGAATATTTTGCTGAGTTTACACACCTATAATATTCAAATAACAGAACTTAGAAAAAAAGGGGTATACAGATGAATGTCCATTTTGTATCTGTGTATTCAAAGTGGTTAGGATAGATATATAGTTGCATTCTCTTAACGAATAGAATGATTTGTTCTAATGGTGTTTGTAAATAGGATCTCAAGTCCACATCTTGTACAGCAATTAACCACTAAGAAGAATATATGCAGTGTGTTAGTTATTGAAACTGTACTACCGATTTGATTTGAAACTGTCTCATTGCTATCTGTTTATCAATAAAATTTTGAAAAAAAAAAAAAAAGAAATGAGGCAGGAGGTGATGCTTCCTCAAGAGGAAGAGACAGAAACAAACCCTGGTGCCACTGAACAGAGATGGAGACTGGTTAAGAAAGACAAGGAGGCAGGAACCTGGAGTGGAGACAGGGCCAAGATGGGCTATAAACATCCGGCACTGGTTCATTCATTCTCTCAGCGTGCGTTTCCATCCTCTAGACATGTGGAGGAGGGAATTCAAGGTGCTAACTTGCTGGCATTTTGCAAAAGTGTCACTGCATGCTCCCCAGAAGTCAGCCAAGGGATACTTGGCTCAGAAACTCCTAGCAGGTTCCCTCTTTGGGGGACACTCAGAGCAGTGAGGAGCTGCTTCCTAAAGGCTTGGGTAAATGCGCTAACGTAGCTAGAGAGACCAGTACAGTACTATAGAAAAGGGGATCGGAACTCTAGGGAGGTAGGAAGAAGTGGGGGGAACCAGCATCAACTGAGCACCCACAGGCAGGCTCAGAGAAGAGAGTCATTCATAGTGCATCGTGGGCCATGTGGTAGTAGAGGAGTAAGCCCCAGCAGGCTTCTCTGTCTGTGCTTCCTGAGCGCAAACCCATGGAGTCTGGGGCCCTGGGCTTAGCTTTGGTGAATTTACAGAGCCCTCAAAGAGCTGGAGGTGCTACAGAAAGGCAGTCAAAGTGACAATGTACATGGGGCACTGAGGAAACTGGGGTCGCTGCATAGGAACTGAGAAGACCTCCCCCAAGGGGTGTCTTGTCATGCTGAGGCGAGGACACAGTACTTACATGCGGTGACACAGCAGTGAGCAGTGCCAGAGTGAGCCTCACACTATGCACTGGCATTAGTTTTCTAGACACTGCGCTGAGACTTTGCAAGTATGCAAATAAGTGATATGCATGTTGCTGTGAGAATTAAATGAATCAATATTTTTATTACAATGCCTCTAAAACAGTATTATTTGGTGCATTTACTGGCACAAATTAAGGGCTCAAGCAAAGTTAGCTACTTCATTAGGCATACAAATGGCCTAGGAATCTGTGCTACTATTATGTTTTTTCATGAGAGAGAGAGAGAGAGAGAGAGAGAGAGAGAGAGAGAGAGAGAGAGAATGTTGCTAACACTAGGCCTGCTTTCAAATCTCAGCTCCAATCCGTGTTCTACCACTGCAGGCTTTATGTCTTTAGGGATGAGCTATCTTATGTTATCAAGAGAACATAAGGCTTTGTTGCCTGGACCTCCCAACTTCTGTAATCTCTCTCTCTCTCTCTCTCTCTCTCTCTCTCTCTCTCTCTCTCTCTCTCTCTCTCTCTCTCTCTCTGCCCCCCCTCCACTTTTCTTTCC
>NW_004524707.1:1239141-1259972 GCF_000260255.1 Octodon degus
TCTCTCTCTCTCTCTCTCTCTCTCTCTCTGTCTCTCTCTGTCTCTCTCTCTCTGCCCCCCCTCCACTTTTCTTTCCTTAACAGAAATTGTGCTTTGTTGCTGAAGCAGGACTTGAACTTGCAATCCTCCTTTCACAGACTGCTGAGTAGCTGGGATTACAAGTGTGCACCCCGTGGTAAGCAACAGACTGTGGTTGTAACTGGGTGCTCCTCTCTACCTGCAACACTAGAGTGAGGACCACACACAGCTTGGTCCCTGGGGCCCCATGAGAACACCTTTTGCTGGACCTACAGATCCATCGGTAAGACTGTTTACATAAATTCTGAGCCATGAATATATAGTCTGGGATACTACTCAATTTGAAAAAGACAACATGATAAAATGGAAAAAAACACTAATTTAATGTAAAAAAAGAAATCTACTAGGCAATTTATCCACTATGATACCAACCATACAAAAACAAACAATGCCATGTATGACTGTTTCATATTTCACATATGCTTGTCTTGTGAATACACAGAAAGTTATGGGTAGATACACATGATAGGATTAACAAGAGAGTTGTGGAAAGGCAGATTGGGGGCTAAGAGCTATCTTTTTTATTTTATGTGTCTGGCTTTAAAATTTGTTCTACAAGCCTAAATTATTTCTTCAATTAAAAATACCAGCTCAGGACAGTCTCTCTTTCACAAGAGCGTGTGGCTGTGTGGCATCCCAAAGTCATACGAGTATGACTTCTTGCCGTGATGAGTCACTTTGCTGGGATGGGAGAGAGAAGTGGGTCCCACTGAGTGATCATGAGTTTTGGGGTCAGCACTTTTATGCCAGCTGTGATGTCAGATGAGCCATTTGGTGATAGTTCCTCATGGGCAGAGAGGGTGCCACTCACAGTATGGCTTCCTCAACAAGTGGTGTGCTTTATAGTTTAACAGGATCCTTAGGATGGGAGAGACCTATTTAAATGTTTAGCAACCGGGATGTGACGAGGGGGTTGGGGACCAGACACCCAACTGCAGCACTGCCATTCTCTGGGCTGTAATTCACCTGTGATGGCTGATTGTGCAGGCCACCTGTGTAGTGCCGGTGCACACCTGGGAGGACGTCAAATGTCACAAGGCTCATCTCTCACCCTGTGGTCCAGCCATCTGACCACACCCATGGGGAATGGGATGGGTCTGTCCCAGGACAGTTCACAGGAACTGCCAGTTCCTCTGCCACATGCCAGCCCCCTTTAACTGTAAACTGTCTGACTGCTCACCACCCCAGTCTGTTCTTCTGAACTCGTCACTGGGGTTCCTTCCACAAGGGCAGGCACTTCGCTGAGGCTGCTACCTGAGTCTCAGTCACAGCAGTAACAAGAGAGTAGCTGGACTCACTCAGGTCTATACTGGTTCCTGGGGGTCACATGCACACTTCAGACAGTGGCTGAGGTGGCTTTCCCTGTCCTCTCTGCTCTGCTCTTGGCTGGGCTGTGGCCCTGGCTGTCCTTTTAAGCCTCTTCCTATCCATTCAGCTGATTCAAATGTTTCAAAACAGGACATCGTCTTAGAGGCCAGGCTGACTCATCCTCCACCGTTAAGAGCAGTGACAAGCAGCCTTGGAATGCAGGACTGGCCATCAGCCATGCAGGCCCATTCGGAGCTGATTCAGTCCCCCTGGATGTGACCACCTCTTCTCTTTCTCTTCCCTGGCAGCACTTCCAAGGCCCCAGTGGGCAAAGCTACCACATAGCTCTGTCCTTGTGAAGCAGAAAGCCCAAGAGGTTGTGAAGTTACAGAGCTTGGGCCCAAGGTCCAGTCCTCCAAGAACTCCTGGGGCTGCTCTGCCCTCACCTTCCCACTTGCCTTCTTTCCCACCCCACCAGCTCCAGCCATGACCCCAGCGCAGTTTTCTGCATGGTTTGTGTTGGGTGGGGGATCTGCTGGCAGGGAGACCAGAGCAGCGGCAGGTGAGAACTCTGAAGCAGGTCTTACCGGGCTTCTTACCCAATCACTAGCACCTCCCCTCCCCATCTCATACTTTAGAAAATAGCAAATATATCTGCTCTAAAACAATGATGGGACTTGCCATTGGGGAAGTCAGGTTTGTTGGTAGAAGAGACTATCAAGAGAACATGAGGCTTTGTTGCCTGATAGGAACATTGGCAATTTTGCTTCCCCAGCCCAAACCTAGCCCAAACCTAGCAGGCCTAGACCTGCTGCCTCCAGGAAGTGGAGTGCTCTGTAGTATTTACTCCTGTTTCCCCAGGCACTGTCTGTGCCCAGGACAGTGCCTCCCACTCTCTATATTTTCACCTAGAGCCTGACACATGTTGAGAAGTTAGAGCTTTCTATAAATAGCTGCCCATCCATCCATCCATCCATCCATTCATCCATCCATCCATCCATCCAGCAAAAGCAATGTACGCAAGCTAGCAATGTATGCTAGAACTCAGTGTATAGAACAATGACTTATCTCCATGGGATTTACCTGACAGAAAATTAATCAATAAGTATAAAGGAATTGTTTTTATGAACACATGTTGTCTTGTGTTGATAAAATTATAAAGCACTTGTACTTTACAAAATGCCATTATGGCCCAGGGCTTTCCTGGGTGAAGAACTAGTTAGAGGCCAGCTGAGACAAAAGCCCAGGGCTAGCTCTGTTCACTGGCATATCTGGCATGGTAGCTGTCTGCCAGGAAAAATATTTATGATATAGAAAGAGAGCCATCCTATCTAACTCTGCACACTCACCTTACCCAGATGAGGTGCTTTGGCCCACAGAGCTCTATTCCAGAAAGTGCCCTGTCCATGTGGCATGGGGACACCACATGCCAGCCTCTCGGAGGGTTCCAGCCTCTGGCAGGCCGTGCAGGCCGGAGGTGGCAGCGCCACCCTCTTCTGCTTGAGCAGCTGCAGCTGCATCCTGCTTGGCACCGCTGGCCTCTGAGGATTCCCAAGCAGAGCCCCAGCTCACCCGGCAAGCGGTGAGCCCCTTCCTGCCACCATGCCAGGGAGTTTCTCCTGGGTGGGGGGTCTGCGGGCTGGATCTAAGCCTGCAGCTGCTGGACTCTAAGCCTCTGCCTGGCATCTGGCCTCCATTCCAATCCCCTAAGCACACAGAGCTCTGGAGGCTGCTGAGCAGATAGAAGGATGAGGACAAACTTCAGGGCACTTACAGCTGTAGCTACGCTGCGCTCAGCCTCCCCGGGCAGGTGGGCGTTCTCTCAGGGTCCAGAGGTCTCTCCTTGGAGTGGCAGTTCCAGCCAGGCCCGAGGAGAAAGGCTTTGGGAGTTTACAAGAATCTGTGGGCCAGGCCACTTCCCTCTGAAAGCCCTTCCTTCCTGCCTTTTCCTCCTCTGCCTCCGTGTACAGACTTGGGAAACTTGCAAAAGGGGCTGGGCCCGGGTGACCTCAGCTGCGTGGGTGGAGGGGCCGGGGAACCAAAAGCCGAAAAGCTGGGCTTGGGCTTCTGAGCTGACGGTTGGTCTGAGCTCCCTGAGCGTTTGGTTTGTAGGGACTCTGGCCAGGAGGGTGAGAAACAAAAGGTTGGAGGTGGGGGCTGGCGAGATAGGGGCCTGTCGGGTAACACGGCTGTATAAAGCTCTCAGAAAACATGGTTCTGACCCTAGAAGTCACCCAGGAGATGAGCCGGTTAGTCTGTTGAAGTTTTCAGCACACGTGTAGTAGGCTTGGTCCTCCCACCTGCCTTGTCCTCACCCCGCTATTTCACACACATACATCCAACACATGCCACAGACACCCAAACGCCCTGCCCATACCACAAGCCCCACCCCCCACATACAACCCCCCCCCACACACACATACACACACACACACACTTCATACCCACCATAACACACATGCACACCCCCGCACCATGTGTGTGTGTCGCGGGGCAAGTCCTCACAACTTCCTAGGCCCTGCGGGTGAGGATGGGTGGCCCCACCTGAACTGCTCTGGAGACTCCAGCGATTTAACCGCTGTCAGCAGGAAGCTAATTTATGAATCTGAGCGGCCTGGAACTATGCCGTGGGTAATAATTGTGCTTGGCAGATGAAAGCGGAATGCAGAGTGCTCAGACATGCCCGAGTCCTGCGGATCAACACCAGGTCTGCAGGAGCGCCCTTAGGTGGGGGACACCTCGGCGCCCCTCCGAGCCACTTTCCTTTGGAGCTGGCTTCTGTCTTCTTGTTGACCCACCCCTGTCAGCTGTGTTCCCCGTCAGAAAGCCCTTCCTTCTGCCCAGTGCTCTGTGGCTGTGTGTGACCTGGCCCCAGACTATACATTCCACAAGGGCAAGGCCTTGAATCCCTCCTTTGGCCACTCCCACTGCCAACCCAGGCCCTGCAAAGGAATTTTTGGTGGAACCGAAGTTGAAGCTCGTTTCCTTGTATCAGCTGGCGAGCAGGTCTGGAGGGAGGGCGTAGTAATTTCCCTAAAGTATGATATTGGACAGGACACAGGCAAGTTGGAAAGTTTTTAAGGACATCTCTACCCAGAATTTTCTACTTTAATCTTTTTGCTAAAGGGTGCATCAACCCACCCTCAAGATAACCACTCACAACAGCTGAGCTGTTTTTAAACTGTTATCCTTTAGCTCTTTCTTCCCCATATTCTATTTTTTTCCTGAGACCAGGTTTTAAATAAATGTGTGTGTGTGTGTGTGTGTGTGTGTGTGTGTGTGTGTGTGTGGTAAGAAAGTACGTGAACTGTTCTGGGGCTGCTGCTATTGGGGCTTTAGGATATAAGAAGTAAATCGCTGGCCGCTGCTATTTCTGAAACTTGTTATTTATGAACTCTTGCAGAACTGTCCCCAGCACTCTGGAAGCCTCGTCACCAGCCACCGTTAGCTCCAGCCCCCACTTCCTCCATCCATGTGGATCAAAAGTCATCAATTTCTCTTCTGTTTCTGTGACAGAAGCGGCCGCCAACCTCCACCCTTCAGAGGAAGCCTGAGGTCCCCTGTCCCACAAGCAGTCATTCAGGAATCTAAGTAGGTCAGACACTGGGGACTCAGAAATAGAAACTAAGTTTTAAGAGCAGAACTAAGACATGGTGACAGTGAAGGGGGGTAAGGATTTGGAGGTGGTATATGTTCATCTTCCTTATGGGGAGGGGCAATTTGCCCTGGAGCTCCAGGGAGGCTGGGCCAGTGAGCATGCCCAAATGTGTGGCATGCATAGGCCACAGCAGGCTCCAGCTAAAGGGTGGTGACAGAGGGTGCGCAGAGGAGATGCTGAGCCTCTGGGTAGAGGAAGGCAGAGTGCACAGGTGGGATCCAAGTCCTCCCGACCACCATCACAGAGTATCCCACAGGCTGGAGATTTTTACCTAGTTCTTCTGTATCTAACATCCCTTTACTGTTACCCTAAGGCTCATCGAAGGGACTTGCCTGATCCTTGGATGGGTGGGTAGGCCTCCTGGGAGCACAGTGTGCAAGCGAGAACACCAAAGGGTTCATTTTGGTAGGGGTGGGCTGGATAGGGATGGAGGAAGAGGTAAAACAGGCCATGCTCTGTTTAGGGAGTTCCCCTTGGGGTCACTTAGTGCATAGTAGTAGACACCTGGGAAGTGCAGACAAAGCAGGGAAGCCCAGGATTGGAGCCAGGCTTCTGGAGTGTTAATTAGCCCAGCACTGGCATGTTGGGAGGGAGGCAAGACCAGGACCACAACATCCATGTGGATGTTCTTGAAATACCCTTGGTGAAAAAGCAATGCCTGGGAGTGGGGCAAGGAACCAGGTTGTGGAAGTATTTGTGCAGTAGAGCTGTCAGGCTGTTGTGAAGACAAAGTCACCATCACCTTCCATCATTCAGTGGGCTCCCAGTGACTGTCACATTGCTTTTGTTCTCCAGGTCTCTGAATGTGCAGCTCCAGATTGGATCATTTGTCACCATGGGTGGCCCCTATGCAGAAAGGACCACAGGCAGAGCACCTGCAGGGGTGGGATGTAGTACTTGCTTCCTTTTGGCTCTTAGGGTGCTTTGTTCTAGAGGAAAAGTGATAGATCCTTTTTACTCACAGCCACTTTGTCTTTGGTGAGATTCACCCTCCGGAGTAGAGATCTATTCCCTGTTAATTCCCCAAAGGACAGTGTGGGCCTCAGGGGACTGCTTGGGCCAGCCGCATGCAGTTATTCCCACTGTCAAAGACAGAGTAAAGGACCAGTGGCCATCAGCAATGGTCTCAGGCAATGACCAGTGGCCATCACCAACTGCTAGAACCATGAGGTAGGACGTTGAAAGGAAATTTGTAGCTGATGGTAAAGGTCAACAACTCTAAATCCACACATCAGTGTTGACTCTGCCAATGGAGAGGACCCGACAGGAAGTACCTCGCCCCACCCATGATGTGTTTGTGGCACTAGACCTGTAGATCTGTCTACCACTTCATGAAAAAGAGGGGCTCAAAGATCCTTGTTAAAATGACACCAACAAGGGCCGGCCAAATAGCTCAGCTCATTAAAGAGCCTGTAAGCAGCACAGGGGCTGGGGGGTTTGATCCTAGGGCCTGCCCTGCCGGCCCTGCCCCCGCGGGCAGCGAACTGAGAGGGCAATTGAGACTGGGTATGGTGGTGCGTGCCTGTAATCCCAGCTCTTGGGAGGTTCTAAACAGGTGGATCACTAAGAGTCTGATCTAGCAGTGAGACCCTGAAAATCCTGTAGGCCCTTCCCTAAAATACTGTAAATAAATAAATAAATAAATAAATAAAATGACACCAGTGAAATTCTGAATATGAAAAACGCTATAGAAGAAAAGAAGTTTAAGAGACATTTGAAATAAATGCAGGTTGCGATCATGTTTCAACGCTGATATAAACTAGGCAGCTGTAAAACAGCCACACATTTGTGAGACAATGGGAGATACTTGGGTTTTGACTGTATTCAAGGATGTTAGAAATGTTTATGGATAAAATGACATGATTCTAGGAATTTGCCGCAAAATAATCCAAGTATGTGCAGTGGGAGACGGAAGTGGGTAGTGGGGTAGGAAAGAGGGGTCACCCACATGTGTGTAGGGTGTAAAGGCTGGCTGGGTGCCCAGGGATTTCTTGCTGCCTCTGCCTGTTTGTATGTTTGGAGATTTTCACAGTAAAAAAAAAAAAAAAAAATCAACAAAAGCAATAAGGAATATGGAAAACAACTGAATTCTTTTATTAAGGTGGTGATTGAGGTGTGTATGTGTGAGATGTGTGTGTGTGTGTGTGTGTGTGTGTGTGTATGTGCATGTGCGTGTTGTCATGGTCTATTTGATCTTAATTCAAGTAGCAACTCTGGGAATGTCTGCATTCTATGAAAAATGACTTTTTAACGAATGTAAAGAGTGCCCCAATCCCACGTGGCTGGGCAGAGAAGTGGAACCCTACTCAGGGGACTGCTTGGGCCAGCCCCACGCGGTTATTCCCACGGTCAAAGACAGAGTAAAACTGTCGGATGAAGACATCTCCGAGGATCCAGAGGGGCCCGGCTGGAGGCTGGATGTCGAGTCCTTGAAAGCCGGTGCTGCAGAACTGCATCCCATCCGCGAAGTCCTGGGGGCGGAGAGAAGGGTGAGAGGCCTGCAGGGACGCGGTGAGGCGCGCCACCTAGAGGCTATCCTAGGTGTTGGCGGTGGCCGGCATTCACCGGTTGGTTGGTGTGTTCCGCTATTTTGACTGGTGGGCTCTTCCGCCTGCTTCACGCCCTGTTGCCCTAAGTTCCTCAGAACTGTCCATCTGTTACCCCTCCACATCATTTTATAACTTGGAAAACTGAAATGTCATTGCAGGGCTGGAAGAGAAAAAGAAGACCTGGGCCTAAATTCTGGCTACTTTAGATCCTAGAAAACTCAGGTTGATTTTTTTTTTTTTTTTTTTTTTTTTAGTACTGGGAATTGAACTTGGAAACTTGCCAGGCAGGGGCTTATGCTGCTGAGCTATATCCCTGGCTCATCAAGTTCAGCTTTTTCCCTGTTTCTAGGTATTGAACCTAGAGCCTTCACACTCAGCTACATCTTCAGCCCTTTGCATTTTTTATTTTGAGACCGGGTCTCATTAAGTCACTAAGTTGCCCAACCTGGGTTTACCCTTGTGATCTGCCTGCCTCAGCCTCTAGGAATGCTAGAATTACAGGTGTGTGGTACCATACCCAGCTTTAGGAGAGAAGTTGCTTGCTAAGTGGCTAGCCACTGCTATATTTTCTTGATATTCTGGGAATAATCACTTGATGGAACCTTTTTAGATACAAAGCAAGTTGGTGTCCTTGTTTCACTACAAGAGCATTCCCTGGCGTTGATTCTTTAGTTTGGCAAAGACTTGGGCCCTACAAGGTAGATGTGGTCTTTTCAGCAGTCGTTTGAAATTTGAGGTTGCTGATTGGAGTGGGGGCTGGAAATTATAGAGGGCTCGAGGGGCCTTCACTAGCGGGAGATAATACAAACCCACACATTCTACAGCATCCTTCTTGGACTGAGGAGACTCCACAGTTCCTCCGTTGCCGGAGCTTAGGGAAGTCACTATGAAGCTATATTTTAAAACAAAAAATTGTGCCTATTTAGATTGTTTGTATATATAGGAACTTTGGGAGGAGTTAGAGAAATTCAAGACTGAGGGATAAGGCTAATGCCTTTGTTCCAAGCTTCAATCCCTCTATTCTGGCACAGACCTCCCGATGTGAGAGTGACTCCGGGAAAATGTGTTGCCAAAGAATTGCAACACCGACAATCTAGGCCAATAATGGTGTAAAGTGACTATATGTTTCCCAAATGCCCAGGAACTCCCTTCTCACCTCACCTTCCCATCTTGAGAATTTATTGTAATAAAAGATATTTTCTTGCTTGAGGAGGAATGTGAGTCCACATGTTATGAGAATTACATGGGAGACAGTGTGATCTTCTGCTGTCTGATAAGGGTTATCTCACACCCCTCCCAAGCAGCCCAGATATCAAAGCATTAACTTAGTTCTCCCACTCGCCACATCCTCACCTAGAAAATGGGCTGATAGTACTCTAGCTGGGCTTGGGCGTTGACGGGATTAAAACTGTGCACTGATATGCCCCACCTGGCACTGTGAAAACCTCCTTATGCCACTTGCCTGAGGTTTGCTGCTGCTTCAGAGCAGAACTGGAGTTTGGAGCCAGCCTAGTGGCATTTCTATCATGGGTGAAGTGCCCCTCTCAGAGGGAATGTCACACCACCTGAGCAGGATCAGGTTGGAGGGGGACTTGGGCAAACACAGCTCTAAGTATGGGTGACTGTTTGAAAGAGGAAATGACAGGGGTGTGTGGAAGGCCCTTAAATATGGCAATAAGGAAACAGTGCTTACCATCAGGGTGTAGGCAGTTGGGCTGAGTGTGTAGGGGACGCCGTTGATGATGAAGGTGACGTCCAGCATTATGTTGAGGTTGGCACACTCCACAGAATACTAAAGCAGAACACGGGGTGCTCTCAGAGGGTCCCCAGAGCAGGCCAGGGTCTCCTGCTCCTGTCCCCTCCCTGGCCAAGGCAAGCACTTACTCCTTCATCCATATATGTGGCCCCCAGGGCCTCTTGGAGTTGCTCGATGCTTCTGGGAGGACCAGTAACAAGGGAAGTCCCTGTGTCCACAATGGCTTGGCAGCCCTCAGAACAGAACATCACACTGTCTCCCACCTGGATTCTGAGAGCAAAGGAATTGGTTTAATCCCCCTTCCTTGGAGTTCCTGGAAGTTCTGCTCCCCATCAGGCTCCAGAGGGAGAACTCCAGCATGTTAGTGATGTCTGTTAACACATCTGTCCTGCCACATGAGTATTTCTCAAATGTTTTCTGAGATTCATTATAAAAAATACACTTATTTCTTGACATAGTTTTCTCTGTCTCTCTGTCTCTGTCTCTCTGTCTCTGTCTCTCTGTCTCTCTGTCTCTCTCTCTCTCCCCCTATTCTATTTCCCACAGTATCTTTTTCATTAAAAAATGAAGGTCAGTATTCCTACAATGATGTCAGGGCCCATACATGGTAAATCCTGGCAGCCTGAAAAGTTCTCACAAGACAGTGAGCTTTTATCTTAAATGCTTCATGCTTTGTAAGAACTGAAACTTGAATTATACATCTTTGAATTCCCGCACTGTCTAGCCCAGTGCTACAGGTATGAAATGAGTATCTGATTCCACTTCCCCAATTGCTAACCCCAAATCTCAGTTTTAAGTCCTTGCTTCCACAAAACCCTTCAGAGGTCCTCAGATAGAAGCTTTCTTGCTTTTTGGTGGCCCCTCTTTTGGGGCACTGTCCACTCCTGCTTTCCATTGCAGCAATTTGTGTGCATACCTCATACCTCATCTTCTCTATGAGCCTCAGAGCGGTCAAATCTGAGTCCAGTCCACCTCCACATTCCCATGTCACTCAGCACTCACAGTGTATGTTCGTTAACATTGGATGAAGAAGGGTGGCAGACTGCATGTCCCTATGTACTGCTTATAGTAGAGGTGCACAGCATGTGCAAGGTTACCTGGTCACCTGTGCCCTTTTGCCCTTTACTTGGCACCTCCACTTACAACCTGTACAGAAAGGGCCCAGTGTCTACTCCTGGGGATCAGCAGGGTCACCCCATGAATTCAGTTTGAGTTGAGCCTCTTATGAATTCTTCTTTTGAATTGTGGCTGTTCCATGCAAGACACTTACCCATCCAGGGCAATCTGCCAGTAGGCTTGCTTGGTGACTGGGACCCAATTCAGGCTCCCTGAGAAATGGGAGGGGTCATAGCCTCCGAAGGTCAGCTCACTGCCCGAGCCATCTGGGTTACTGCATGGAAAGGTACATTGTAAAGGAGCAGCCACTGGAAAGGCCCAGGGTAGCTCTAGCTAGGATCCCTTGCTCCGTGTTCTCGCACGCATGCCAGGTACATAAGGCAGACCCATCAGCCTGGGCTTGTCCACTGGGACTCTCAACCACTGCATGGTGGTTTGGACCTTTTGGCCTAAGGACAATATCTCCAGTTGGACTCGGTGGTTGAGAGAATTAAAACTGCCCGTTACAGTCCCACGTGGCACTGTGAGGACCTCCTTATACCCATTGCCCAGTGTCTGCTGCTTCAGGGCTGAACTGGAAATTGGAGCCAGCCCCCTGGCATTTCCACCACAGGCAGTGTGTGCCTTGTAGAGCTCTGTGCAGTGATTCATGAATGTCCTTCTGCTTCTTGAACACAAGTTATTGAGGTAAGAAATGGGGACCATGGTCTGGACACACAGAAGCTGTGTGGAGCTGAGGCCGGGACCATGCTGAGCGTGCACCTGAGACACCCCCAAAAGCATATCTCCCCAGAGTATCTGTCCTTGTTTAGTGAGGGTGGTGTCGGAATTTCCGTGTTATTCACTCTTTTGTGTCAAGACAAAGAAGATACTCTGAATGCAACATGAGTCAGGCTTGAATAATGCCTCATTTGTTTCGGTACTGATTTCTTATGTCCTGGCACCTAACACTATTCTGGAAACAAATTCATTATCTCAAGTAAAAGGGTCAGGAAAGTACACAACTCAGTGCAGACCTGGTCAGGATGGTAACAGATGGGTGAACGAATATCTGTAGGAATTTAGGTTCTAGAGAGGGGAGTGGGGAAGGAACTAACACTAGTTGATGGCTTTTGGACAAGACACTGTGGTAAGAATTTTACCTATGCCGTCTTTTTCAACTATCACCTCAACCTACAGTCCATTTGAAGAAACTGAGGCCCAGGGAGGCAAGGCCATAAATCTTAGGACTTAAATTGGGGTCAGGCTGATTGCACTTTCCAATGGACTGGAACTTTCTAATAGGCTTCCCAACAGCACCTCAGCACTGCCCAGGCTTGGTCTCAGCCATCGAGGAGACACGGCATAGCTCAAGAGAGGGAATTCAGGATCTTCCTGTGGGATCCAGATAGGGCAAAGGGGCTTGACCCATCAGAGGTGAACCCAAGTCAGGCCTGCCTGGGAAAGGGTCTGAGAGATATGAGATCTCTTTTCCAAGGGAAGGAGGAGGATGAGGTGACCTGCCATGGGTCCCCTGCCAGGTAGGTAGTATCTAGATCTAAGACTTTTTCTTTTTTTTTTTTAAAAAAAAAATTTATTTATTTACTTATTTATTGGCAGAACCGGGGATTGAACTCAGATCCTTGCGTTTGCCAGGAAAGCGCTTATTCCACTGAGCCATCTCCCCAGCCCCTCAAGACTTTTTCAGCTACTAAATGTAATCATTTTTGTAGTTTATGGCAATACATACATAATATAGCAGCTATTGTCAACTATTTTTGAGTATATAGCTCAGAAGTGCTAAGAACATTCACACTGTTAGAAAGCAAATCTCCAGAATCTTTGATCTTTTTCAGAACTGAGACTTTCTACACCCATGAGATAAGAACCCTTTCTCTCTCTTCCATTGGTCCCTGGCAGCCACTATTGTACTTGCTGCCTTTATTTGATTATTTGAGGTAACTCATAAAAGTAGAATCGTACAGTATCTGTCTTTCTGTGACTAAGTTATTTCACTTGCCAAATGCCCTCTCACATTTAATCCATGTTCTACCATGTATTAGAATTTCTTTTCAAATTCCATTGTAAGGACACACATTTTATTTGTCCATCCATTAGTATGTAATTATTTTATCGTCACCTTACCTTATAATTTTTCCCACCTCCCCCAGATGTGTAAACTGCTCCTGTTTTCTTGTGTCCAAGTGTCCAGCATCTTGCTCAGCATATGATACAAGCTGGATATCAATTGCATGAATCAGTAGCCAATTGTGGAGATCAAGAAATTCAACACATTGTGCTAGAGTTTACACAGTGCTTATCACAACTACTCTATGAGGCAGAAATCCTCAAAATCCAGAGAGGTTTTGTGTCCAGGATCACATGGTTGGCAATAGGCTAAGCAAGAGACCCAAGCCAGATCTTCAATGGCTAAGCTTCTGTCCTACCTTGTCTCCTTGTAGTCTTCACCAGCCTGACCTGGTGGGTTCTGCAGGACTTACTTGCTCATGTAGACAGAAAACATGGGTAGAGCCACCAGGTTCTGGGCCATCATGTTGTCAAAAACAGGGGTCACCCCTCCAGCAGCCAAGGAGGGATATCCTAGGCCCAGAATTCCATCAAACTCAGCGTGCACAAAGGTCTTGCCTGGTTCCTTGACACTTTCTCCGAACTGCTGGCCAACCACAGTGAGTCCTTCCACCTGAGGGAAAAGGCCCGCAGGAGAATTGAATGGGGCGCCTGGCAGAGGGCATCAGATTCTTGAGTTGTCCCTCTGTCCTGAAGCTAACTCTTCCTTCCTCAATTTTTCCTGATTAAAAGGGCACAAAGATTGTTGCCAAATTCCCACCCTCTTCATTTCTTTGTCTAAATTTAAATGAACCAAACACAATACAGAAATTATAAGTGTACAGCTTAATACTTTTTTATACACTTTATATAGCCAGACATCCTAGTTCCAAAACCAAGAAACAAGACCTGCCTAACCCCACAACCCCTCCATGCACTGCTGGTGAATCATTGCTTCCCTCCCCAAGAGAACCGTCTTCCTGACTTGGAACAGCCCACATTGGCTCTGTCTGTTTCTAGCTTGGTATAAGCTGAGCCATCCGGCGGGATGTCGATGTCTAGCTTCTGTCATTCACCATAGAGCTTACAGAATGCTGTGCTAATCTATTCATTTTTCTACAGATAGAATTTTTCATATGTCAATGGAAGTGTTTTTATTCTTTCTTAATGTTAATGTCCTTAATTTATTGTTTTCTGCCTTATTGTATTGGGTAGGATCCTAAGCATAATAATGAATAAAATAATAATAGTATTCTTGTCTCACCCTTGATCTCAGAGAAAGACTCTCAACAATTCACCATTAAGTATAAAGTTTATTGTAGGTTTTTTTTTTTTTTTTGTAGGGTTTTAAAATTGAGACTAAGAAAGATACTTTTCATTCCAGGTCTGTTAATAATTCTTTTAAAGTTGTGACTAGATGTTGAATTTTAGTAGTGGAGATTACACGACTTTTCTATTTTTATTTTCTTAAATGATAAATCCTTAGGAAGAAATGATTTTTTTTTTGGTACTGAGGACCGAACCCAGGACCTTGCGCTTTCCAGGCAGGCATTTATGTTGCTGAGCTGTCTCCCTGGCCCCAGGAAATGACTCTAGATTGAGATGTATTAAACTTTTGTACAATGGGGGAAAAAAAAAGAAATGTACTGAAGACATTTTACATAGGAAAAAAAAAAGATTGATACTATTTAAATAAAAATTGTCCTTTTATTTTGGACAATTTTTATTGTTATATTCATTTAAGTTTGTAAATAATTTATTTACAATGTACAGTCTTATTAATCTCATGCTATGTATTCATTTCAGAAATATTTCTCTAAAATTCATTCTGTCTATATCTTATATCTTTCATATTTCAATATGTATCTACAATTTTTAATATGCTATGTAATTATTGATTTTCAATAAAGTTCAAAAAAACTTTTGTACAACATGAGATTTTATTTGCTACTAAATTTTTTGTTTATGTATTGATTATCAAAACTGTCCTATTAATCAGCTGTGAAACTGTCTCATTTATATTTATTTCTCAATAAAAAAATAAAAGTAAAATAATTTTTGTTTAGAACTATGATATCTACATTCATAAAAGAAAGATTGCCTAATTCTTATAATATCCTTTCAAAGTTTTATTATTAAAATTATGCTCCATAAAATGTTATAAAGTGTTCTTCATTTATTGATTTCCTGAAAGAGTATTGTAAGATTGATTTATTTCTTTTCTAAATGTTTAGAAGAATTTACTAATGAGGCTACTTAGATTTGGAAATATATATATATATATATATATGAATAACAGCCAAAATTTAGAATAGACACAGGGCTATTCATATCACCTATTTTTTTCTTGTGTTAGTTTGGATGTATTACACCTCAAGGTAGTTCCTTATTATTTTAATTGTAAAATTCATCAATGTAAACTATTCTTGATTTTATAACCAAAACTATCCTTTTATTTTAATGTCTGTAAGTAATACCTCTTTTCATTGCTAATGTTGTTAAGTTTTATTTTATTTCATTTTTCTTACTGAGTCATACTAGAGATGTATTAGTTTAATTATTCTTTGGAATGAGTTGATTTTGGGCTTGATTGGTGTTCTTTGTAGTATGGCTTTCCTAGTTCATTGATATTTTTTCTTCTCTTTATTATACCTTTCCTTTTACTTTCTTGGAGGTTGGTTTGGTGGGTTTTGTTAGTGGTTTTCTTATTATTTATTCTATGAAATAGATGGTTAAATCATTGATTTTTCTAGATAGGCATTTCAGGTTTTGATTATCCCTTTAGGACATCATTGGCTGTGTCTACAAATTTTGGCAAGTTTTAGGTCTATGAACTAATATTCTAGATAGTTGACTCTCTGCAGTCATAGTGTCAGTTAGTCACTATTACAGAATGTAGCTCCCCACACATAGCTGCAGCCCAGGGGCTACAGTTTTGGTAGTAAAAGGAGAAGGCAGATATCAAGTGGGAGAAGGGTGGACTGGAACCCATGACGATGGGTGGGGACCCCCATTGTTCTCTAATGGCCTAAACCTCCAACCTCAGTGATGAGGGGTGTCCTCCAGCAGATGCTTGTCCCATTTGTCCCAGAGGTGCACACACATCTGGCCCTGGAGCCAGAAATGCTGGAGGAGGAAGTGCGAGAACCTGGAATTGCTAAGGTGTGGCTGCCATCGCATACCACCTGGGGGGCTGGCAGAGGGGTGGCACAGCGTAGGTAAAGGCTCCCCTTTCTATGATGATTTCAGTCCCTTCCCTGCTTTTCAGAAGTCATTATAGGTAGAGTACAGTCTTCTGAAGTGTTATGTGTACTTTCACATAAGCATATAAATGCATTTTATACACATTGTCAGGGCTCTAATAGCATATTATTTTATCTGTATGTTTTTATGTATGATTTTTTTTTTTTACATACAAAGTGTTTTTCTGCTTGGTCGGCACCGATGATCACCTAGTAATGCGTCCTATCCTCACCCACTTTAAAAGGATATTGGTGAAGGAATGCCTTTGCCAATTCTGGACGACTCCAGAACTGGAGTGAGGCTGTCTGGAATGGATCCCCTTCCGTTTCCCCAAGGCCTTGGCATGCTTGCAGTCCATAGATCTGTGTGCAGTCCCCAGGAGCAGGACTCTTTTGGCTCTGTTTTCACATCAGTTTGATTTCCACAGATCCAGGACCCCTCAGCCCTCTGGTCAAGGATTGTTTAAAAAACAGCTCACTCATAATAAACTCACTCAAAATAAACTCACACGGTTTATTTTGACACCTTCATCCTGCCTTGTCTCTGTGATTGAGCTCCTGTGTCCTACCTTGTCCCTCACTCTTTTGCTAACTGAGTCCTCCCATACGCTGCCATGTGCCTTGGACTTTTCTGTCTTTCTAGGTCTTGCCTCCTTGTGTGCCTGAGGACTGGGGATCCAGTCCTACCACAGGCATTGTGCATAGGGCAGTACTTCCAGGGGGAGGGCCCCGAGCCAGCCTGGAGGGCCAGGTGTGCTGAGCAGACAGAGCCCCTGCCACCATCTGGGAAGGGTTTGTGGCTGCTTCCACTTCCCCTAGAATCTAGCCCCACCTCCTCTTTCAGGCTCTTCCTGAGGCAGATCTGACATTGCCCCCTTGAGACCTCCAATCAGTGTTCTGTTCCCTGGGTTTTTGGGCAAAAGAGAAAAGATGAAGGGATCATACTCACAGAGACTTGGTCGGCGCCAATGATCCCGGTCAAGCTCCCAGTCCCATATTGAATGGAGAAGAAATTCCCCACCTCACTGTAGGTGCTGGACAGGGAAGGGTGGAAGACGGGGTGCGTCTCTGGAAAGCAAAGATGCAGCTCACTGCCCTCATTCCTGCCCCAGAAATGCAGTGTCTCTTCCTTCAGCTCCCGACACTGAGTGGGGGACCCCTGGAAAGGGGGGTGATGGCACTCTCCAGTGCGGTGCCACATTCCCCCCAAGCCACAGGTGTGGTCACCTGGGACCAAATAGTTGTTCTGGGTAAACCTGATTGCCCGCAATGACCTCATGAGGCACAACAAGATAAGCACCATTTATCAGGCGCCAGAAGCAGTCCAAGACGTCAGTATGGGTCAGAGCTTGCCTTCAAAGAAACTGAGGGGTAAACAATTACCACTCCAGGAAATTACTCCCAACTCTGCCCAACCTTGGGAACACCTAGCTTTTGGATCACCAAGACCTTCTGTCTCTGGGACTTGTCCTTCATAGAACAAGACATCTTTATGCTTTTCTTTTTCCAATCTTCACTGAAACCCCTGAATTACTTCCAAAGGGCCCCACAAGCCCCACCTCTGTGGGAGAAAGCCCAACCAGCCTCCTTGAAAGAGGAGAACTGCCTATGCCGGATCCCACCCCCTACCTGCCCAGAAAGACTCAATAGAATGGAACTTTCTCCCATATTCCTTTGGCTGTTCCAAGGAAGTGAGTCATCAACTTAAAGATTTTTCTTTTCAGTGGCTAATATTCTCCATATTAATCTTGACCAGGATGAAAGTTGTTAAGCTGTGTAGCAGCCAAATTTTATCTCTCTTCCTGGCCTAGCTCTGTTTGGACAGTAAGCAGCTCTGGGCAGATCCAGAGATGGGGAGGGGAAACAGGGAGGACCAGTTTTGGGAACCCAAGTCTCTCATTCCCAGAGAACCAGACCTGACCCCTCAGGCGGGACCCATCATTTCCCACTGGGTCTCCTGGACCTACTTACTGCAGGCTGGGCTGGTGCAGTAGACGGAGGGAACCCAGAGATTGGAGGAGCCAGTGTCGAAGATGACAGTGAAGTTTTGTGGTGGGGAGCCGATGGAGATAGTGCCAAAGTATTCCATCTGCAGGGAAGGAACAAGGAAAGAGGGCGAGGGTGGTGAGGAGAGGAGGGTTTTCACCATGGGTCCAAGGGAGATGTCTAGAGCCTGGGGCCTGTGGACTAGAACTTACAGAGCATAGGAAGGAACATAGAGGAGGACCCAAGAGAGGGCTCTGAGGAGAGCTCAAATCAAGCCCTCCAGTGACTGGATTTGATTTTACTCACATTATCCTGATTTCCCTAATAACATCATGAGCAAGGCAAGGGAAGCAGATTGCTTTTACAGATTAGGGATCTGTGGGCTGGGAGAAGCCAAGCTCTTTGCCTAATGTCAGAGCTAGGAAGCCGCCCATCTGAGAGCAGAATCAGGCTCCTTCTTTTTAGGGTGCTCATCACCTTCACCCCTTTCTTCCTGCAGAGAGCTCTGTGCACTGAGGCTTGGATGATGAGACTGTATGAATTACCCAAGCAGCATAATCTGCGAGGGTCTTCAGAGCTGAGGCTGATGGGACCAAGGCTAAGCCTTCCTCCCTCTCCCATCTTTCCCCAGAATCCCCTCCCAGGAGGTCTCACATCCAGGTAGTTGATGAGGGGCTCATTGGTACTCTGGATGGTGGAGCATTGGTCCATATCCAAATTCTGGGATTTCCAGAGCTCAGTGAGCTGGCCCTGGACTCGCAGCTTCTTCCGGAGAGACTCACGCCTCCTGAGGGGCACCCTGTAGACAAAGGCCTTGGTGAAGGGGATGCAGCCCAGCCCCCCTCTTCTCCCTGAGCCCATTCCACTCCATTCACTGTGAGCTGACTAGAGAACAACCCAGGGTCCCTCTTGGCCTCCAGCCCGCCATCCTCTGCCCTTCAGACTCAGAATCTTGGCTTGGACATGACTCTCCTCCTGGTTATGAACTCTGTGATGTCTTTTAAGGTATGAGATCCAATGCTTTGCAGTTTTACCTGAACCCTTTGAAGGGCTGATTTAGAGGAACAAAAAAGCTCTAGGGGACAGTGATGGTCAGATATATTTGAAGAGAAGTTATGTGAGGCTTTTGAGTGACAAACCACAGTTGCAGGCTCCTGCTCTTTTGCAAGCTGACCAGCGACCTGAGGCTTGGGCTGGGCCTCCATATCAGGTGGAGCCAGGGGTGACTAGCTGGGAACTGGAGATCAAGGCCACACACATGGTGGCCATTGGAAAGCCTTTCTAGGAATCTTGTAATCCCTGGCTTTCTTCTCTGTCTTCCTTCCCCATCAGCTTTTCCCCATCAGCATGGGGGGTGTCCCCCAGCTGGGCTCAGGACTGGGGATACCACCTCACCTGTGAAGGGCTCCTGGGGCCTGTCCCAGCTCCAGGAACACCAGCAATAGCACCAGGAATGTTTTCATCGTGGTCCAAACAGCAGCTGCTCTCTGCTGAAGTCTGTCTTCCTCCTCTTTTCTCTTTTCACACAGAGCAGGGCAACCAATTCTTCCGGTGCTTAGATCTGCCCTGCCCTGCCCAGTCTGAGGACCCAATGATAAGGCTTGAGTTAATAGTCATGCCCAAAGCAAGCAGCATGTGTAACGAGCCATTTCTTCTCCACCCTGCACCCCTCCTCTACTGCAGTGGGTGTGTTGAACTGAGGCGGAACTCCAGAGCCACGCAATCCCAGGCTCAGTTTCTCCCAGGGTCTTCGGCACCCTACACTCAGTGTTAACTGTCTGTGACGCAACATGTCCCAGGCCACTCAGAGGCCACTGTGGAACTGCCACCCTGAGTGAAGGAGCTGAAGACTCTAGAGGAACAGAAATCAAAAAGTCATGTGTGGCAGGATTGTTACCCAAGGTACATGAGTCGGGGTGTCTTCTCTGTACTTCCTATTCTCTTCTCATCCCTCAGGTGTCCAAAGGCAGCTTACCTTTCCATCACTGGGGAGAAGCAGAAGCAAACAATGCCCCAAAGCCCTGATGTGGAGAGATTGGCTATGGATTTGTGGAGACAGCTTCCTCATTCCAAGGACTAGAGGACTCTGGGGTGTGCTGTGTAGGGGACAGAAAGGGGTGAAAGGTCTCAGGGTTTCTAATTATCTTAGGAATCTACTAATCATTTCTGGACCCAGAGAGCTTTGGCTTAGCTCCTCCAGGTTGTGTTGAGGGTAAGTGAGAGGATGAGGGGCTGCACCAGTGGCGCGCTGGTTTGCCAGGGCTGCTGGAATGAGGCACGTCAGGCTGTGTGGCTTGATGGCTTTTGTTCTCTTGTGATCTGAAAGGCCAGAAATCCTGGATGAAGGTGTGACCAGTCTTGTTTGCTCTGAGACCATCCATATCTTCCCCTGGTCTTCCTCCTATGTGTGACTGCATCTTTATCCCCTCCCTTTGTAAGGACACTTGTCACACTGAGCTAACAGTCCTAAGCACCTCATTTAATCTCAATACTTTTTCAAAGACCCTAACCCTGGAAAGGGTCACATTTTGAGTGCTGAAGATTAGGACTTTAACATGCATTTTGGGAAGCACAGTGCGGGCAGCTCATAAATAGTACCCGAGCACAATAGGATCTTCAGTTGGCAAGTGGGGCCAAGGACAAGGTGGAAGTGGAAGCGGCTCAGGACTGAGTTATCTCATCATCATGAAAACCTTTTCCTTCCTCAGACTCAAGTACTCTGAGTAAGTACTCAGAGGCTTTACTGTGATCGGCCTTTCTAAGCAAGAGCAGCATAGGCCACAGCCACTGTCACACGTGCCCATGCCTCTGGGGCACCACATCTGAGGGCATAAGGTTTAGGTTTAGTTCTGCCCTGGCCAGCTGGTGTTCTGGATGATTCTTAACTGCTATGGCCTCTGCGTTCCACCTCTGAAGGCCAAAGAACAGACCAGCTTAGAACGTAGAGCTAAATCAAACTTTACTTTGGGTCCAAAAATGATAAGTAGACTTCGAAAAGGAGGAGATTTGATATTCAGACAGATAGTCAGGTTAAGCTTAACAGCCTGGGTTGTATGGTAATAACAATAAGCTTGTCTTCTGGATGGTTAACA
>NW_004524707.1:1268472-1268974 GCF_000260255.1 Octodon degus
CTCTTTGCAGGGAGTTCTGCTGAAGGGTTCCTCCCTGGGCCTGCACTCTGGGTTGAATGAAGATCCATGCTGCGGGCAGTCTCTCTCACTCTCTGGGCCTGCGCTCTGGGTCTATTCAGGATCTGGAGGGCCCGGGGTCATCTCCTGTATTTGGACTTTTTTTTTTTTTTCTTTTTTGGCAGAACTGGGGATTGAACTCAGATCCTTGCGTTTCTATTTGGACTTTCTAATATGACAGTTAAACACATCTTTAAAAGCATAGCCACAGGCAAAAGAAAAATGGTACAATTATTTCTTTCAGACCTCTTACAATGTTAAATTTGGAGGCAGCTTCAGACTATTTTATTGGTGGCAGTTACTTGCTGATCTTTTTTAATAGGTAGTTAACTCCAGAGAAGAAAACTATGCACATGCCTGATAAATTGTTCTTAGATTAAGCCTCAAGTAAAACAATGGATATGTGTAGAGAGCCCATGCCGCGAATCGCGGCTTCAGAACCAAA
>NW_004524707.1:1269074-1273145 GCF_000260255.1 Octodon degus
GTCCGCATCTTGTACAGCAACTAACCTCTAGGAAGAATGTATGCAGTGTGTTAATTATTGAAACTGTCCTACCAATTTGGTTTGAAACTGTCTCATTGCTATTTGCTTCTCAATAAAATTATGGGAAAAAAAAAAGGAAGCTGAACACCCAGACCTTTGACCCCTGACTCCAAGACAGCAAAGCCTTTTTTTTTTTTTTTTTTTAGCATTTATTCCTTTCCCAGGATCCCATCTCTCTGACCTTTCACCGGGGACTCAGGTTTGTCCACCCCAGAAAGGCAAAGGGAAGTTGGGAAGGGCTAAGCTGAGAATATTCATTTTAGCGCTAAGCTCTGTCATGATTGCCTCACACCAGTTAGTCTTGTCATCTGCTAATGAGCTGGCCTACACCAACAGATACTTATGAAGATTAAATACACAAAATTAGGTGTCTTCAAGTGTTCAAAAAACTTCAATGTGCTACAAAGACTGGAGATCATCACTAGAAAAACCTTGAACTAGAAGACTTCTTAGAGACCCTCTAGCAAACCTGCCCAGCAGATGAGGAAACCAAGGCACAGAGAGGTGGAATGACAGGTCCAAGAGCATGTAGTTCATTTATGACAGAGCTAGGATGAGGTCCCAACCCTCCTAACATCTAGTCCTGGATCTTTCCACTACAGAATTATAGCATCCTTATCTCTGAGCCGTGAAGTGAGCAGGTCAGAGCCCTCCCTCCTTCCCCACCTCCCAGCCCTGCCCCCACATCCTTCCCACCTCTGTTTACCAGGAGTCAAGGATTGAACTGGTCCATGCTTGGAAAAGCTGATTCATCAGGCTCTTGGGTCGCCTGGCTAGATGGACTAGACACACCCCGGCCTGTCTTCTAGGTAGTCCAGGGCTTGGCTGGATTTTGGAAGGTCTGATGGGGGTTAGAAGCAAGTCCCCGGGGACATTTGTCAGAACTAATAATGGATTGTGTGGTATCTGGGAACACTAGGAGCTTCACCTGCCCTGGCTGTTGATTCTTGGGCCCTCCCAGGCTGCAGCTGAAATTGCTGTGTAAGATGCAACCACTCTCTGGAGACCAAAAGCCTCTGGGCTTGTGTGTGATGGTGTGGGAAGGCCTTGGAGAAAAGGCAGAGAGAAGATAGTTCAGGGTGAATGTAGGGCACAATATAGGCAAAGACCCAGAATGTCAGTGCTAGGAGAGGGACTCTGGGGAGAGAGGCCCTCGGGAAGATGGATAGGAGAATGGCATTTGAAAGCTGTTGATGGTGACACTATGCTGTCAACTTCTCTCTTTAAGATAAGAGGACAGTTGTTCAGTGCCCCGTGGCAACCAGATATATCAGACCTTCATAATGTTGAAGACAGAATACTCAGAGGTGGGTTGATGGGGAGATAGCTCAGGACAGTGCATGGTTGTGACAGGAGCTGGCTCTTGGTGGCAGGGTGTTCTTGGCCTAGTTCTAGAGGGCCATAACACCAGCTGTGCTTGAAAATGTCCCAATTTCTTTATGGCTGGAGTTGATGAAGGAAGGAAAAGCCACCATATTGTACATGGCTCAGCAGAAAAAGGTCTGGGAAGGGACATCTGGATCCAGTCTTGGCTCAGGCACCAAGGGGCCATCTGACTGTAGATAGAACATTTCTCTTTGAATGTAGTTTCCTTGTCAATGAATTGAAGAGGTTGTTGGCTGGTAATTAATGACAAGGAATACTTTGGGGGCATAAATTGTGTGCTACACTCTGAGTGAAGGAGTTTGCAAGCATTAGTCCCTTGAGTTCTCACATCAATCCTATCAGCTAGGTATTTGAAAGGCCATTTTACAGATGGGGTAGTTGAGACACAGTGTATTTAAGTAACTTGCATAAGATGCTGTAAGCAGGATACAAAACTGGTTCTACCTGACTTTAAAGTTGATGTATGCAGCGTGGTTCAGAATTGGGTGATCTCTGGGGTCTTAATTCTGAAATGTTTTTCAGAGAGAGCAAGAGAGAGAGAGAGAGAGAGAGAGAGAGAGAGAGAGAGACAGACAGACACAGAATGTTGTATGGTCTTATTGTAAAAAGAGAAGTGTGAAGGAAGGGAAAAGAAAAAGAGGTAATAGGCAGGGGAGGCTTCAGCCAGGAAAATGGCGGAATGAAAGGCCTGAGAGGAGAAGCCTAAGAAGTCGAAGCAAGCTGGAGCTGCCGGAGGACCTGAAGAAGAAGCAGAAAAAACCTGTGAAAACTAAGACTGTTTCTTCCAGTAATGGAGGGGAAGTTCCAGTCACCTCACTGAGAAGCAATCAGCTGAAGAAGAAGCTGCAGACCTCCCAAGAAAGTCCAGAAAGATCTACACGTTTGGATCTGCCATAGGTAGTCAGACAACAAAGAAAGCATCAGTTATACCCATCAAACTTGGATCAAGTAAACCTAAAGAAACTGTTCCAACTCTTGCTCCAAAAACTCTTTCAGTAGCAGCAGCTTTTAATGAAGATGAAGACAGTGAACCAGAGGAAATGCCTCCAGAAGCAACGATGAGGATGAGGAATATTGGAAGGGGTACACCAACATCAGCCGGACCCAACTCTTTCCATAAAGGAAAGCATGGGTTTTCTGATGACCACAAGCTATGGGAATGAAATAAAAGGTCTCATCTTAGAAATGTCCATGACCAAGACAATTAAATGATGTGTTTTGAATTAGGCTGTGAGGTGGGTGTAAAGTTAAAAGGAATAGTTTCATTTTTTAAGGAATGGTGTGAGACTATCTTTGGAGTCACTTTTGCTTTTGTTTTTTTCATTTTTCTTTTTAAATTGAGTGATACAATAGTAAGTGAGAGTTTGAAATTAGAGGTAATTTATATTTTACATACAGATTTCAAGCCATTTGTTAACTTTGTTTTCATGTGATTAGCTTCCAAAGGTTACAGAGAATAAAAGAAATCAGAAATGGTACCTTTTAAAGAATTACATGGTTTTTTTTTTAGACACAACTATTAACACATTAAGAGGGAGGCAAAAAGTTACTGTCTGTGTAAAACTATAAGCAGTCACTCCTAAATTAACTCCCTCACTCCCGAAACCGGCTCCTAGGAACAGCCTTAGAGAAAAGGGAGGGTGTCATGTCAGAGAGGAAACACTGCTTGGCTATTGACTAGAAGTAAAACTAGATGAAATTAAATAGCATTTTTCCCTTCTGGGATTTGTTTTGTTTCAAGTGGCCATATATTAGGTTTTGCATTGCTGTCAGTGGACACAGACGCTTAGCTCTTCTATAGAAAGTTTTTTTTTTTTTTTTTTTTCAGAACTGAGGATTGAACTCAGGCCCTTGCACTTGCCAGGCATGTGCTTATTCTACTGAGCCATTTCCCCAGCCCCTTAGAAAGTAATTTTTAAAAAATTTTTGTGTGAAGTATCGAGTACTTGAAATAGCCAATTTCTTTTATTAACAGGCCTTAATAGTCTTGTCTACCTTCATCAGTCTTCAAAGGACAGCCATTTGCTACCAAAGTAAATTAGTATTTTGAATGTGCTTCTCTTGGTTTTTATTAGCTAGTTCCTATAAGCATTTCCACCAGAGCTTGAGGCAAATCATAAGGAAGCTATTCCTTTTAAAATACAGACCACCACCAAAAATTTAAATGTACATACTGCTTAAGTATTTGACTGGTTTTTATTTTTTAAAAGGTATAAACACCAAAGGAAAAAAAATAACATTGTACAAAGGTGAAAAACATTAAGATGCATTTTCTGTAAATTTGTCTATGCATTTCTGTTACTAAGTTGTTAAACCCAATTTGCTTTTTTTTTGAATCAGGGATTGAACTCAGGCCCTTGCACTTGCCAGGCAGGCGCTTATTCTACTGAGCTATCTCCCCAGCCCCGTTAAACCCAATTTGAAATGAATTCAATACAGAATTTATTAGAACAGTTAATGTGGTTTATTTTAAGTGTACACATATTAACCAGTGAAGAATATTGTAGGTACTGAAGATGAAAGAAAATGTATCTTCAAACACAATTTATTGAATTGTTTATCACATATACTCTTAAATCTGTGTCTTGTAAGCTGTTTGTTTTGTATTTTTGTAATGTATTTGGA
>NW_004524707.1:1277226-1313079 GCF_000260255.1 Octodon degus
CTGTAACATGTATCAACCCTCGATTGGACAGTGTGAGGATATAAAAGAAACGCTCCGCCCTCGCGGAGGGTCAGAGACAGGAAGAGGGACGGAGAGAGGAACTGTGCTCTCTCGGGGCGGACCACTCAGGAGAACGATTAAAGCCTTTCCGCCGCACAAATCGTGTTGAGTGCTTTCCTGCTGGACGGGAGGGCGCCCGACAGATATGTATATGGAACTACTAGTTCTTACATGATTTAATTATATCAAGATACATGAATTTAACTTTAACTTACTTTCATGGAGGCAAACAACTCATTTTTGTCCATTTTACTGTTTGCTGAACTAACATCCATCTCCTACATACTCTTTTCTTGACCCAAAAGAAATACTAATGTAAGGTCAAGATGAGGAGAGAGAAATGGCTGAGATGGATGTCTTTACTAAAATAACCAATAAATTTTGTCAAGCTCAAAAAAAAAAGAAAGAAAAAGAGGTAATAGAGGGGGAGACATTGAAACAAAGCTTGTAAATGAGGAGAGGAAGAGTTGAAGAGAGGAGAGAGGAATGGGGAAAAAGAAAAATCAAGCTAGATCATGTACAGGTACAAAGTCCCTATGATGGATATGATCATTATGTGTATCTAAAATGTACCAATAAAGTTAATTTTTGAAAAGCTAAAAAGAGGAGAGGTGTCAAGCAGGTGTGGTGCGGAGGTGTGGCGCTGCGGGTGAGGGGAGCTTCCCATCGTTCACTCTTCGTAGGCATGCTCTATGTTGCTTACAGAGTGCTAATCCTCCACAAGGATTGCTGACAGGTGCAAATATGATCCCCCTCCCCACCTCCGTTAGCCCCCGTGTCCTGATTGAATCGTGAAAAACATTAAAATTTCATGTAATCATGTCATTTGTTTATTGCAAAAAGAGAGAATCTGGCAACAAATGTTTATGCAGTCTCTCACTACGCCAGGAAGTTGTTCAAGTCAGTTCGACAGTTCTACCCTGGATAAATGAACTTCAGGTCAGAAATTGCCAGGGCACAGTCAGCAGAGGACGCAGGCAGCATGGAAGCTTCTCACCTGAATTCTGCCCCTGTGTGCACATGTGTGCACATGTGCGTGTGTGCATGTGTGCATGTGCATGCACGGGACTGTGCCTGTGAAGCAGGAAGAGCAGTTCATGCGCTGAGTTTGCCAGACAGCAGGATGCACACTGTCACCGCCAACATTTGCACTTGCTCCTGAGCCCAGACTTCAAAAGCAGACAAATTAGCACTTGAATTCTAGCTCTGCCACTTAACAGATGGTTGAGTGGCAGCAGGGATGTTTTGCAGCCTCTGATTTTCCACCGTATAAATGCAAGGATGATTTCCTTGCCGAATGATGTGAGGCTTCCACGCTGTCCAGTCTGAGGTTTGGGTCCAGCTAAGCCATCAGTACCAGTGCACTGGCTGGCTCATGTGGACAGGGCGGGTGCCTGGCCCTGACCCAGCACCCTTTGGATACCGCACATTGCTCTAGGTGCCCAGGCAACACCACATGGCTGGTAATGGTGAGAGCGGGCTGAACTCAGGAAGCTGTTCTACACCATCTGTGACTATAAATATCCTCTCATCTGCCATCTACAGTTCATGTATATGGTTCTGTTTGCATTAACAGCCTGAAATACGTGGGGCTGGGGCTGGCAAGATAACTCAGTTGACTAGGCGCCTGCTTAGGCAAGCACAGGGACTAGGATTCAATCCCCAGGACTGCGTGCCGTGTCGGCCCTAGCCTGGGGGCACTCTGAGCTGCTGCCAAGTCCAGGAGTGGTGGCACATGCTTGTAAACCCAGCGCTTGGGAGGCTGAAAACAGGAGGCTCACTATGAGTCCGAGCTGTATAATGAGACCCTGTCGACCCTGTACTAAATACATAAACAAAAAATGTAAAAAGACATGACTAAACTACATGGGGAAGGTCATTACTCTTTGGTGTATTTTAAATGTTCTGGAAAGTTTCTGAAGCTCCCACTGAGAGTCCTCGGGGAAGTTCTTAGGCTGTAAATACAATGAAGGTAGAATTTCAATTTCAATCTCTCCTTCAAGGTGAATTTGTTTCTACTCCTAAAACCTCTTATTTTGTTTCTAATCTGTTAACAGCTCTGGAGCCCCACAGAAGGAAGGGGTAATTAAGGATACATCTAGGGGGCAGGGAGATAGCACCGCAGCCTAAGTGTGCAAGGTCCCGAGTTTAATCCCTGGTACAAAAAATAAAATAATACATCTACTCCAAGATACCAAGACACTCATCTGACTTCCTTTTTGACTGGTTGAACAGGGTCTGGTAAGCTTCCAAAGGGAGCCTCGAACACCACTCACCATTCACAGAAAAATTAGCATGCTTCATCTCATCGAATATTTTTTCAGAGACAAGGAAATCTGAGGCCCAAGATAATCCTTTTTCAAATGGCCAGAGATCCAAGTGTAGGGTCTTGGGGCCTTCCTGACCACAGTCTCGTATGGATGTGCCCTCTTCGATAGCCCTGGCAAGAAGCATGACATCCACACAGTGGATGAGTAGAAAAGTGGCAAGAGATAGGAGATTAAGGACAGGAAGGATCAGGAGGACTTCTACTGTGGCAAGTGTGGCACTGATTGGAGCAAAGTGAGCAGGTTCAAGGACATTTGTAATGCATTTTCTATGATTGGAAAGCTTGGATATGACCCAAATAAGAGACAGTCCTGTAATAATACCTGGGAACAGGCTGAGGAGCCATAACAAAACAGTGAAAAAGCTAAAAACCAATCCCCTCTGGAATAGATAATGGGTTGAAGAAAACAGAACAGTATCCTAACTACCCTTTATAAAAAATAAAGGTAAAAAGTATGCATGGGTCCCTTTGGCTTATGTATGCACAGAACGTCTCTGGAAAGATGGACCAAGAAATCAGCAGCATGAGGCACTCAGACAAGACTTCCTGGGTGGGGGCAGGTTGAGAAGGAAACTTATGTGTGTGCTATTTTGTACGTTTTCAATTCGGATCAAGCAATTGTACTAGTTTATCAGTTTTGTATTGCAGCTCTGACAAATGACCATAAACTCAGTAGTGTAAAACAGCATGAACTCATTTTCTTATAGTTCTAGAGGCTGCAGTTTGAAAGAGCTCTCACTGGAAAAGAGAAAGAGATCCACAGGTTTCCCAATTTTTTCTAGTTTCTGGGAGCTGCCTACACTCCTTGCTGGTGGCCTTTCCCCATCTTCAGTGTCACAGGGTGGTATCTCTGCCCAGTCTTTCTCAGGTGTCCCTCCGACTCCAGCAGGGAAAGATTATTTTCCTTTCAAAACTGTGTTGATAATTGTGTAGGTAATTGAGGATAATCTTCCCATTTCCAGGTATTTAAATACATCTGCAAAGTCTCTTTTGCTCTGTAAAGTAATGTGGAGCAGATTCCTAGGATTATAAAGAAATATCTTTAGGAAGCCGTTTTTCTCATTGCTGAGCACTCTGAACTACTTTTAAAAAGTTCAGTGACAGAAGAGTGAAACCCTCCCCGCATCCTTTGCCTGAGCCACTGGGTGGAAAGCAGTGGTTCTGTGAATGCATGGCTCAGAGGACAGAGAAGTGGAGCACAAGGACTCTGAGCCATGAAAGTTCAAGAAGCCGGGAGACATGTGTTCAAGCTGACCTTCAAATCCATGGGTGCTGCTAAGACTTCTGGGGCTGCAGATGGACTCTGGGAGATGGCACTGGGTGAGGTCACAAAGCTGCTTCAGTGCACACAGAGAACTCATATGTTTCCCCCCCACGTAGAGAAGGAAAAAGGAGGAGCAAGGAGTCCAGGAGAGGAAGAGGGGAGCAGCAGGAAAACCGTGCCCACTGCTCCAGAGCCTCCTAAAAGCTCAATGCATCTTTTTCAGATCCCACCCTAGTCCCTGCAGGCAGGTTGTGTGGGAGTATTTTGTGCATATTTTAAAGCAACAGAAAGATACCTCTGTCTCACCTCAATTAAAATCTCACCTTTGTTTAGTCATTCTCTAGAGTAAGTCATTACCCTCTTTGCAAGGAGTCTGGCAACTAGCATTCACATAATAAATGTTAGCAATTCGTTTTTAAAAAATGCCCATGTCCCTGGGAAAGTTGGCCCACATAGTCCTAAGGTGGCTTCTCAGTGTGAATTAGTTTCTGAGCAGGCACAGTCAAGAAAGCTTAGGGTGGGGTTGCAGAGAGAGGAAAAGGCTTCCAAAAAGTGCTAAGGCATCTACAGCAAATCTCGATTTCTGGTTTTGCTGAGGCTCGTGCTCGCAGATCGTGAAGATGGCCAGGCAGTGGAGGAAATGAAGAGGCTTTCAAGGGAGGGGTGAGGGTGACACCGGCTGGTGCAGCTGGCAGTGAGCAGCTGCCTCTGGGCATGGATGGCTCCTGCAGCTGCCACTGCTGCTTGCCCAGGAAACGGGTAAAGGGTTCTTTGCAGGACTGAGACTTCGCTTTCAGTCTTGCATACCTCTCTAGGATTCCAGCTCAGCCGGTACAAGGTAGGGACCAGGGGGTCTAAAGGGGTTAGGGTACAAGGCATCTCCCTGGGGCACCACATGTCACAGTCTCCAAACCAGACACATAGCCGGAGGCCTGACTGTGTGGACACGGGAGGGACTGCTAAGCATGGTTTGAGGCTCATAGCACAAGGATTGAGCTTCAGGTTAGTGCCATTGGGCAACACCCTCATCCTGGCCTTGGGTCCAGATCCCAGGTTAAACCACAGGTCCCTAGAGGTGTCTACACTCATGCCATCTAGCGTGGTGAGATGTGCTGGGAGCAAATACACACTAACTCTGGAAACTTAATAGTGAGAAAGGATAAGAGCTATTACTAGCCTTTATCCTGAGTACAGGTTGTGATATTCTAGGCTAACTAAACTAGGCTATGTAAGATTAATGATACCTGTGCATTTGTGTATGCCTGTTAGGTCATTTTAAATTGTAAGTGAGGCTTTCATGGTGTTTCTCTTGGACATCTCTGGCCCTTACAGCCCTGGCCTTCCTGGCCTCTCCTGTTTCCCTGTCCTCAATCTCTAACCATCCTAAGACACTGCTTTCCTAGGGCATCTAGAGCCCCAGGACATCTTATTGAGCAGAGTAGGCCCTCCTGTGTACTTTGCCTTTGTCAAATTACTGATTCTAAAAGTGTCACTTGTGTTGTTGAAGTCCCACCTATATTTCCCCCTTCATTCTAGGATGCAGTCCTTTAGCTGATCACGTTGGAATCCGTATGTGTGCGGGGGTGGGGGGTGGGGGGGGCTAACTTTAATTGAGCACCTAAGCTATCGCCACACAAGTGCTGTGAGATTGATTTACATTCCCCTTCAGGGCATTCCGTTCAGTAGGCACTGTTGGCTTTTGCAGATAAAGAAACAGAGGCTCAGAAAACTCTCATCACTTGCCCCAAGTCAAGTCACCCACTTTTTCAGAGGTGCAGGGTGAGGACGTGAAACTTATCTGATTCATGGGGTGAGGGTTTCTCTTGTCAGAAACATGTGGCACAGTTGAAATGACCCCCCACCCACCCCATGTATATGTCCCATTGTGCCTGCATACAAAAGGGAAGGGAGGCCCTGCAGATGTCCTGGTTTTGTTTTCAGGACTGGGGGTAGAACCCAGGGATGTGCTACCGCTGAGCTGTATCACTAGCCCTTGCTATTCTTCTATTTTACTGAATTTCCAAGTGGTACTTGAACTTGTGGTCCTGTCTCAGCCTCCTGAGTAGCTGGGGTTATGGGATTACACCCCCACACTCAGCTGAGAACCCTCATTTCTCAGCTCTTCTCAGGACCAGTAGAACACTGGCTACCTGTAGGACCCCAGCTATCAAATTCTTTGCCACTATTGGAAGTTTTTGTTAGCACGTATGTTTTAATAGGGAGAATTAGTGCTGGGTGCTGACATATCCTTTATTACAGACTTCTAGGTTATGTGAGGAACGAGCCCAAGTGGGGTTTAGAGTGCTTAGCATTCTAGTCCTCCTGTGGCTCCTGCTTCTCTGGGTGGCCTTGGGTAATTGGCTTCATCTTTGTAAAACAAACAGGACTTTGCAGTCTGTGACCCTAGAGTCTGTGGATGGGAAAATAGAACTAGGATGTCCCTGTCCCTCAGTGCAGAAGGGTTTGCCTTTGAATAGAGGACTTTTTCTAAGAATTTGTTTTAAAGCCACCTCAGAACCTGTTGTTTTCTCCTGTCCCAGTATCTGCTGAATGTGCCGAACACCAGGCAGTCTGCTTGCATGGGTGGGCAGGAGGCCTCAAGTCCATTTTTAAGGATTTGGGGATTTTGAAGCTGCCCCCCAGGAAGTGATCCCCAGAGTGGACTCAGCAGGTGCTCCTTGGACACCATGTTTGCTATTTTGGCTCCGAACTAAAAAAACAAACAAACAAAAAACTCAGCAAAGCTGTGATTGAACAATAGACCAGTCTGGGAGGTAGGGTGCAGGACAGGGGGATCTGATTAGAGCCCCAGATCCTTGCGCAGCACCACAGACTTCAAGAGCTACCGAGGGAGCGCTGGCTGGCTCTCTCCCTGCACAGCCTTCTGCCTTACTTTACAGTGTTTGTACCTTTCACATCTGCTCTGCACGTGACTTTGGGTTTTGAAATAAGATAAACATAAAATGACCCCAAGGCCGCTCCAGGGCTGGGCACACCAGATTTAGGTGACATTTAGGGAAATGTACTTTAAAATAGCATCCCCAGAAAGTAAATGCAGCCCAACTTTGCTCATCATGCATCAAAACATTCACTGCAAAACCAAAAGCGAGACCCAGATTCACTGCAAAGCTGTTCTGTTGATCTACATTAAAAGTAGCTGGCCTCACTGGAAAGGGTTCAGCACAGCAAGACAAATGATGACCGGCAGAAACAGCAAGGTCAGATGCTCTGGAAGTAGAGGGACACCTCTGAGGGCTAAAAATGAAGTTTACGGAGTGAGCCATTTTCTCAGCGCTGTGTTCACAGGCAGCTTCATGAGGCCCAGGCTGCCTTCTGGTGACTCTGGTGCTCTCTGAAGGTCATCTCTTAAAAAGAGTCATTTCCAAAGCTCCTGTCCCCTCCGTACTGGTGCTCTTAGAGTTTCTGCTCAACACTTCCACCTTGCTCCCTTCTTTCTGATGTGTCATCGGCAGTGTTTACCCTTCAGGACTGACAGCCCCGGCGAGGAGCCCAGTGTCTGCAGCTCTGTTCCCCTTCCCTCCTCACCTCCACTCCCTCTCAGGACAACACACATATTCACTGTAGAAAAAGTAGAAAGCCAGAGAGGCAACAACGAGGCATCTGAAAATCACTAGCACTCTCCCCACTCCAAATAATTATTCTTCACCTTACTTTTTCTCCACTGTGAATGTGGAAAAATGTCCAATGTACATCACTAAGAGGGAAAGAAGACAGGACGTGTCTGAACAGAGACGCATGCCTTGCAGAGATCTGTGTGTCCAACATATTTATTGTAATGGAATATATTTGCACTCTGTACTGACTCAACAGCATGGTACAAATGTCTTTCCCTATCAATTAATTTGTTTCCCAGATTTTTTAATGGCTAAGTTTGCTTCATCTTATGATGCCTCCCAAGTTACGCAACAACCTACCATTACAGGTATTATGATGGCCTCATAGTTGTTGTTGCTGTAAATGACACAGCCACCTACCCACCTGGATCGTTGCGCATATACTCTGGACCACGACTTCAGGATTAATTCTCCTAAGTGGAACTACTAAGTGAAAGGAGTGTGGGTATTTTCATCACTTTTCAACATTTACCACCCAATTGCCTTTCAGAAAGATTGTAGCCATTTTCTTTCTTGCTCCTCAATGTTCATTCCCAGAGTAGTTAGGTGCACTGAGCATCTTAATTATTTTCTTTCTTTTTTTTTTTCTTTTTCTTTTTTTAATGGCAGAAGTGGGGATTGAACTCAGGGCTTTGCACTTGCCAGGCAAGCACTTATTCTACTGACCTATCTCCCTGGTCCCAATTATTTTCAAAAACGGTTTTAAATCATTTTAATATTTATTTTTTTGGTACGGGGTCTTGCTACATAGCTCAGACTCATAGTGATCAATACTGATTGTCCTGTCTTAGCCTCCCCAGTGCTGGGATTACAGGTGTGTGCCACACCACACTCATTTTAGGTGGCTGGCTTGGCATAGGGTAGTACGGCATGTGGAACCAGGGATCCGACCCTGGTTGTTGCACTGGCCAGGTAGGTGCTTAGACCGCCAAGGTATCTCCACAGCCCCTTAAGTCATTTTAATGTATAACTTTATTATTGAGCTAGAACTTTAGAAAACAGAAGTATGTATGCAGATATCTGCATGTGTCTGTGCTAAAGTATGTTACTGTGTGTCAGGTGGGTGGTACACCTGGAAAGGACGCCAGCTGAGCCTTGACTCCTCCCTGAGGCACAGGCAGGGTGACAGAGGAAAGCTCCTTGTGACAAACACCATGATGGCTGTTGTATGGGACTGCCCCTGGTATTCCTTGTAGGGATGAGGCTGGAGCAATAGTCTCTGGAGGACAGAACATGTCAGCTTGGTCCTGATGGAAGGAAGAGGTGGAGGTGTGTGGGCAAAGAGTCAGAGGTAAAGACCCAAAGGATGAGGGCTGGGATATAGTGCAGCAGTACAGACCAAGTTCCTGAGTTTGATTCCTGCTACCAAAAACTTAAAAGTACCAATAAAGTTTGGTGCAGCAAAAGTATGTGAGGAATTATTAAGAGAGGAGGCTGGCCGCAGCACAGGGCTCAGACTATTCTGGTCCCTGGGAGGTAGACGCCAACAGTAACATGCAAGAGGTGGCTTTTGCAGGGAAGAGAATAGGGTGCTTCCTGGATGCCGCTTGCCCCAGTCACTGTCTCGCAAGCACAGGAAACTACAGGGTCCCTGGTGGCCCCTCTGGCACTTTGTGTGATGGGGAAAGGGCAGACTTTCATAAAGTAGAACTTTTCCAACTTTGTTACTTCTGTGCTTCTAAGTGACAAAGCAAACAGTGGATTCTGCACAAATGACATACAGATTATGAAATCTAAAGTAACAGAGAATTCATGGCTTTAGTTGCAATGCACAGGAACTCAAAATCTCTGGGATATACAACCTGTTAAAATAATGCATAGGTAAGCAAAATTTTCTGTGGCAGTTTCAGCACTTGTATGTTTGGGCATCTTATTGTCTATAGAAATGGTCACAAGCATTGATAGTCTTTCTGCAATGCTGTAGACAAGTAGCTTTTATTAAGTTCATGTGTGAGGAGCTACGTTTTCCACTTCTGGCTAATATCGCTGTGGTTGGAGCAATCTGAGAGCTAAAGTGTGTCTAGTGAACTCGGCCAGCGCCGCAGACACGCCTTAGCAGCGTTACACGGGAGCCGCCTGGACGTGGGACGCTGGCCGAAGTGCAATCCGTCTCACACCAGAGCCGCATCCCTGCCACGCTTCTGCTGGGTTTTAACAGATGCACAAGTTCACCCTCGTCATAATTTTTCAAACTGCATAGACCATGTAGAGTGCTGAAGACTTATTAGAGTCTTCCAGCATCACAGCTTTTCTTTTAAAGAGAGAGCACCGCTTCCTTTATAGAAAAACTGATTTTGACGTTGACTTGGGGGCTGAACTAAGTCTAGTCATACAAATCCCAGTTACAATGAGTCTTCTTTCCTTTTATTTAGTGCTTTTTGTTTTGGAGAACTTGGTGTCAAGAGACTAACATTTATTTAGCATGAACAATATATGTATATTTCAGGGCACTGTTTTATTAATTTGGTAAAACTTTTTGTCTAAGAGTTTCTGGATACTACTGTTATTTTCAAGGGCCTTCTATATGTTAAAGCTTGATTTCTGCTTCTTTCTAAATTTGTGTTATCAGAATTTTTACTTAAAATATCATGGCAAATCAGTGCCAAGAAAATATGCTTAGAAGCATATTTATTTGGAAGATACAGTTATATATTTAATATATAAATATTAATATTTATTATACTTGTATTAATATAATGTACTTGTATATTTTATATTATACTATATTTATTTAGTATAATAAATATAAAAATAAGAGTTTAATAGGGCCAGCCAAATAGCTCAGTGGATTAAAGTACCTGCAAGCAGGTGCAGGGGCTGGGGGTTCTATCCCTGGGCCTGCCATGCCAGCCCCACCCCCAGGGCACACTGAGATGGCAATTGAGACTGGGCATTGTTGAGTACACCTATAATCCCAGCTCTTGGGAGGCTGCAAACAGAAGGATCACTACTAGTCTGATCTAGTAGTGAGACCCTGAACACCCTGTAGACCCTTCCCTAAAAAATACACAGAAAGAAAGAAAGAAAAAAAGAAAAGAAATCCATTAAGATTGCCATAAACTTTTAGTTATTATTGTGTTCCTGCTCCCTTAAATTATTATAACCCGGACTTAGTCTTTTTAGTTAGTGGTCTAGGCTACTAAAAATCTATATACTCCTTCTCTAGCTATATAATTTGCTATGGAAAAACTTTTTTATAAAATGTTTACATATATAGGTAGCTGCATTTTGAAAATTTACAAATCTAAAAATAGTTAACTGTTTCACATGGCTTGCATCCAGCAGAGAAGGGTCTCAATCACTTAACTGTGATATTTAGCATTTCTTAAAATACTCAAAATTATTTTGGACAACAAATCTGATATGTTTTAATGATTTGATTTCTATTTTCATCTGCCAAATAATGTCTACATGTTATTTGGTATTTATATCTGTATTCTGGGTCAATAATGCTATGAATCTTCTATGATTTCTGTAAATGAAGAAAATTCCTGTTAAAATGTGCAAACTTTCTTGGATAATCTGAAAGCTAGCTTACCTCTTGCCAAAAACAAAATTATGTCTATGTGTTCAACAGTATGCCAATATTTCTCTCATCGTACAGAATCGGGTTTTTTTTTTTGCAGCATTAATAACATATTTTCAAATCAGATTCGAAATTGGAATATTTAGCATTACTACTGATGCTTGTTTCAGATACTTCATGCCTACCAAAAAATGTGCTAAATCCTTCCATTTTACTTTTTTTTCCTCCAAAATTTTCCAGAGCAGGCACAACTCTCGGTACCAGGGATCAAACTCAGAACCTTGTGCTTGCCAGGCAGGCACCTATGCTGCCAAGCCATCTCCCCAGCTCTTTTTCCTCCTTTTCCAATTGATTTTATAAAATAACCAGCATCTAGGGATTTGTTTCTTCTGCATTTGAAAAAAATTGGTCATATTTCCCAAAACTTGCCATCCATGTTGTGTTTTGTAAAGTAAAAATTTCTTACTCAAGGGGGAGACTTTTCAACAAGAAAATGCTGTATTTTCATATTCAAACTGTGTGGACATGTGTTGGCATCCTGTGCTTTTTAAAAATCCAGTTTTTAAAATTCATTGATTATGTTTCAAATGGAAGTAGAGGTTCATTCACATTCTGCGCACATTTCTGCTGGACATTCACGGAAATCAACACCTCTGGGCTCTATTTTCTTTTCATATTCCATCTTTCCCTCCAAATTTATTTAACAGTCTGAATATTTCACTTTTTCTCTACATGACGTTTCATTTTGTTTCTTGCTCAGTATTTTTTTTTTCAGTATTCTGAGATGAATAGTATTAGCTTGTTGAATATTAGAACCTATAAGTTAAAAAAAAAAAAAAAAAAATTTTTTCAGTATTCTGAGATGAATAGTATTAGCTTGTTGAATATTAGAACCTATAAGTTAAAAAAAAAAAAAAAAACAATGCGTAAGGGAGGCATGGTGGAGCATGCCTGTAATCCCACTACTCTGAGAGGCTGAGGCAGGAGGATTTCAAACTCAAACCCAGCCTTGAGCAGTTTAACAAGACCGAGAGAGAAAGAGAGAGAGAAATCTACCTTTGGAGCCCCAGCTCTGAATAGAAAATGCTTGGCAAAAGAAATTAGAGGCTAGAGACAATGGAATTAGAGCAATGGGATCCTGAGGCAGTAGCGGGTTTTTCTGTTTGGCGCTTGCCAAAAACGTGTTTGCTTTCTGAACAAATGAGTTATGTTTTTCAGTCGGGTGAGGGACCTGAGGGGCCGTGCGGAGCCGGCGGGCCAGGACGCCCCCCGCGGAGAGTCCCTCTGAGTCCCGGATCCTCAGCTGCTGCCTGAGCCAGGCGGACTTTCTCGGTTCTCGCTGGAAGCCACAGCTCAGGCCAGCGCTCGCGATTTGCAAAGCAGCTCCGGTGGAACTGAGAACCTGGGCGTGGGCTTCAAGGCAGCCCAGCCCGTAAGTGGGTCTGCCACAGGCCTCAGGAGGCGCGCGGTTTCTGTTCGGAGAAACTCAAATTCGCAATAACGACCAGAGACCTCCAAAGCCCCGGAGCCAAGAGGCTTCAGTGTCACCCGAGATGTCCTCGTGGATCACAGCAGCGCTGCTGTGGCCCCGAAAAAGAGCCAGGGGGTGCATCCGGGCACACTGGAAGGGAAGCTGAGTTAGACGTTTCTTGGGCCACACAGGACAGGTCGAAGGAGCAGATGTGGCCACACTGTCTTTCCAGGCTGGGGTCCTCCTCCTCTCCCCATCCCAGGGTGCCTTGCAGCACCCAGGTGTGCACCGTCCGCCTCTCCCCGCCAGTCGGACGTGCACAGAAGGCCAAAGGACTGAGCATTGCGTTTGCTCTTCTTGGCTCCCCACCCCCAACCCCCACCCCGGGATGCTCACAGCCCAGCACAAATGCCACCTCCTCCAGGCAGGCTTCCGGTGTTGTCACCCTCTCCACCCTCTTGTCCAACAGCTCTATTTGCATTTCCCTTTGCATGTTGGGGTACAGAGGGCCAGCCCTGAGAATCCAGGGCCCATGTCCTGTTCACCTCACCCTGGCAGCCTGTGTCCCACTGCTGGGTCAGATCATATGTACAAATTATTTTTTAATTAGAATGGGTGGAACTCTTCTATTATAATTATAGCTATAATACATGGTCTCATTATTTTGTATATTTTGTTTTCATTGTGGGGGGGCACTAGGGACTGAACCCAGGGCTTTCACACTGAGATCCATCCCCAGCCCTTTAAAATTTTATTTTTTATTTTATTTTGAGAGAGGATCTCACTAAATTGCTAAATTACTTAGGCTGAGCACAAAACCTTCCTGTCTCAGCCTCCTAGCTGCAATTACAGGTATGTGCTGCCACCTTTGATATTTTTTATGCCCACCCTACCTCTGCTGTAGATACAAACTCTTGTTTCATTGAAGTGGAATTTTTTTTTTTAAAGTACATGCTTGTAATATGTTTATATAACTCCACAGTGCAGTGTAAGCGTCAACAATGTGTGGCTTGCCTTGGACTGAATTTGCCTTCTGTGGGGATTTCAGGTGCAGGTAGCCAGCCAAGCAGTGCGTGGGCGGTGGCCCTTGGATTGTAGCAGGTGCTGGTCAGCAGCTTGGCCGCACCCGCTTGCGTTCCTTCTCCCAGCTTCCCCCCTCGGGGCCTGGGCTCCGTCCTCTCTGTCGCTGAGGCAGCCCAGTGAGAGCTCTCACTTCCAAGAGGTTGCCTCCTCTCTGATGCACGCCACCACCCACAGACCCTGGCATTTTTGATCCTGACTTTTCAAGGCTGATTATTTTCCCACTATTTTCAGAGAAAGAGGATTACTGAGAAGGCCAAAGAACTACTGTTGATGTGGCTTATATCTATTTGTAGACCACATTAGAAATAAAAGCTAAAGAAGTTTTAAAAATATTTACTAAATCCATTTAAAAGTAATAGCTAGGGAATGTGGCACCTACCTGTAATCTCAGCTACTCGGGAGGCTGAAGCTGGAGGATTACAAGTTCGGTGCCAGCCTGGGCAACTTAACGAGATTGTGTTTCAAAATAACATAAAAAGGACTCAGTGGGAGAGCATCCCTGGGCTTGATTCCTAGTTCTACCCAGAAAGAGTACTGAAACCATTACATCTTACCATTTTATGAAAAATTGCTTTATTTTCCAAATCATAAAAAAATGTAGTGTGATGAGAAGTTTTCATTGACATTTTTGCAAGTTTTATTATTAATATCTAGCTTGATAATAGCTGGATTCTCAGATCTACACTGACATTTGGTCTCTTTCGGTACCACGTTGTGCAGCTTTGTGGAAACTCCACCATATTTTTGAGAGAGAAACTCAGTGAAAAAGACAGCTGGCACTGGGGTTGTTGTTGTTGTTGTTGTTGTTGTTGTTGTTGTTGTTGTTGAGACAGGGTCCTTATGTAGTTCAGGCTGGCCTTGAGCTCATTATATAGCCCAGGCTGGCCTTAACCCTCCTGCCTCAGTGACCCTCCTGCCTCAGCCATCTGAGTGGTGGGATTATGGGTGTCCACCCCTACCCCTGGCATAAATTTCCAATTTTTAATGAACATTTTAATGTTTAGAAACACCGATGGGCCATTCAGAATGAAATCTAGCTTATAATATGGGCTATCAAATTGGCTAACACCACATTTTGGATATTTAAAAATACTGACTTCCTAAAATATGAATTGCAAATCTGTTTTAAGGCCATTCCCCATCTCACACATGTATTCATGCGTGTGCAAAATGACCCTGTACAAGTTTAACAAAAGCCCATCATCTGAAGAATGAAAACTGGAAGCAATCTAAGTGTACACGCTAGGAAACCAGTTAAAGTCACCTGTGGGCATCTGTTTACCGGGTCATTCAGCTGCTGAAAAACAGCAAGAGAAAGTTGTGTACATATTGATGATAACTTAGCTCCCAGACACACTGCAAAAAGTGAGTGTGAACAATATATATGAAGCACTATCATATGTAGGATAAATGTTTAAAAATTGTGCATGTGTGTGTGTGTGTGTGTGTGTTTGCTCCAGTGTGCATAAAGCTCATAGTGAACTGAACTTCCTCTGCCTTTGAATCTTAAACTATCAGTGTTGCTTAACAAAACAGAAACTTTAAAGGCCTCCAACTGAAAAGATTATGATGTCTTCACTCATTAGAGAATTAAAAATAAAAACAATTTCTAACACTGAGGCTATTTTCTGAAAAGAGTTTTTCCCACTCTTCGGGCGATGCCCTGCCTGAGCAACGTCCCAGGTACGAGGCTGCACCTAAGCGGACATCTGAAGAGATGACTTGTGGGAAGAGCTTGTTGTTCTCGAAGTTGCGTCTCATTTCTCTTCTCAGTCTGCTCATTTCACCAACAGGGAAGCTGAGTCCAGGCAAGTACAGTGGCTCATCCAGGTCTCCTGGGCTCTGGGTTCCAGCTCTGGCCTTGTTAGTGGCACGGTTTCCGACATGCAGATCTGGCTTCGAGGATGTGGTGGGGGGATGGTCTAAGCATGACTTCTAGTCTCAGCCCCTAAGCAGGAACTGAGGCCTGGACAAGTGTGAGGTGACTGTGGGACAGTCCCTTTCCCACTCAGACTCTCTCTTCCTCCCCCAGGGCCACCCATGCAGGACAGGACTTCCTCATCCAGGACCTCCTCACCGTGTTCGTGGTATTTAGAAGTGCAGCCCCTCTTGTCCAGAAATTGCCATTACTCAATTCAGCCATCACCAGCTTTACCACAGAGCCGGGATGGTTCAGAGTAATCTGAGCCATTTCAAACCTCGTTCTCCTTCAAAGGATAAAAATTGACTATCATCTGAGAATTCGAAAGTCTAGAGTGTAGTCTTCCCAAAATTCTAGCACAGGGCCAGGGAGATAGCTCAGCAGCATAACAGCCTGCCTCTCAAGGTCCTGAGTTTGATGACCAGTTCAAACAAACAAACAAACAAACAAACGAATAAAAAATTGCAGCACAGGTCAAGTGATCATGGTCAGCCTGCTATGAAATCATTCTGGCACTCACTCACTCGGTCACTCATTCACTCAACCAACCAACAAATGTATTTTAAATTTATTTGTTCTATGAAGCATCGTTCTAGGTTCTGGAGATGTAGGGAGGGCCAAATGGAACAGGCTTCTGTTCTGCAGAGCTCACATTCTTGTAAGAGGAGGCTGACAGTAACCCCCTAAGCAGAGGATAAAGGTGACTCCAGAAACCTGTGCGATCCACAAGGGCGATGTGTCAGAGGGAGGGAGTCCACTATGGACTGTGTCCATGTAGAAAGCTGGTCTGAAGATGCCTTCTGTAAGACAGATGCAGCCACCATGCCTTCAAGGGCCTCTCCAGTGGTGAAATTTAGCATTCACTCCTAGCAGGTTGCCCGGAGGAATAAGAGCCGTGGAGAAGAGGCGCCAACTGCCTGAGGCCCCATGTTCATTTTTGGCAAATAGCTTTGAGAAAAACTGCTTCCAAATAAAGGGTGCCCACTTGTGCCAAGAACCCCCGATGGTCCCTGGGTGAGATGAACTCGACCACTTCCAGCGTTCAGGCCCTCGGAGCCAGCAATGCCTCCCTGGAGAATCTCGCCCTGTCACTCTCACCAGGTAAGGCCAGCTGAAAACAAGCCCAAGACAAAATGGCTGTTACTTCAACAACAGGCTGAGCATAAATTCTTTAAGAAAAAAACTCTGTGCGGTAGGTGTTCATATTATGTCCACTTCATAGATGAAGAAAATGAGGCTCTGAGAGGGTAAGTGTCTGCCCCAAGATCACGCAGTCAAGAAATTCCTGAGACCTAGGCCCAAAAGGCCAAGTCCTTCCATAACCTGATGACCTTATGTTCCCAGCCAGTCCTGCCACCTCTGCCTTCACAGGATAGCTACATACCTTTCTGGTACTGGATGGCCATCCTTACGCTGTCTCTGCTCCTTATGGTACACGGGCATGGTCAGCCTCCGGTCAACCAGTGACTCAGGTTCCCCAATCCCCAATCGTGTGTGTTTTGTTACCCACCCTGATTCCCTGCACCAAACCCCTTAACCTGTGTTCTGGATGACCCATATTCAATGATAAGCACTGGGAAGATCTGGCTTTTGAGCCATCTCCTGACCTTTGGGTGGGCACCAGCAGCTCTCCTAAGGGAACTTGATGAGGGCTGCTGACCTACACAGAAGGGGTTGACAGAAAAGAACTGAGCTGCTGAGGTGCCCAGCACGATTCTGCTGGCTTGGTGCTCCAAGGAGCTATAATTCCTGGCCCTACAACCTGGGAATAGATGGCTGTGGTAGCTCGATGTGTCCCTTTGCCTTCTTGGCAGCTGTCCCTATATCACAGTGCAGCCAGCTCCTGGTACACGTGACCAGAGAGACAGGTGCCACCTTCCAGGACCAGGAATCATCAACCCCACCTTATGGGAAGAGAAATACACAGAGCCCGAGTACAGCAGGCCAGAAAGCTTGGGTCTGGAGTAAAAATATGGACTCAGTCCTGGCTGAAGTATTTAATTCAAGTTTTCTTGCCTCTGAGATCAGGGGGTGTTATGATTCCTAACCCACTCCGAGATTCTAGAGGCAGCTGTGACTGCAGAAGACATGGACTTGGGATCCCTGCTCCTTGAGGCAGGAGAAATTCCTTCACAGTGGGACAAATTCTCTCCTTCCTCCCCAGAATGTGGGCAAATCCTCACATCCGCCACCGTTCCCAGTCTCAGAATCCTTTCAAGCTCCTCCATACCTGCTTCCTGGTCCCCACCACTGGGTCACTCTCCTTGCTCTTTTCTGGACCTCCTGTCATAGCTGCATAATGAGTGAATGATCACAGAAGGCAGTAGAGTGCAGAGTGCGTGAACAGAGACTTGAGTTCACAGCCAGATTGCCTCTTACTTGCTCTGTGGCCCTGAGCAGTCTCATCCCCAAGCGCCGGGCTTTGTGAGATGGAAATAACGACACTCATACCTCATGTCTATTTATGAAGGTTAAATGAGGTCATAAGAAGTTAATGTTACCATTCAGGATCCCAAGAGCTCATTGGCATGCGTGTGAGAGTTGCCTCCAACTAATCCTTTCGTCTTCCTCTCTTTTAATTCCTGCAGGCAACACCACCACCCTGAAGCCAGAGACCAGGTCTGTAGGACTCAGGGGAGGACTAGGCTCAGAAAAGGGGTCTGAGGGTATAGGTGGGACTGTGGCTGTGGACGGAGGCCAGCAGATACTCAACTACAGGGGGAGGAAGAAGCCCGGAGCTGGGTGAGCAGGCACAGGGCAGGCAGCCAGGGCACTCTGGTGGTGGTCAGCAGGCAGCCACAGCAGCTGGACTGACCTTGTCTCCCTTGGGCGCTCTCCACAGTGTCAGCACGGTGGCCACTACCCTCTCTGGATCCCTCGGTGTTGTGGCCATCATCTTGCTCCTGGTGGGCCTCTTGGTCATGATCTTGAAGAAATGGAGGCATGAGAGTGAGTTGAGCAGCTGGCCCTGGAAGTGGCATGAAGACAGGGGAGAAGCTGGGGGAGATGGGGGGCATCTTTCCTGTGAGGCAGCCTTGAGGGGGTGCTGGGCAGGCTATAATTGTTCTCTAGAGTCACCGGGGACTCCGTACATAGCAGCAGGAGCTTTTCATCATACAAATTCTTTATGTTAAAAGACACATAAAAGCTGTTTGCATAAAGATGGATCAACTAAAAGAAACATTGATAGCAAATAATCTTATTTAAATAACAGTAAAATTGCACAATATACTCACATCCCCTGTTTTTCTGGGAGATTTACTTAGCTTTAGAGGCCCACTGAACATGGGCTTTGCATTTCACACTTAAGCCATAAACTCAGCATCTGACCTTGAGCTTATTAATTTTTCTAGGACTATTTAAGGAACAACTGAGAAGACAGACCAATTTTCTCCGCAAACCTTTGGTAAGGCAGTAAATGAAGTCATACAGGGAGAGGCCCTCGGCCGTCTCTGCTGTGGTTTCTTGGTGTGGGTGATGGGATGAAGCAGGTGACTGGTGGGGAAGGAATGTGTGTGTGTGTGCGTGTGCGTGTGCGTGTGCGTGTGTGTGTGTGTGTGTGTGTGTGTGTGTGTGTGTGTGTGTGAAAACCCAGGGCTCTGCGCAGCAGCCTGTAGGGACAGCCACGTGCCTGGCTTTGGCTTTGGAAGTCCTTACTGCGTGGCCATCTATGACCGGGTTCCTGTTTCTAAAGGACTTTTCCTGCCAAGCTGAGGCTGTGTATTGCAATGTGATCAACCTGGCCCCCTGGAAAGAGGAAGACTTCGCCATTTACATCAACGTGCCCTGTTCTGAGTGCCCCAGGAGGACAAGGATGATGCCAGATCAAGTGGAATATGCCTCCATTGTGTTCCACTGATGGGGCCTGGGGCACTGGGACCAGTGGGGAAAAAGCTCTGGATCCAAGCACCTCTCCTGCTTTCGACTTGTGTGAACAGATATGTGTGTTTTTAAATAATGCACAAAATGAAGCATCTGGATATTTCTTCTAACTTAGTGGTCAAAGCTCAGTTCCAAAGAGAAGGAGTGACCTAGGAGAGACAAGGACATGCTTGTCCTTTGCTGTCACCAGCCCCTCCCCAAGCCCAGAGATAGGTTGTTGAGAAGGAGGGCCCAGCAGGGTACTCTCCAGCTCTGAGCTTTCCCAAGGCAAGGGTGGGATTGGGGCTAGGTGGCACATGCCTCCCATGCAGGATGTGGCTGTTCTACTTGGTCTGGAAGTGACACCCTGTGGGAGCTGCAGCAGGCGCATGCTCGTGTCTGTGACACATGAATGGCTCCCTGCTGGATGGGATGCCCTGTGTGGAGAGCCGGGGAGGCTGCAGACTCATAGGAAGAGCTTCTCTCTGGGAGACTTGGTGACCCTCTGGAAAAGAGCTTGGGAAGGGACCAGAGGTGGGAAGTGGGCTGCATTCACTGCTGACCTCTGGGGATTGGAGAGATGCCTAGGACTTTGCAATTGATTCACTGTTTTGTTCCTTTCCCCCAAAAATCAGTGTTTAGCATTTCTGTGTTCAAGGTCCTGGGACTACAACGTAAACCAACAGATAGAACAGTATCCTCATACAGCTTTCTTTCTAGAAAGAACAAATGGACAGGCAAATACCCAGCGTGTCAGATGTTGCTATGCCCTATGGAAGAAATAGAGCAGGTCATGCAAGGTGGGAAGTGCAGGGTGGGAGCAGATTTCCTCTGCATGGTCAGAGAAGGCCTCATTGACCTGAACGAGCTAGAACAGGAGACTGGGGTTAAAAGGAGACCATTCCAGCAGGAGGAGTAACAAGTGCTAATGTCCTGGGCAGAAGTGCAGCCGATGTGGCTAACAAGAGCAGAGACAGGACTCACTCCAGAGTGTCCAGAGAAGTTTCTGGGGATACGAGGGGACAGAGTAATGATGTGGAAGGAGCCAGGGCCCTGACCATTTCTTGGAAGGAAGTTGGAAATTTTGGAGTTTTGAAAATTATCTGACTTACATTTTAGGATGATTTCGTTGCTGCTAATGTTGGAAATGGACTAGGTGGCAGGAACAAGAAGGGACAAAGTGGTATAAATGCCCAAAGGCAAAGGGCTGGCAGGCTTCTCTGGAGGCTGCTGGAAGGCAGAGCACCAGACAGAGGACAGAGACCCCATTAAGTCAGTCTCGGGGTGGCAGGGCGGGGCGGGGGAGGCAGTGGAAAGGGAAAGGCACAGCCCCATGCAGAATCAAAGAGAAGGCTTCTGAGACAGGTGGGTCACACACTGGTGAAGCCAGAGCTCTCAGCACCTCAAGGTTTTTTTTCTGGAAGCTCTGTCTGTTCCTCTACTGTCTACCATCTAGGGAGAAGTCTAAGGGACAATGGCAGTCACCAGTGGTGACAGGCCCTGTGGGAGGATTGGGACCAGAGACTCAATAGGACTCAGGCTGCTCATCAGGACCAATGTGCTAGGAACACCCTTCCACACCCAGCTTTCTCAGTTTGGCCTGGTGTTGGGGGTAGGGAAAGGATGAGGCAGATACATCAGAGGGGCTCAGGGGGCAGTGGGACCCAGTCATCTGTCCACTGGCTCTTTAGGGGTGCCCTGAAAAGGGCACCCAGCACTGAGTGTGGCCAGGCAAAAGGTACCAGGCGGAAGGGCCACTGCTTAGACATCTACAGTACAGGTGCCCCAGTCAGACCCATGGCTGGTGGTGCTCAGCACTTTTGGTCTTTGAAAGATTCTTGTTCAAATCAGTCATTGACTTAAGGTGGCATTTCCCACAGCATAGTCCATGGATCATCCCTAGTAAAACAAAGACCTCCGCTATTCTGGGTGCCTCGTTTCTGTGGCTCCTGCCTGTTCACCTCCTAGACATTGCTCTCCATCTCAGGACCCCTAGAATGTGATTTCCCATACCTGCCCTTGTTATCTGAGAAAAGGCTGATGGCAATGCACCTCTAAGCTCAAAGATGCCCATGGTCCATTCTCAGTAGGAGGGACATTAACAGCCGTAGGATGGAGAACATCAGTGAGACATATAATCATCTAATGATAAGAAATGGTGAATAAGCAGTAAATAATACAGAAGTCTTTCCCCTTTAAAGCCAATGCTAATGGTAGCCATTCCTCATAGTTGCCTGGTCCTATTCCATGAGCAGGGCCTTGGGAGTGAGGAGAAAGCATTCAGGAAGTGCTACCATTTCCGAGCAAGTGCAGCTGTCCTGGGTTGAAATCAGGCAAGGGTAGTGGCCCTTGGTCCCAGCAGAGAAGAAGGCCTATCCTGCCAGTTAAACAGAAGACCCAATGCTATTATGGGCTACTGGACTCTTTTAGAATATTTTGCTGAGTTTACACACCTATAATATTCAATAACGGAACTTAGAAAAAATGGGGTATACAGATGAATGTCCATTTTGTATCTGTGTATTCAAAGTGGTTGGGATAGATATATAGTTACATTCTGTTAATGAATAGAATGATTTGTTCTAATGGTGTTTGTAAATAGGATCACAAGTCCGCATCTTGTACAGCAATTAACCACTAAGAAGAATATATGCAGTGAATTATTTGTTGAAAAATTAAAAAAAAATCATTTAAAAAATAAATAAATAAATCAATCAATAAATGAAAAAAAAAAAGAAGGCCTATCCTGGTTTGCCTGGGACCTCCTATTGGTCCAGGGAAATTTTATTAGGCCCACTTTCACTCTCTAGGGTCATAGTTTGGAAGGTAAATTATGTAGTTACCTGTTAACAAGGCTTTGAAAATGCTAAAGTAGGTCTAGGCAATTTCCTAAGGGAAAAGGAAATTGCTTTTATATAGTAAAGCAAAGAGAGTTGGGGCATGGGGCATGGGTTAGAGGAAGGTAAGGGTAAAATTTTGAGGTGAAAGGAGGGTTAAAATTATCGGGTGTAAAAGACACCCCCAAGCCACAGGGAAGCTGCTGAACACATGTCCTGTGGAGTATTTTTTTTGCGGGGGGGGGGGGGCGGAAATTAGGGAAAGAGACCTGAAATCTGAATCCTCAGTCTACAAAGAGAAGAAATAATGGGGAAGTGGTAAGAGGCACATTATGAATGTGTTGGAGAATTCAGGGGGAAGTTGAACTCAGAACTAGAAGTAACCAAGAGAATATAGCCACTCTGGAAATGTCAGGAAAGACTCCGGTCTGTCCAAAGAAACCAAGAAGGCCTGAGCCTCTTGTGTTTAAATCTCCCTTTAATTTTTATAATAGGCTGACCTCAACACAAATCTGGGTTGTGATATTTAAATAGGGTTTCTTATTGCAGAACCTCTCGGAGCTTTCATCCTATCATGTACTTTGTGAATAACCACACAGTATTTTTCAAACTCCCTTTGATTCCCTTAGCTCATCTACAAAAAGTCTTGTGATACCTTGGTTTAAGGTGGTGCCTTCCTGAGGCAGCACGGTCACAGAGGGAACTCAGCAACTAGACTACACTTGCTTCTACCCAGGAAGGGTGTAAAATAAACATGGGACTTGCAAGTGGGCAGATGGACCGGCTCTGCCCTGTCCCAACCCCAGATGCCTATTCTGTCTGCTTTGACTTGTGCGCAACACCAAAGGTGTGGGTGGGCAGCAGAAGACATCACTCTGGAGCAGTAGTCCCTGGCTGAGGGTGTTTAGCTATCCCCACCCCTCACCTGAGGGAACATCCATAATGGCTTTGGGTAGGGAGCATGTTATCAGCATCTGATGGGTGATGTAAGGGTGCTGCTCACTATCTCTCAGTGCATAAGACAGAGGCCCATAGAGGAGAATTGCCCAGTCCTGAGCTTCAGAACACCTACTCTGGGGTTTGCCTGGGCCGCATAGGGGAGCCTGCCTTTTGCTGCCTCCAGTAGCAGAGATGAAGATGCTGCCCAAGTCTCCATGCCCCAGGTCAGGGCTCAAGGTCTACTCTCTTAGCAGTAAACAGAGCATTGAATAATGATTAGCCAATCTCGGACCAAGCATCCTGCTTGGCCTGGACTGTTTTGGAGTTGAAAGTTCCAGGTCCCAAGACAGTTCTTGTGGTTTGTGTCTAAATGTCCCTGCCAAAGCCATATGAGCTCATAGGTGGGTCTTTTCAGAGGTGGCTGGATCTAGAATGTGTGATGCTAATATGAAGAGTGAGTTTACCCTCCCTAAGGGCGTGTAGCTTAGAATTTAAGGAACAGAAAGAGTGCTGCTATCACTGTTTGCCACTTACTGCTTCCTCACTATTTTGCTATTTTGCTGCCTTCTGCACACCATGAACCATTGCTCCTCTGTGATGCCTCTTTGCCATGACACTGTGCCTTGAAGCCAGCCAACTGCGATTTGAAATTTCTACAATCTGTGAGCTACAATAAACCTTTCTTCCTTAACTCTGGGTCCCAGGTATTTTGTCTCAGCAATGAGAAAAGTAACCAAGACAATAACACTTGGGCCTGAGCTGTCTCCCATCCTAATAGCAAGGGATTCTCTAATGCATGACTGTGTGATTTTAGAGAAAGCAGCTGCCCTTCTCGTCAGAAAGGGAGAATTCTGAGCATTTCTGTTTCATCCCAGAGGGCAAGATATTGATAAACACCTAGGCCTTGGGCACTGAGACAAGTATTTACAGTCAGGTCATAGCAGGGGCGCTGTCTCTCTCCTTGCTATCTGCCTACGGCCACAGATGCCTCTCAGAAGGGCAGCTCGGTGTCCTTTGCTGCAGGAGTGTGGCTGGGTGCTTCTTTCCTGGAAAGTGTTTGGGAAAATCTGTTTTACAGGCTGACGAGTTGCTAGATGTTTGGCCATAGGCCAGGTGTTATTTCTCCAGGAAAGCATAAGTCTGCAAGGCTCTGAGCATCCCCAAGGAAAGGGAGGTATATGTAGGTGTTTTTACAGATACCCCTGGGCAGAGATTTGGAACATGAAATGCTTTCCAAAGTTCTGAGAGAAATCTATGTGTGTTTGGAAATGATACCCTCTTGCTGTCTTAATGTTTCTATCAGAGCAAGGTAGGAAAGTCGCTCAGTAGTAGAGCAGTAGAGTGCATGCCCAGGGTGCATGAGGCCTTGGATTCCATCCCAGTACTGAAGAGTAGAAAAGGATAGAAGAAGAAGGAGAAGGAGGAGAAAGAGGAGGAGAAAATGAAGAGGAAGAACAAAAAGGAAGAGAAGAAGAGTGAGGGAAAAAGGAAGAGGAAGAAGGGAAAAAAGGAGGACGAGAGGGAGGATAATAGGGAGGAAGAGGGAGGGAATACATAGATCTAAATGTCCCCTCAAAGCCTCATTCATTCAAAGGTGGGACTTACAAAAATCATTTATTTACTTATTTGGTACAAGGTCTTGCTATATAGTTCGGACTCATAGTGATCCTCTTGTCTCAGCCTCCCCAGTGCTGGGATTGAACCTGGGCTCTTGTGCTTGCTAGGCAGGTGTTTAGACCACTGAGCTATCTCCCCGGCCCTGAAGGGTAGGACTTTTAGAGACGACTAGATCCTGGATATGTAATACTGCATTAGTCCACTTTGGGTTTACAGATGGGTGTGATGTTGGGAGGTGAAACTTGGAGTGAAGAGGTGGTCACCGAGCAGAATGGGTTATTCCTCCTCTTCCCTCGGGCTTGCCCTGCTTCCAGTTGCCATATTATGAGCCCTTTCTTTTTTGCTATGCCCCTCTGCCATGCTACCCAGCCAACTAGGGACTGAAAGCCCTAAAAACTGTGAGCAGAAATAGACTGTTCCTCCTTACAATTGTGGGTGTCAGGTATTTTGTTCCAGCAATGGAAAAGTAACTAAGAAGAAATATTTAAAGAATAGAATAAGCCAGCTTTTCATGTTTAGCAGGAAGAATATTTTATCACTGACATCACTTAGAATTGCTGGTGTGTTGTCATAAAAAGCAGATTACCATTATTTTGTCTTACTCTTTCTTTCTTTCTCTCTTTCATGCATTTGGTACAAGGTCTCACTATGCAGCTCAGACTTGTAGTGATCCTCCTGTTTTCAGCCTCCCCAGTGCAGGGATTACAGGTGTGCACTACCACACCTGGACTCGGTGGCCAGTTCAGCAGATATGGGGGTGGGCCCAGCATGACATGTGGTGCTAGGGATCAAACCTTGGTCCCTGAGCTTGTCTAAGCAGGCACTTAGTCCCTGAGCTATCTTGCTGGCTCTGTTTTACTCTTTCTAAGTTGTCCACAGACAGCACAGCCCTTGGATGCCAAGACCACTCCTGCTCACCTTTAGATCCCCTCTGTCCCCACAGTTATCAGTCTTGGCTCCTGGCAGCTGGGCCCTATGCTCAGCATGCCAACTAACCTCTGTGACCTCATGGTTTCTCATCTGTAAAATGGAAATAATAATAGCCATGTGACAGGCATTGTCTATGACATCATATGAAAAATATCCTGTAAACTCTACCCCACCAAGGAAATGTAAGGAATTATTAACAACCAATTACATTATAATTGCTTATTCCCCATTGGTCGGTCAGAGACTAAGTCAGCGGGTCATCATGTGTGGTCATCATGAAAAGGAAAAGGTTATGGTCATAGTAACACATATTTTGTTGTTTGTTTATTTAAGAACCTGTTCAAGTACCATTCAGAAACAGCTCCTCATAAACAGAAACTGGTTAAACAGATAAGTCTCTCTGACTCTTCACTACCCAAGGAGCTAATGACCTAGATCTGGAGAGAAAATTGATACAAAAAAAAAAAAACAGTAGAGAAAAATTTGTGTGCAAAGTAGGCTGACGCCCAAAGCAGAAAAGTCACTCTCCAAGTACAAAAATCTAAACATTCAACAAGACAAAATTTTACTAACAAGGATTCTTGTTTTTATGAATGCATAAATTTCAGACTGTGTGAAAACTAGCAAACTCCTCTGCTGTATTCTGAAAATAGATTTCTGGACATGGCTGTTAAAAAGTGAATTCATTGAATTTGCCCATGTCTCCTGCCCAATGACTGTGGGGGCAACCAGAAGCCCTCAGACAGATGTTCCTTAGGGCTCAGCACCTGTGCACCCCAACATTCCCACCGCTTTCCTCTTGCCTTTGCCAAAATCTTTGGGTCTCCACACACGAAGCACATTTCTACTCTGTCTGCCCTCCCACTCTGTTCCTAAGGCCTTAACGCCACCTGCTCACTGATGCCGCTGAGATCCATCTCCCCAGCTGCTACCTCTCACTGTCTCCTGGACTGTGCCACTTGGGCATATGGTAATTGCAACACCACTCATGAGCAGGAGAAGCACTTGCGCAGTTTTCTCAACATACCACACACATTGTATGTGTGTCACACAGTGATTTGTATAATCTTAATGACTTGAGCAATGGACTATCATTTTAAGAAATGGGAGAAGAGAGACAAGGCAGCTCTTCTAAGATGCTGTCAGAGTGCTAAGCTAGCTGTGCTTCTGAGCCTGGGTCCTTACCACAATGTATCCTGGACCCGGTGTGCCCACACTGCACATAGGGGAAGCAGAAAGCACCTGCTGTCCCAATGGGACTCCTGTCTCATCCCCATCCACTCATTTGCCCAAGCTGGTTTCTAAGTGCCATCTTGGAATTCTTCTCTTCGGACTCCATCCCAAGCAGCACCATCACCATCGTATCACTCCTATATATTTTAGAAGCCTGCTTGATTGCCTCTCTATCTTCTCCAATCTATTCTCCGTTGGGCAGTCACACTTCTGCTGCCTTGTTTCCCCCAACCCTTTTCCCTTCTTCTTTCTTTCCCTCTCCACTGGACCTTTGCTCAAATTCTTTCCTCTGCGTGGAACTATCTTCTCTCTCCTTCCATCAGACAGGAGATCTCTGACTGACCCCGTGAGGGGCCCATCTGCTGTTTGGTCCAGGTTTTCCTTTAACTTCTTGCTAGACAGCACTCATCACACCTCAATGAAATTGTTCCTCTGAAGTCTACATTCCCAGCTGCTCGAGGAGAGGGTCTGCGTCTACCATCTTCAATCTCTGCGTCCCAACTGCTGGGCATCAAGCCAGGCACACACTAGATCATGGAGAAAGAGCTACAAAAAGCATGGATGTCTAAGTGACTGGCAGAGTCATCTGCAGGGGCAAAATAGGGGCCAGAGTATCAAATTCCTCCATGATTTCTGCAATTCCTTTAACATTAGCTTTATTGAGATAAAGATCACATACCATCCATTTTACCTACTAAAAGTATAAATTCTTTGATTTTAGTATATTCACTATGCAACCACTGTCACAATTTTAGGACATTTTCATCACACAGAAAAGAAATTGTCTCACTAGCCCCACCCCGACCCCCATGTTATTGTTAAAGACCAAAAAACCTAATGTGTAGAGTGTTTTATAGTTAACAAAATATTTCATGCAGGCTCAGTGAGTCTCAAAGAGTTCTGTGAGGTGGGCATTTGAAGCAAATTTCACTAGGGCTAAACTTCAGTGTACAGAGTGGGACTTTTAGCTAATAAAAAGGTTTTTAAAATTTTTTATTTTTTTCATTCGCATATTTGGTACAGGGTCTCACTATGCAGATCAGACTCGTGGTGCTCCTCCTATCTTCAGTCTCCCCTGCGCTAGGATTACAGGTGTGCGCCACCACACCTGGACTCTGTCACCTGCTCTGCAACCCCCTGGGGACAGGGCTGGCACAGCCTGCGAGACCAGGCACAGAACCAGTTCTTGCACTTGCCAAAGCAGGCGCTTAGTCTGCTGAGCTATCTCGCTGGCCCTAGCTAATAAAAAGTTTAACCTGGAGGGAAGGGGAAGGGTGGTGGAGGTGGCTGTGTATAGAATGTCACCTCTATAAAGGCACAGTCCCCTCTGGGTAGGTGTTCAGGCTAGACCCTAGGTTGCTCCTATAACATGTGTCATGCTGAGTGTGGAAAAATCAATTAGCTGGGGGATGGAGAAAGCAGAGAAACAGTGCGTGCATACAGCAGACGGCTTTAGAAACAATAATGATGGTGAAGGTAATGCATGATCTAAATTTGAATCCTGATTCTGCTACTTACTACAATTCATGACTATGGGCAGATTAATGTACTCAACCTCCAGTTCCTTTATTTGAAAATAGCACATACAGCATCTTTCATGTATGGTGGTTGTGATAATTAATGGGGACACACAAAGCAGCGGGCACAGAGGCTGGCGCTCAGGCCACAGTAACACATTTCATCACTAAGAGAGAGCAGATGGACGGCCATAACACTACGTAATTACTGAAAATGATAGCTCGTTGTCATCCAGGTCGTGGTGAGATAGATCCACTGTGACACTGCAGGGAGGAGATAAAAAGGGCTTTCTGAAAGCGGAAGGTCAGTGTGGTGCAAGAGCAAAGAGACAGCTTCCCTGGCTTACAGATCTGTTCCGGGAACTCAGCGGGTACCATAGCGAGATAATCTGCAATGGGCTTCTCCCCCAAATCAGCCGGTGCCAAGGGCCCCTTGCAGTGCCGCCTGCCCACCATAGCACTGAAAACAGCTCATGGGGGCTATAAATGAAAGGCTCGGAATGGTGATTTGGCCAGATGAGAGATGAGGCAGCTATTAAAAACATTTTAAAAGTGAAGATGGAGAGACTCACATTCACCCCAGCACAGCAGGAATTGCCCGTGGATAGGCAGAGCAGACCGGGTGCCAGAGAGCGGGAAACCCTCAAGACCCTGGATTGCATTTGAAGTGCATAGGAAGTCTCTGGAACTTATTAATTAATTAATTAATTAATTCACTTGTTTGGGAGGGCCCTGAGCATCTTAGCCATGTCCTTTACCAAGGAGCTACATCCCCAAGTTCCACTGGAAAACTGAGCAGAGAGTGACAGTACCAGAAAACTGTGACCCTTAAAAGCTCAGTCTTTATAACAATCTGTGAAAGTATTTCTCAAAAGACAAGCATACAGATGAAACACAACGCAAAACACAGATTGGGGTGATTGAACAGTGAGTAGGGCTCCCCCCTTTTCCAAAACTTCCCTAATCTTGCTGACATATCATTCCTTCACCTAAAAATCAAGAGAGAAAACTGATGGTCAAGTGAGGAGTGGGTTTGCTCTCCCATAGGTGTTGGGAGAGCACTATAAGGGCCTGGAAGAGAGGCTTTGCTCTTGTGACAACATGGAGATGGAGAGATGTGGAGGAGGGGAGTGCCTTATCGACTTCATCTGAGGCCCCTTCTCTCCCAGGTGATAAACTATCAAAAATAGCTTCCTGTTGATGTCTCAGATGTTATAACTTCATTTATCACTGTTCTGATCTGCCCTTGCATCCTACTCTTGGGGCTGGAGCCTTTCAGTTCAAAGCAAAGGGGCCCATGCCAGGCAGTTCTTGGCACTGGACCCAGCAAACAACCCAGTGCGGGTCCATTCCGGGCAGGAGCAAGTGAGGCACCTTGCAAACCTCCTTCTCACCCTTGGCCAGGGCTCGCATGCAGCCAGGGCGTGTGAGCTGCACGGGGCAGACGCTTGAGTCCACTTGCTGATCCATGCCACTGGTACGTGTGAGGTGCCCATTGGTTATGGGCAGCATGGTGGAGATAGGGACACAGAAAAGATACAAGTCCTCTATGACACTCATGCTGCTGTTTAAAGTACTGGACAACACAAAGTCATGTAGAGCACAACAGACATTGGAAAGGATTGAATCAAAACTTTACAGGGGCTGTGTGTGTATCTCCATGGTAGTACACGTGCTTAGCATATGCAAGGCCCTGGGATCTATCCAAGCATTAACAAATAAATAGACAAATTTTCTTATAATGACACACAAGGAAAGTACAGTCAGGGAGGACAAGTGCCTCAGATCCTCAGGAAACAAAGGTGATTTTGTGCTGAACTATGATGACTCCTACTGGCTTCTGCCAAAGACAGTGGTTGTCCTCATAGCCTAGTAAATAAAGGTGCCCCCATTTCTGACATGGGGAGCATGCCTCCTCCTAGTTCCAATAAAATGAGGAGCTTTAAATTTGTATGTGAAGGAGCTGAAATATGTGGTGTTCAAAGACACCTTAGCAATGACACATCCGTGTGAGCCCTAGGAAGTGTCGTGGCAGGTTCTGGTCACACAGTGGTCACAGGAAGAGGAGAACAGTGTGCCTGTTACACAGGCTGGGATGCTAGTAGTGGGTCATGGGAATAGAAAGTCAAGAATTTCCACAGGCTAATTGTAGCTCAAGATAGAACTCACAGCTGGGTCTGTGAGCCGAGTAAATCACCCTGTGTGTTCCTAAATTCCCAGGAACAAAAGACTCAGCTTCACAGAGGGCTGGGTGGTAGGCAGGCACCCCTATGCTTGGCGAGAGCTCCATATTCTTAACATAATCCATGCAAAGGAGAAAAAACTGCAGTAAGCTCAGGGCCACAGGGCTGAGATGATGATAGAGGCTGAAACCCCTGAAAAGGACTCAGCCCGAGGCCTGGCTTTCCCATTCACAGTTAAAGACTAAAAACCACTTGAGCACTATTATGTTTGCTTTGTTAAGCACTTCAGCTACCTGTTTATATTATTTCACCATCAACAGCTTTGTCAGCTTTTTAAAATAGAAATTTATTATTAACCCAATTTTACAGAGTAAAAACTCTGGGTTAAAGTCACCAAGTAATTTTTTCTAAGTCACTCAGGTACTAAGTGGTGCAACCAGGATGGATATATCTGACTTAAAAGGCATTATTCTACACTGGGCAGTGTGGTTGCGACCAAAGGTGACATCTTAGAGGCCCAAAAATTCTACTGTCTTTATATTACACTGGGATTGTTTTTATCTTCCTCATATTCTTTTACTCTCAATGACAGATCTTGAGGTCTTAGCTTAAGAGTCCTAAAGCTCCAAACCCCACCCTTCCTTCCCCTCCCAATACACAGAAACTCAAGAAGGCATTTTCCCAGGTTTTTTTTTTTTGTTGTTGTTGTTGTTGTTTTTTTAACCAGGAATTGAACTCACAACCTCATGCTTACCAGACAGGCACTGTGCTGCTGAGCAATAACCCCAGACTGAAGAAGGCATTTTCAGTTTATCCATTTGAGGCTTAATGGCAAATTCTGTCTTGAAAAATCACCCCATTGGCTCTACCTCCCATGTACATTCGACCTACAGCCACACCGTGCACAGATGCAGAGTCAGCCAAGTCAGAGGGGTCTCGGCTATAGCTCAAGAGAAGATCTGCTGCCCGTAAGAGGGAAGTAAGCTCCTGTAGCAAGATGGTGCCAGAGCTTCAAGTCTCTTGACTCCTCCTCCTGTGCACTTTCCACTCTACCACCTGTGCATTCGCTGTGTTTAAACATGAGCACACACCGAGCATGAAGGACTGTTGACTGGCCCATCTGTACAGACTGCCCCCACTGTGGAGAGACAGGCAGTGGTATCTGCCCTCTGCCCCGCTCCATTCAGCTGAGCAGATCTCTATCTCTCTCCAGAGCTGCCTGCACTGCACTACCCTGTTGGAAATGACGAAACATTGGTGACTGACTACAGTGACAGAGGGAGTTCCGGGTAGGGTTGCAGGTGGTGAAGTTTCCATCTGGACCTTGCTGAAATACAGGCTGGACTCAGACCTTGCCCCTGGACCCGGAGGTAAGTACGGCTAGATAGGATTTTAAGCTAATGCAAAGCTTGTACATTTGTGGGCCTGGATGCGTATGGATTTCAGATACCATTCTCCCTTCTGTCAGGATTTTGGGATGCAATTCATTTTGCAGTCAGCTTCAAGGAACCCTGACATTCAGCAGTTTGACTTTGCAGATGTTAATCTTGCGTCCCGAGATCTGAGATCTGTCTGCATTAGCAGCAGCAACCCTCAGGGCTCCATCTAGAAGGTTTTCTGCATACCCAAAAACCTGGCTTCAAATACCCACTTTCCTGAACTTTATTGTGCTTCTGTTCCTCATCTTTAAACTGGGTGTTAGAACATCTATGCTACGGGCTTGCTGAAAGGATATAGACACAAACACTTGGTGCCAGGACGGCCCTCCTTCAGCAGTTGCTGTTACTTTTTAGTTAATTGGAAATCAGACTCCAGAGAAAATCTCCCCATAGGGAAGTTTTCCTTATGATTTATCTGAACCACAAAAGGTGGAAGGGAGAAGGCCTAGGAGCTTGAAATGTCATAGTCAGAAAATGTATCCTTTCTAAGAGAAAAGCCATGCACACAACCAGGCAAGGAAACAACCCCACGAGACAGGAACAGTTGTCCCAGAAATGGAGCTGTGTGCCCTGCACTGTTCCAGGAGATAACCCCAAGTTGGGGCTATGAATAGCTTTTGTTTACACTGGGGAAACTGAGGCTGCAAAGTGTTAAGTGACTTGACTGTCAGCAAGAGAATCTCTTCTAGCGTAGAAGCCACCTGAGACCCGCCTTTTCTCCTTGTCTCCCACCCAGGGAGGGGCTCGGACAGTGCAGTGCTGGAGGCCTGGACTAAAGGCTTGCTAACTAGCCGGTCCTGCTCCTGCTGCTGTGTGTGGGCCTCATGGAATCGGTGCTGGTGACTCTACCAGTCACTGGGCCTTGCACAGGACAGCTGCCCAATTAGAGGAACCCAATGCAAAATGAAAGCCTGGGGTCCCGTGTGCAAAAACTATTAGGAATAACAGTAAAGCATGTCCCTTTTGAACACAAGGCCACGCCAGGCTGCAAACCTGTGAAGCCAGTCCCAGCCTTGCAGGCTAACAATGAGGCAGGGAAGGTGCTAGAACATTCTATGGTCTCATGTAACCCTCCTGACCACTCTGTGAGGAGGACATTCAACTTCCCAGTCAAAAGAGGGGCAAACTAAGACTTGGGGTGTTGAGGGACCCTTCCAAGGTCAAAGGTTTCTTGGGTAGAAATTGATCAAATTGCATTTTGTACAGAGCTCTCTTTTGTATAAAATGTCCCCCGAAACTGTTAGGAATTATGGGGGTGCAAAATATGGACAAGATGTGCTGCCGACCCCCAAGAGCTCACAGACTGAGTGAGTATAATCTGTGAAAGGATTAGTTTCCCTGAAATGAGCTGGCTAATCTATGAAGTGTAGTGGACCGGCCCATGAAATGGATAATATTTATTTGGTAGCTCCCACAGGTCTCCAGGTTCACCCAGAACTAGCAAAACTGAATCCACCCACACTTCTCGTGGTGCTTGCAGCGCACTGTGTTCTTGCTGATCTAGTCTTAGAGCTAAATCTCATTCAGCACAAGGAATTTCCTGCAAAAATGTGTTCTCCAAACTTACTAATGAGAAGCACTAGGTGCTTGGTTTTTTCTTAAATAAACTGGCAATTCCTGTATCAAGACACGAGTGTGACTAGAGATACGGTATGTTCCCCTGAGACTCAAAGTGTCTCTTTCTGGTTAAGCCTCACCCTTTGTGTTCATTTTCCACCTGTGGAATTCTTGGACAAGGAAATGTCAGAACGAAATCTACTTAGCCCACCTCACCCCCATTTTATAGACAGGCAAACTGAGGCTCAGGGTCCAGCATGACTGATTGATAAGGCTGCTAATGGGGAAGCTCATCTAGTTCTCACTTCACGTTCCAGGTTACTCCTCTCCAGCTGGGGTCCGGGCCCTGACATGGTGGCCAGAGCCAGAGAGGATCCAGAGAAGATTCCTCCCATAGCCAGGACAAAGGTGACCCCCTAAGCTCTACTGTCCTCTTTCCCTTGGCATCTGAAAGACCGTGTGCCTCCCCTCCATCTCCTGTGTTCCCTGCTGGGTGCACAGTCTGGCAGCGGCGGTGAAGGATCTGATAAGGACGAGGTCTTCTTGGGACCCTGTAACTTTGTGTACTGGGTTACTTACGCACCTCCTCTGACACTGTGAAGGAGCCCTGGGCTCTCCCAGGCTCTACGGAGCGGGAGTGCTTCTATGGCTGAGCCGCCTCTGCTCAGGGCTGGACCCTCTGCTGGGGGCTGGACCCACTATTTGCTGCCTGGGGCTGTGGCCCATCCCCTGCTGAGCAGTAGATGTCGGGTGCCCTGATACGACCCTGCACACTCCCTGTGGCATGGGAAGTCTCTGCCCAAGCCCCCTGGGCTCAGTTCTGTCCCCTCTCGTTTCTGACATGGAGAACGGTAGTGTCTAGCTCTGAACATTGTTACTCGGAGGCTTAAATAAGATCGTGTAGGCAAGACGTTTTGCATAATTTGCACGAATCCTAAACACACACACACACACACACACACACACACACACACACACACAGAGGTGTTTTAAAAAAAGAAGTGGCGCCATCCTTATTTTCTAGATCTTACAGATGTGAATGCTGAGGCTGGGGAGGTAAACACTTACAGCTAGGAAGGCTGTAATCCTTACAGCGGGAATCCTGAATCCTGATCAGTAGGTCCTGCTCCTGGCAACTTTGCCGCGTTTCCTGTGGGGCTGCTTGGTGGAATTCCTGGCTTGTTCGCGCTCTCATTTCCCTGAGGTCAAGTCGGAGTTGAACTTTGTTGAGGACGGCCAGGCCCACAAAGCTGCGCGCTCTGCCAGGCTGCAATTCTTGAGCTGGGTTGCTCAGTTTCCTCTCTCCACCCAACTTCTGTGCCTGTGGCATCGCCTCTGCTTCTCGATTCTGCACATGTTCGTGTCTCAGTCTTCTAAGAACAGCACGAGCTCTTGGAAGCACAGACGAGTTCCGCGGACATTCAGCAGACTGCCTCGGGGCTCTGCTACCGTGGGAAGAGAGGTTTCTGGGTTGGCCTAGGTGCAGCGCTAACGTACTGCAGAAAACCTAGGCTGGGTTAAATGTCTTAGAACTTGTCTTGAGTACAGTTAATAGCAATATACTGCATTATTGACAATTTCTAGGAGAGTAAGTCTTGTTTATTTGTTAAGACAAGGTCTTGCTATATAGTTCAGGCTGGGCTTAAACTCACCGAGATCCACCTGTCTCATACTCCCGAGTGTTGGTGTTACAGGTGTGTACCGGAAGGCCCAGCAAGAGTGTAACTTTTAAGTGTTCTCAGCATAAAAATTAAAGTATGTGAAGTAATGCGCCTACTAATTTCAAAACCTGATGTATATCAAAACTATACATATTAAATTAAAGTATTAATTTAGGGGCTGGGGGGTCTTAGCTCAGCGGGAGTTGCTTGCCATTCATAAAGCCCTGTGTTCAATTTCCAGCACCCACCCCCCAAAAAGGCAGAACAACAACAAAAAAACCTCAAATTCAATCTAGAACAAACAGTTTTAATTAATAAATACAGCTTTTCTTAATAGGAAAAATGCATACTGATTCCTGAAAAATCTTAAAAATTGCAAAGTATAAAGACTGAAGTAAAATAATCCACACCCTAACGACCAGCTCTGTTAACATTAAGGCATATTTTGTGTGATTTTCCCTCTGTGAGTAAAGTACATTTGAATGACATTCCCAATTTATTTTTCATAAATTTATATATGTAAAGAAGTCTGTATTTATTAGACAAAATTATTGTTAAAGAAATCCTCTGGATTTGGCGAACTGGTCAATGAGTTGGGTAGTTTTTTGTGAACTAATATGACAGCAAAATAAGCTTACTGACCTAGCGTCCTCTCTTTCCCAGGTTTTATTCTTTTTATGTTTACTGTTTACAGAGGCATGAGCATGAGCAGGTGTGTCATTTTAAATATTCTATGTAATGTGTAAGTCCATTTCATTTCACTTTTTAAAAAATTTTTTTCACTTTTTGT
>NW_004524707.1:1315490-1318505 GCF_000260255.1 Octodon degus
ATGTGCCACCACTCTTGGCTATTTATAAGTTTTTCTGTTCCTCACCCTTTACTCGTTTATCATTTAGAGGTTTCTTACAATTTATAAGCAGTGATTGAAAATACACTGAGTGTATAAATTTTTAAAAAATTATTACAGCAGAAGACACATTGCCATGAATCACCCTCCCCCCAAAAAACTCACTGCCCTTCAAACACAAATATTCTGGCATTATTGCCACTTTCTGAAGCAGTTCTGGAAGCCTTTTCTCATATCTTTATGAGGTACAATAAAAAATGTTGGGAATATTACTGCCAAATGCCATCCTATGGAAAGGCAGCTCATAAAAACATCACGGTGAGCTCCCATGCACCTTATTCAGTGGATCTGGCACCATACAACTTCTGCTTGTCCCTGAAGTCAAGAGGTTTGAATTAAGACATCGAAGCAGCGGTAACAGCAAAACTAAAAACACTCATGAAAGAGGATTTCTAGAACTGCTTACAGAAATTGGTGAAAACAATGAAATCGGTGTGTTCGAAGAGAGGGGTGTCTTTTATTTAATTAATTTTGTTTTGGTTAAACTTATACTGTATTTTCTTTTCTATCATATCTCATACATTAAAACAAAATGTAAACTCTAAAATTATGATTTGCCATATTTTTCAACACTTGTTTCAGGGTTTTTGTCTGTTTACATTTATATTTTATTTATTTTAACATATGAAGATCTAATATTTTAGAGCCAAACTACTTCCTTATGTATTCTTTTGCATATAAACTAAGAAAGCTTTCTGTCATTTTGGGGTTTAATAAATATTTTTAAATGTGTGAATATCCAATTCTCTTTCTCCTCTTTTAGTGACTCAATTTAAAAATATGTATTTCTTAAATGCTTTTGGAATTCCTTTTGTTAGGTGCTGTGTCTAAGTCGTTTTCTCTTTCCTTATGGGTAGCTAACTTATTCTCCTCTTTGTAACATTTCTTAAATAATGATTCCTTTTCTTCTATCTACCTTGTGAACCAGTTTTGTGGTATATACACACTGGCATATTTTTAAAGCCTGCCTTATTCTTTAAAAAACTCAGTTGAAAGAAAAGAAAAAATGAAAAACTCTGCTCAAGAACTTACCTCATAGCAATTCCCTCCCAAACATCTTTTGCTTCTTGAGTCTTATTGTTTTTTTCCCAGGAAAAAAAAGTTTAGAATGATCCTGGGTTTTAAAAAAAGCTCACTGTGATTTTGATTGGAATTATACTGAGCCAATAAATTAACTTTGAAAAGTGGTTTTTAAAAGTGTAGTTTCACAATTGAAACATCATGTTCTCCTATTAGCCTAAGTCTTTTACGATTCTCAATAAACTTGTATTTTTTTCTTTTCTTTTTTTAAACCAAGAATTAAACTTGGGACCTTCTGCTTGCCAGGCAGGCACTTATGCTGCTGAGCTGTATCCCCAGCCCAACTTCTATTCTTTTCATCAGAATAAATTTTCATAGAATTAAGACTATTTAGATATTTTTGCTGTGGCGGTTGGTAATCTCTTGGTGCTTTCTCCCATTTTATTTACTAATTACTATAGTGTAGTGGAAAAAGGGCTCAAATTTTAACTATCAGAGCCACAGGACTGACTGAATAGACACATCAGTCTCACTAGTTTGCAATAGAAATTTTTTTTGGAATGTGTAGGTATAAAATCATATAACTTTTGAGTAAGGATTGACTTGATTTCACCTTGACCCAAAACATATCATCATTCTTTAACCTACTGCACAACAGCGCAGGCTCCAACACCAGCCTGCCTGAGCACCAGCCCACCATCTCTTTTTTGACATCTTGAGCACAGTGGATAACTTCTCTGTGTTTTTGTTTTGTCTCCTGTTAGGTGGACAAAATGATAGTACTAACCTCCCTGGAATGTGAGCTTTAAGTGGGTCAGTATATATAAAAGTGTCTGGTACTGTGAACATGTTTAATAAATATTTTGTATCCCTATAGTTATGGTGAGAAGTTGGAGGAATCTCCAAATTCCAGGAATTAGAACTTCTCAGACTCATTGCTTCAAGAGGTTGCATCAGACCTCCTTGCTTCCTACTCACTTCTGAAACATTTGGCCATTTAGTAAGATACTTATAGGTGCAAGACTCATTCTTTCTTACAGTAAGAAACAATTCTCATGGTTTTATTTTATTAATTTAATCAGAAATAAGTACTTGACTTTATAAATGTTTTTTGGCTGCCTATTCAGGGCGTATGGGTGCCATATTACTAGTAATCAAGAGGCAGGGGCCCGGTGTGGCCGAGATGCAGCCTGGGGGGCCGATGGCCTTTGATTCTTCCCTCTGCCCAAGGCAGCCTGCACAGCCACTGTGAGTCTTGATCCCTCATCTAATGAGGTGGGGGTCATGTATGTTCTGGTAGAGAGAAAAATAAAGCACGGGGGGAATCCTCAGCTCTGGGTTTCATTCTTGCTACAGTTGAGTTTCTCCACGTGGCTGGGCTACCTTCTTCATATGATCGTGATTGTATATTGATCTCTGTGTTTATACATGAGCCAGGAGATTTTCCCCATGTTTTTCTGTGCTCTAACTTGGTGTTTTATAATATTTGTGTATTCCTTAAACCATTGAAATAGTTCACTTGTAAAACCATTTAGTACAGATAGGGAGATAATTCTGATAGTTTTTAATTTAAAAATAATAATATGTATCATTTATTGAATGTTTATGACTATATTCCAAAAATGATAAGAACTATTTTGCATACTTTATGATCCCCAGAAGCAAGTATTATTTATATATCCCTTATTTAACTCTGAATCTTAAAATTGCCCAGGCTGGCCTTGAATTTGGGATCCTCCTGCCTCAGAGTGTTGGGATTACAAGCTTCTGCTGCCATTCCCAGAGGTCCCTATCTTACATATGACAAGACTAAGGCTTTGAGAAATTAAATAAGCTCATGCAAAGATTCATTATCAAGCTTTATTCTTATTACTTGGGTTTGGTTTGGGTCCATTTAAATTTTCTGTGTCGGGGGCC
>NW_004524707.1:1318665-1326663 GCF_000260255.1 Octodon degus
TAAATAAATGAATAAATAAATAAATAAATTTTAAAAAAGTAAATTTTCTGTACCTGCTGAAATCAATTTTGTCAACCTATATTTGCCAGGAAAATATTGCTTTTATGGAGATTTCATCAAACTTGGTACTCTCCCAATTTTTCCCTCTTCAGTTTCTGTGATTAAATTCCCTGGGTCACTACATTGGCTTATTTGCTTCCATCTTTTCTTGGATACTAAGTGTTAAGTCAGGGAGAACAATGTTGTAACTTGGAGGCTGGAGGATACCATACGCTACAAATGAAGATCGCTTCCTCTTGAGTCTTCATTTATACCCATTTTTGTTTTCCTTTGCTTTCCCCAACACTAATATTTGAAGAAGAAAATACTTAGGCCTAGAAAGAGGCTTAGATACATCTTGTTGAGCTCCCTAATTCACCAAGCCCGGGACAGGACTTCTACCTTTAGCAAATGAGGACCCGGGAGAAGTCAGGCCCCATCAGACTGTTCTGGTCTGTTTCTCTTCTACCAAAGTCATAAAATTCATCTGTCTTGGGATCTCATTTTAAGCCATTCTTTGTAGAATTCATTTATCCCGACAAAATGAAGTGTCAGGCAGGGAAGAGGACATCTTCTTATTCACTTCTGATGCTAGGCTGCACACGGGGGAAGACTGTAGGAAGGCAAGGGACATGGAATAGGACGGAGCTCAGCCTCAGCCACAGGAGTGTGGCAGACTGAGGAAACACACTTAGTGGGCAGAGTAGGTGCCTGTGGTGTCTAAGCACAGTGAAGGAGGCAGAGCTGTCCCCAGCTCTGTGACCAGATGGGGACAGCAAACTCTCTCGTGGGTGGGGACTTTTTAATAACATAATTACTTCACATTGCTCACTTCCCACTTGTTCAGAGTGTGTGTGTGTGTGTGTGTGTGTGTGTGTGTGTGTGTAAGTGAGCAGATGTTCCTGCTGCCTCCTTCTCAGCAATCTGCAATTAGATCTTAAGAGACAACCTGCTCGTGGTGGTTAAGAGGCATCAGCCACTTCAGTAACTATATCTGTCACAATTTTCCTAGCTCATCCTGTTCTAAACCTTATCTCCAAACTATACTCAAAACAAATATCCACAGTTCCTAAAATAGAACAGCCTTTTTGGGGGGCAGTGCAGAAGCTGAGCCCAGGGCCTTGCACACGCTAGGCAAGAGGTTTACGGTTGCTCTACACCCTCAGCCTCCCCCAATGAGCTAAATTTAATAGCTCTGCTTGGTCTCTGGTCACCATCACAGTAGTAGATTTTTAGAGTTGAATCATCACTAATAATTAGCAAGTGCATCCCCTGGGAAGGGCATTGTAGAAAGGTCTTCATAAATAGCATAAGCCACCGAGCCCACACAGGAGCTCTGTGAGGTGAACAGCGCCATTCTCTCCACTTAACAGATGCAGAACCTGAGAGGCACTGCAAAGTTCCACAATGTGCGTCTAGAAGGGGACAGAACTGGAATCTGTCTTTAGGTCTCTTTAACTGTACCACTCTGTACCGCTCTCATAGCTGCCGTATGTCATTTGGCCAGTAAAATGCTAACCTCATACTAAAATAGGGGAAGAAAGTTTAGGCAACGTAGCCAAAATATGATACTGGTTTTAAAATAATGGGAAACTTTTTATTTTTATTTATTTATTTATTTTTGGCAGAACTAGGGATTGAACTCAGGCCCTTGCGCTTGTCAGGGAAGTGCTTATTCTACTGAGTCATCTCCCTGGCCCCAAATAGGAAACTTTTTAAATAGGGAGTCTCAAGAAGAGAAAGCTTTCTACTGCAAGGGGGCATTTAGAGACGCGCGGGGTCATCTAGCGTCATCTTGGTTGTTAGGCTGACCTGTTCCCTTTGTGGGTCTTCAGAATACTCCACATCCTATAGGTATAAAACAGTACCAGATGACCAGGGTTTGTGTAGCACCACATGTCAGACAGTACTGAGAAACACGAACGGAGTGGGGCAACTGCAAATAGACATTCAGATCACAAGTGTCCTCCTTTCCTAAATAATATAGTATAACAACTACCTCCTCTTCTAGAAAATAAGACCTATCTGGAAAGTGAACAGCCTTGAAAACTAGCAGTCAAAAAGGCCAGCCCAAGTCAGCCCAGGCCTGCTTTCCCGCAGCACCAGAGCGGGGCCAAGTCTCCTGCAGCAAGGGTGGAGAAGCCCACGGTGGCCTTGTGGTGCCTCTTGGAACTGCAGTGGTGGGGCTGAGAGGATAGGAGAAGGGCTCGTTCCATCACCGACAGGAAAAGAATTCTCCCATTGAGAACATTCTCACTTTTTAGCCCCTATCCACTGGTCCTGTCTGTTGAATCCACAGAAAACAAAGAGCTCAGGCCTGGATCCTGAATCCACTTTTGCACATGGAATTAGTAGAACCTTTGGAGTGAAGGATGATGATAGATGTACTATGTTCACTCATGTGAAACTCATGGTACAAGGGTTGAGAGGCCTTTGGAAGGAGGTTCCAAGGTTGGTCACATAGGAAAGAGGATGCCAAAATAAGTGGGGGAAGTGAGCTGCTCCCAGCTTTTGACACCCCTCCAAAGGAAAGGCATCCCAAGGGCCACTGGCTGCATGAGAGAGTAGAGGAGATGGAGCTGTCTTCTCCCTGGAGACGTCCAGATGCCTGACGCCCACAGGCCTACAGAGTCTGGGATGATGAGCGCCACAGACTCTTTCTTCCCTGCTACTACTTTTCTTTCTAGTTTTATTTGGTGTAAGTTTTGGTACTAAGAAACCTCAGTGTAAAAACTGCTAATAAAAAGTTTCCAGGTCTCCTCCCATTTCCCTTTACTCTTAGAAGCCCTGATTGGTTTTGGTTGTGTTTGTTTTTGGTCTTTTTGAGACAGGGTCCCACTATGCAGTTCAGGCTGGCATTGAACTCACTTTGCAGCCCAGACTGGCCTGGAACTCTCAGCCATCCTCCTGCCTCAGCCTCCCAAGTGCTGGGATTACAGTGGAAGCCCTGATTGGGAAAAGAAGCACTTGCAGCAGCCCGGGGTTTTAAAGTTCACTGTCTGCAGCAGGAAGGAGGTGGGTGGGTTTGGGGCCCTGCCTCTGCTTGCTAAATACCTTTCAGAGCCTTCAGGGTGATCTCACCCTATGGAAAGCCACACATTCAACAACAGGTTGGTGGAACCCATACACTGATACTTTTTAAATAAATTGGTTATTTATTTTTAAATAAATAAGACAGTAGGAATGTGTGATACCCCGAAGCCCATGGAAGCTGTGGGTTTGTGTGAAAGTGAGTGTGTTGTGGTGCATGTGGTGCATGCATGCGTGTGTACGTGCATGCGTGTGTGTATGTAGTTCAGACCTAAACCTCTCCAGAGAACCTGCATGGGCCCTTTGCTCGAGTGGAACTGCTGTGTCTGCAGTCGCCAGCGACACTCCTGAGGCGAGGGCAGCAGTTGAGAGCGTGGGCTTCGGAGTCTGCGCTCTACACCAGGCCTGGCCTCTTGTGGCCTCAGACATGACTCATATCTCTGAGCCTTCCATTGCTTGCTCTAAAAGGAAGCAATTGTACCTCACTCAAAGAACTGTCATCCTCAAAGCAGAGAAGAGGGTAGGAGTGGGGGGCAGCGCCCGCTATGGGTGACACTGAGTGCCTGTTGGCTGTTAGGTACTGACATTGTCATTGCCTGTTTTATGGTCAGAATCTGAAATGTGGGGAAGCCTCAAGCCTGACTCTTTTTATCTGTTACCGTTCCTCCTGCAGGTACCCAGGAAGATCCTGTTGGCTGCCCTATCTGTAGCTCCTCCCAGACCTCTGCTCGCTGCCCCTCAAAGAGGTTGAAGCCTTCTACGACTAGCAGCTGCACAGCCAGAAACTCAGCAGGAGCATGACCGGGTGAGGGACCCAGGACTTTCCAGAGAGGCAGAGGGATATGGATTTGAGGTGGGGTGGATTTGTGATTGTTTTATCGACTCTATCCTTCTCCTCTCCCAACAGAGCAATGGAGCTCTGGCATGGCATAGTGATTGCAGTGCTGTCCCTTGTCCTCCAGGCCTGCCTCCTCACTGTGGCTGGTTACCTACTCAGCCTGCGCATAGGTAATAGCCCAACCCTTCCAGGCACCCTCAGCGCCATTTCCCTGCCTGCAGCAGAGGGTGTCCCTTTGGACCCTCTGAGTGTCACTGGAAAGCTAATTTGAGGACCCACTGACCAGATCAGTCCCTCTGCGCCCCTCCCACACCTTGTGATGGGGTCATCTCCATTCTAACCTCACCATTAGCTGTCCTATTGAGCTGCAGTGCTGGTGTGGAGGGGCTCATTCTACCTGGACTCAGCTAGTTTTTGTTATCATGCCAAAGGCTGGGAATGGCTGTGAGTTGAAACAGAAAATTCTGGGAGATTCGTCGAGCTCCTTGGGCCGATGTACAGTAATGGTACAGAAGGTCTGTCCTGGGAAAGCACTCTAATGAGAGAAAACAGTGCTGCTTTGGCTGTACTGAGTCAGGGAATTGGTCATGGTGATGTTTCGAGGAAGCATATATTAAAAGAAATCCTGCCCTTTCTGTTCATTTGTTCATCCATCTATTCGTTCATTTGACACATTTATTGAGATCTTAGGTACCAGCCAGGCCCAGCTATGTGACAGGAAACAAACCAGAAATTCCTCCCCTATGGAAATTCTACTCCATGGGACAAGCAAGACAGCAAGTAACACAAATGTATGTAGGGTATGCGAGTGCTAGGGAGGAAATAAGAAGAGAAGCACACAGACAGAAAGAAGGCAGGAGGGCTCCGGAGTGCCTGAGCGCTCGTGTCTGAGCAGAGACCTGCAGGAAAGAGCCACATAGCACAGGCAGAAGCAGGAGCCAGCCAAGCACACAGCAGCAGGGGTAAAGAGGCTGGGGCCAGAAGCAGCATGGGAAGGAAGCAGAGGGAAGCCAGAGAGGAGGGGCGTGAGGTCCTGTGGGGGGTGCTTGCAGCTGGATGTGGATTTTTCAACAAGTAAGGAGAGGAGACAGCAACACAAGGTTGGGAGCACAGTAGAGTTGAGATGTGCATGGATTCCTTGGAAGGTCAGCTGATTGAAGGTTGGTTCAGAAGGCATTTGGTTGTGGAAGGGGCGCCTAACCCAGGCAGCTATAGATTCCACGTGATCTTGCCCTCTTTATTCCAGGCCGGCAGAATGAACGGATGCTCAAAGAAGCCAGGCTGCAGGCCCAAGGGCCTGGCCCTGCACCCCAGCCCCCATCAGCTGCCAAGGAAACCATGGAGACTCGGACAGAGAGAAGCACCCCTGTGTCTGCTCCCCGCTACAGGCGTGAGTCAGAAGCAGGGGCTTGTCCTAAAGCTTACTGCACCCTGTGGGGACACCCAGGAGCCTCCCCAACACACCCCCAGCCCTCCTTGAGGAGGGACTCTTTAGCTAGGGGCCTCCTCACACTCACAGAGTCACAATCTTGCCAACCAGCCTCTCCCAGGAAGGTGTCATCCTGTACATGGGGAATAACCCCAGGGTCTGTGTAGGTCTGGGGTCATTCCTGTGGCTGCTCACGGGTGAAAAATTGCAGGGGGGCTCAGAGCGTGTCCCTGTTCCTCGCATGCTGCCTCTCCATCTTCTGCTCCTCCAGCTAATGGTGGAGCTGCGATTTCAATCATCCCTGCCTGCCCCATCTTGGCTGCTGCAGGGCAGCTGCCATCTTTCTGACCAGTTCACAGCTGCTTGTGGAAGCTAGCCACAGCAACCCTCTTCACAGCCTGAGACCTGCTTGGGGATCTGAGCATGTGGATAAATATGTGTCCTGCAGATGGTTTCATCTCTATGCCCTATTGTAAGAAATACCACCCTTCTAGTTTTGTGCGGTGACCTTAGGTCTAATGTACCCTCCGGCTCTGCAGTGCCAAAGACCAAAGGCAGGACCTTAAGCACACTAGGCACACCCTCTACCACTGAGCTACACCCTTAGCTTTGTTTGTTATCTCAAGGTTTGGGAGACCTAAAGGGTCATTAATGAAGCTGAGGCTTAAGTGGTTGCTTCCCCAACAGAGATTGCACTTTTTCCACTGGTTCATCTCTTGATTGATTGATGTGAGTTTGCTCTGTCCTCCTGATTTTATCTTTTCAACTGCGATAAGGCCTCTGAGTCTGTGGGAACCAATGAGTGCAACTTTCAGGCCCCCAGTGTTTCTCGGCATGGGGAAGGTACTGGCCTCCCCCCGACCCCTGGCCAAGGAGCTTTGCCAGTCTGGCCACAGAGACCGTTGAGCTAGTAGGAACCTCAAAGGTCACTGCTCAGCTCCCTTACTTTACAGAGGAGACACACCAGGGCACAAAGAAAGCTAAGCTCCCTAGAGCTAGTGACAGCTTTAGGTTGGTGCCTGTGCCTAGGACTTGCAAGTCTAGAGCAGTTTGCATTGGGCCACACTGCCTCGGCTTATCCCTACTGGCAGATGTCTGCTCCAGCAGAGTAAAGCCTGTGTGCTTTTGTTTCGTTTAGACAGAGCTGGAGGAAGCAGTGGTGCATGGATGCTGTACACATTCCTGCCGGATGCTAGATGCTCTCTTGCCCACCACTCTTTCTCTGCTCGGTTTTCTCTTCCTCTTTTGGGGTGTCTGTATCTCTCCTCCCACTTCTCTCTGAATTGCTGGTCCTGCCTGCCCTTGCATGCTCCCTTCCACCGTCTCCACCTTCTCTTGACACCCCCTCGCTTGCTTTGAAAGAACCATGTCCATCTCTCTCCAGGTGAGAGCAGCACGTCCTCAGATAGCTCAGACAGCACGGACAGCTCCCCTCCCACCTGCCAGGTAAGGACAAGCTCAGGGAGCTCAACCTGGATTGCAGCCTGGGGTTCCTCCTGTAAGACAGGGAACTCAAGCCACCCCAGCGGTGTGGATGGGAATGATAAGGGAGGCCTTAGCATCCCCAGCTGTCGTGCTTCCCCCTGTAGTCCCATATCAGCGTGGATCAGCTCAGCAAAGTGGGTCTGAGCAGACCGTGAAAATGAAAGTGCTCATGGGAAGCCCACTTTCCCCAGGGCCTCAGTCACTGGGCCTACGCCTGCACTGGATCCTGCCCTCATTTTGTGAGTCTCTGCATCTTTCCTTCCTACCCACTGAGCTACTCACTCTGAAGCCTGTTCTCTGCAGACAGGTGGGACCCAGCCATTAGCAGCTTCCTCACTGCCCTCGCCCTGCTCTCACAAATGGATTCTCATTCTTCCCACCACGTCTTGGGCGAGGCTCTGTGAGTTAGAGCTCAGTCCTAACCTTACCTCCGCCAAGCATGGTGTAAACCTTGCCCCACACATCTCTGCTTTCTTCCCAGGTCGCCACAGATGTCCACTACACACAAGTGGTCTTTTCAACCTCTGGAGGACTAAACAAGGAATTTGCCCTGGACTATGAAAACATTAAGGAAGCTACGGATTATGTCAATGTCAATCCACAAAGCCACAAGCCTAATTTCTGGGCATTTTCAAATCCTACTGTCTCTGAGCCAGTGGAATATACTCAAGTGGTTACATGAATTCTAGGTATTTTGTAAATAAGATACAAAATATTGATTGATTACTGGATTTATTTTGTATGGAAATTCCTTTAAATTAAAGAAAACAAAAAGGGTTGGGAAGAAAAATAAGTCTGGTGTCAGCAAGAAGACTCTAGGTCAGATGTTAGGAAGAACTCCCAAGGACAGTTTGGAAGCACTGGTGTGGGCCGGTAGAAAACACAATGTGATCTTTTTAAAGTTTTAGTCAGCTGCAATGAAGTTGTATTTGGAGATCTTAAGGTTATAATGACTTCATTTTAATTATCTGCAATAAATAATTTTCTTAAAATTTTAAGTAGAATTGCAAGCACCAGTTCCTCTTTTTCTCTTGCCCAATCTTGCACGTTGACCTTTTTATCAGCGTTGCCTTTTGCTGTGTAATCCTGACTTGCCTTCAGAATTTCAAATAGTTCACTTGCAAAGCCTACCATGAATGAGCCTCTGAGCTCGCCAGTTTTTTTCACAAGCTAAAGA
>NW_004524707.1:1327562-1329257 GCF_000260255.1 Octodon degus
TGGTGGTCAGCTGTACATTTGTTTTCCAATAGCAAAGTAAGACATTAAAAAAAAATTGTTCATGATCTCTAAGCAACCACACCCTAAAAAGATGAAACCTCAGGAGAACTCATAGCCAAATCCAAACCTGGGTCTGTGGTGCTCAGGTTTAGAGCTCCACAGCTTGCCCCATCTGCTGACTCTAAATGACCCCTACACCCCTGGACCTGTGAGCAGCTGGCCAGCCCTCCCCACCCCAGTCCCCTTCTCCAGGAGGATCTGTGGTAATGGTTTGGGTTTGGATTTCAGGAGCAGATAAATTCTGCCAGCTTATTTGTGCCCCCTCCCACCTTCCAGCTATTATTGTTATTTCTTTCCTTGAAAGTTTCACTTGGGCTGGGAAGATAGCTTGGTGGTCTAAGCCCCTGCTTGGGAAACGCAAGGTCCTGAGTTCAATCCTTGGTAGTGCATGCTGTGTCAGCCCTAGAACCCCAGGGTATGCCGTGCTGGTCTCAAAAATGGGAGTGGTGAGTTAGGTGGTGTGCAGCCCTCTTTACCACGCCCCAGTCATGGCCAGCCACATCAAGCTCTACACCAGTGCCAATATGCCCTTCGTGGGGCTGGGCACGTGGAAGTCACCTCCAGGCCAGGTGACCAAGGCCATGAAGGTAGCGATTGACCTCAGGTACCGTCACATCAACTGTGCCCAGGTGTACCGGAATGAGGAGGTGGTGGTGGCCCTGCAGGAGAAGCTCAAGGAGAGGGTGGTGAAGTGCCAGGAGCTCTTCATCATCAGCAAGCTGTGGCACACACTCCAGGACAAGAGCCTGGTGAAAGGAGCCTTCCAGAAGACTCTCACTGACTGTCAGCTGGACTACTTGGACCTCCACCTTGTCCATTGGCCCACAGGCATCAAGCATGGAGCTGACTATTTCCCATTGGCTGCGAGAGCCAATGTGATTCCCAGTGACACTGATTTTGTGGACACCTGGAAGGCCATGGAAGAGCTGGTGGATAAAGGGCTGGTGAAAGCAACTGGCATCTCCAACTTCAACAATCTTCAGGTCGAGAGGATCCTAAACAAGCCTGGCTTAAAGTACAAGGCAGCTATTAATCAGATCCGATACCACCCGTACCTAACTCAGGAGAAGCCAATCCAGGACTGCCACTCCAAAGGCATTGTGGTGACTGCTTATAGTCCCCTCAGTTCTCTCAACAGGTCCCGGGCTAAGCCAGAAGACACTTCCATCCTGGAAGACCCCAGGATTAAAGCAATCACAAACAAGTACAATAAAACTACTGCCGAGGTGCTGATCTGTTTCCCCATGCAGAGGAATTTGGTAGTGATCCCCAAATCTATGACACCAGCCCACATTGCTGAGAACTTCTGGGCCTTTGACTCTGAGCTGAGCAGCGAGGACATGGCTACCTCACTCAGCTACAAGAGGAGCTGGAGGGCCTGTGCCTTGGGGAGCTGTGCCAGCCACAAGGACTACCCTTGCCATGCAGAGTTTTGATGCTGTGGATGCTTGCTGTTCCTCAGCGTCTTGCACCTGTTTCTCCTGCCTCATTTGTCCTTGCAAGTATAGCCCATGTTGCTTGGCAGTGGGCGGCAGCCTAGAGACAAAACATTGAAGGCCTGTTACCTGATGCCTGGTGTGAAGAGCAGCATCAGTAGATGAGGTGTCTTTTCTTTGCTTTTTATCATGTCCTCCC
>NW_004524707.1:1330437-1344462 GCF_000260255.1 Octodon degus
GAAAGGGAATGGAAAGAATGGAGAGCACACACAAAACAACAGGTAATGGGGTGGGATTGGCAGCAGAAAATGACACCAGACCCTGTCAGGGTTAGATTTGGGGAAATGATTAGGTGGAATCAATCAGCAAACATTCCAGAAGAGGTTATTTCTAACCTCAGTTTAGAAAGGAGGATGGAAAGCCAACTGACAAAAAGCAGAAGGAAAGTGAACAGACCTGCCACAAACAGGCTCTCTGGAAGGCTTGCGGGCCTGTCCCATGCTGGAATGATGTGCATGATAGGCTGCCTGGGCTCAGAGCAGGCCAGGACGCTGGGGAGGGTGTGAGTGTGTGTGTGTGTGTGTGTGTGTGTGTGTGTGTGTGTGTGTGAGAGAGAGAGAGAGAGAGAGAGAGAGAGAGAGAGAGAGAGAGACAGAGACACACACAGAGAGACACAGAGACACAGAGAGACGGAGAGAGAGACGGACAGACCTGAGGCTGTCGGGTCCTGCTTGAAAGCACAGCATTTATAGCAGATCCACAGAGGGCACCATTACCAGCCATTGTAATTGTGTATCAGGTGTAGTACTCTTGCAGCAGGCTGTTCAAAAACTGCTGAAGGTGGGTCTTGACTAAGTGACTCACAGAATTCTGCGGTCCCATGGTATACATGCCTCCTCAGATGCTGTGATAAATAAAGGGAAAGGCTGATTTTGCCTCCTAAGGAGCTTGAGCTAACAGAGCCCACTAATAACTTAAATGGCCATAGTTCCCCTATAAGAGTGGGGGACACTTCCATGACCTCTAGTAGATACCTAAAACTGTGGACAGTACAAAACCTGCATGTACTGTTTTTTTCTATACGTACGTACATACATAGATGTAAATCAGGCGCAGTAAGAAATTAATAATAGGGGATTAGCTAAATAGCTCAGTGGGTTAAAGCACCTGCTTAGGCAGACACAGTGGCCAGGGTTCGATCCCTGGAAGGCATGCCAGCCCCGCCCCCCGGGGCACACTGAGATGGTGGTTGAGACTGGGCATGGTGGCACGCGCCACCATGTTCTCAGCTTTTGGGAGGCTGAACACAGGCAGATTACTGTGAGTTTGATCTATGTTGTGAGACCCTATAGACCCTGTACTAAAATAAAAAAGAAATTAATAATAGGAATCACTATTGAATTGAAAATTTTTAACAATGTACCATAATAAAAGTTATGTAGCTTGGTATCTCTCTCTCTTTTTCTCTCTCTCATGAATGTGATACTATAATAGTTAATCTGATAACCAGAGCAGCTACTGAGTGACTACTGGGTGGGTAGCATATATAGTATGGATACACTGTATGGACAAGTGTATGGACAAAGATATGATTAATGTTGCAGACAAGAGGGAGCAGGATGGTGCAGGATGTTACTACGCTACTCAGAAAAGTAAGCAACTTAAAATTTATGAGCTACAAATAGGGAGGATGACTGTAATCCCTGAAGTCATCTCCAGCCATGTTGCTGCAGTGAAATACCCTGTGGCTGTGATATTTCCATGCACTTAGAAGTTTGGCTGCATAAATCTATGTGACAGTATCATAGATACATAATTTCCCTTTGAGGATCAGTTTCAATTTTGATGAACTTACATTCTCCCATGTTACATATCATTGGTGCCTCCAGGAACCCACTCTTGGGCTCCTCCAGCAGCGAGGGCTAGATGAAAACCTAAAATGTGCCTGATAATAAGACAGAAACTAATTTGCTAGTGGCGACTGGTAGACAGTTGATTACCTGCCAACAGTGAGCTGGGAATCTAGGCCACAGTGACTTGTCTTCAGCGAATTCCTAAAAGGAACACCATGGGTGTTGAGGGGGTATTTCATGCTCAGCATCAGTAGGGCTTTTACTCTTGGGATCAGGATGGATTGCTGGGCTCAGAGGGGCTCTCAGGAGACGTGTTCCCTCTAGTCACTAAACCAGGACACAGAAAAGGAACTCTGGTTTGTCTGGATTTTGGGATTACACACAGTAAGTCTGGAATTTCTATATCGAGCCCTTCCCTCTGCCATAGAGAGCTCTTGTTCTCTGTCCTTGCCTAATGCATATAGCTTCTGTGGCTGCAAGAGAATGAAGCAGGACTCCAGGTGTCAGGAGAACGGTATCATGAGGAGATACCGTAGGAGGAAGCTCTGTAGGAGAAAGCTCAGTCAGCAGTAAGCTGAGAACTTGGGAGCTTTCCAGCCCACCCCTAGAGTCATGACTGCTTCAGACCCCGCAGGAAAGCTGGAGTGTGTACACTGAATTTCAGCAATATTTTGCTGGAGGGAGAGCTTCATCTCAATCCTTTGCAAGAGCCACAGGCCCACCACAGCCTGTAAAAAATGTGGGCACTTTCAGCTCTACACTGCCACCTTGTGGCCCCAGGATACACTTGAGGGCACTCAGCTTTTACCATTTGAGCCCGACACAGGGGCTCTAGGGTAGTGACCACTGCCTACCCCCTTGCTTAGGAAGATCACGATTCAATTTTATCTCATCTAGCCCACTATGTTGCCCCAGGAGACAAATAAGCCCACACAAATTCCCCAGATGTTAAAGAATTTTTTTTCCAAAATTTTATTGATAAACAGCAATGAGACAGTGTCAAATCAAATCTGAAGTACAGTATCAACAAATAACACACTGCATATATTCTTCTTAGTGGTTAATTGCTGTACAAGATGCGGACTTGAGATCCTGTTTACAATCACCATTAGAACAAATCATTCTATTCATTAGGAGAATGCAACTATATATCTATCCCAACCACTTTGAATACACAGATACAAAATGGACATTCATCGGTATACCCCATTTTTTCTAAGTTCCGTTAATGAATATTATAGGTGTGTAAACTCAGCAAGATATTCTAAAAGAGTCCAGTAGCCCATAATAGCATTGGGTCTTCTGTTTAACTGGCAATGTCAGAAATTATTGACCTGAGTCCCCCACAGCTCAACTTAACAGCATGGCTTTACTTCCTATATTTCGTCTTCATACTTTTCTACTGGATGGATAAGACCAAGGTAAAGCAGGACCTGTGCAATAAGAGTTGTAGCTTTTTGGTCTGAGAAGGTCAGTGAAATCCCCTCAGGATTTATCCTGAGATCCTGTACCTCAGATTGTAGAACCTTTGTCAGTGCAGCCATGTGGATGAGTCACGGCCATTGCCTGGCCAATGTGCTCTCTGTGAAAGCCTGAGGGAGTGTTTTCTCCCCCATGTGACTCTCCTTAGGCACACTCTATGTCATCGATCACTTTCCTCTTTGGCCCCATAATCTTCTTGATCAGAAAATTTGGGACACTACCGAGGTACATGACGTTACAGTACAAGTTCTCGTATGTCCTGAGTCTTAATTGACCTTAGAAGGTTAGGGCCAAAATGTTGGCTTTCCTTGTAGCCCTCCTTTTTCTCTAATTTTGGTCTGCAAACTTAGGTTGTTAACCATCCAGAAGACAAGCTTATTGTTATTATCAAACGATTTAGGCTATGAAGCTTAATCTCACTATTTCACTACATTTCAAACATCTTAGGCATAATAAGGAACAGGTATTTTTCATCAAGTATTGATATGTTGAACTTTAAGTTCCTGCATAATATGATAAAAAACATTTAAAAATTAGATTATATTTTAAAAATAGGATAAAGAATTATATACTTCTCATGTTTGCACATGAGTCCAAAAATGTCACCATATACAACCTTGAAGCAGGACCCTCCCACAATATTCCTTTTCCTGTCTCTTCCTTTCATTCACCACCCCCTTCTTCTTGAACATCCACCTACCCGAGAGACATCTTAGCAGTAACTGGCATGTCATGACAAGTCGCCCATATTCAGACTACCACAATGACAGGCACTCCAAATATGAAACTACTGTTACAAATTACCATCTGCAGTGCAGTAGCTTAGTTCACAGGTATCAGTATATATAGTTAGTCAGGCTGAGAATCTTTCCAATTAACTGCTAGATTAAAAAAATCTTCTGAATATTCTCAGGATCATTGCCTTGCTCATCTTTTAGATATAACTGTATGGCTTGACATTGTCATGTTTCCTAGCTCTTCTCCTTTCCCTTTCATGTTTAAGAATTTTATTGACCAATTTCAACCACATCTCTGTATTCCCGAGCCAGGAGCAAACTGCTGCGGCCTGGGCTGAATCTAGTCCTTTGATAGAAAAAATACCTAAATACAAAACACAACAGAGCCTTCTGTGAAGTTGCTGGCCTGTACCACACCACACAAAGAGCCCTCCTGATGAATCCATATTTTCAGCTGATGAACCCAGTCCCCTACCATCGTCTCTGCACTACCTGTCCCCTGTTCCTCCTTCTGCTTCGATTTTAAGAGAACAACCTTCTTTACAGTCCACAAGATGGCATGAGCATCGTATCCAAGTGTCCTGCTCAGAGATATCTTTGTTCAGTTCTTCTGGGATTAGCTGTCAGAAATGAGGCAAACCCCTGGGAGCACAGGGCTGCCTCTGACTTTTCAGAGGGTCTACCTTCCTGTTTCCTATCTAAGGTTTTTCCATTGGCCCGGAATATCCACAAGGGCTTCCTGCAGTGCTGCAAAATCTGTCATCCATAGATCCAAACAAAATCCAACATTGCTTCGTCGAACTTCCCAGAAGAAGCTCCTGAGACCAGAAGCCCAGTGTCTAGCTGCTTGCCCTTGGACACACCATAGGACAGAACTGGCTTTCTGAAAAGGGGCAAGTACAGTCCCTATGTGGGAGGAGTCCTGGGGCCCCTAAAGCCCCTGCACAAGTAAATTCCCCTGTGCAGTGCAAAACAGAGAATACAATAGCAGTAAGATAGGGTGCTACAGAAGGAAAAGAGTAGACAAGAAAGGAGCTTTGGTCAGTCTTGATCTTAGACCTGGACTTTTGCTCTCTCAACTATAAACTAAGGCCTTGGAAGCCGCCCACCAGACATAATCTAGAGCCAGGCCATTGCTGTCCCCCTCTGATGTCAGTAGAGGGTTCTATAGCCTGAGTTATAAATCCCTCCAACCAAGTGGCACTGCTACTTCTAGTTAACAAAAGAGGGCAGTGCTGCTCAGAGAGACTGGATAACTTGCTCAGTCCACACAAGCAGAAAAGGTGCAAACTCCAGTCTGTAGGGAGCACAGCTGGTGTCCTTTCTACCTGCCAGTCACCACAATGAATAGATATTCACTTAGGACCTACCTACCAAAGGCACTGGGGCCAGGAACTGTGGTCCAAAGATGGGGTGGGGGTGAGGAAGGGGCAAGAAGGGGAAGCTTACGTATGCAGAAGGAGCTGCTCCTGCCTGACAGTCTGAGGAGCCTCCTGAGCCCAGCTCCGCCTATCAGTGGGCAGAGGTGAAGTGGCTGGGGGTTGGGTGCTGCCTTGGGCAACAGAGCCCACTGAGAGGAGACTGGGTCCTGTCTGTCTTGAGCCTTGGGACTGTGTCCCATGCTCTGGTTCTCAAGCACTGAAGGCTCTGAGTGTTTTGCTCACTCACAACACTCCATTCAGTCTTTTTTCTTTTAAGGAAGCCCAAGAGGGCTTCTGAGAACTGAGCAGCCTTGTAAAGAAGGGCATCTGCAAAGCCCCTGGCAGTCTTCAAGGCTTCCCTGGGAGAGGACAGAGGGGAAACCTGGTCCTCAGGCACTCTTGGTTATGCTAACAATTATGTGCACTGGATAGAGCTTGAGGGGCTGCAGGCCACATTTCCACGCACAGTTCTTCTTGATCCTCCCTAGGATGAGCCAGCCCTCCTGGCCTTTTGGCTGATGCTCGGCCTACCACCCAGGCTGCCTCATAGAGCCAGAGCAGGGTAGGGAAACCACCCCACGGCTCAAGTGCCCCTGGAGATGATGAGAGCTCACTGTTCCTCCTGGCCATGCGGAACAGTAGAAGTGGACAGCAGGGCCATGCAGGCCCTTCAGCCACAGGACTGAGTGAAAGGGCATAAATGTCATTGTTACAAAAATTCAACAATCTTTCCGAGCCTGTTGGCCAGAATACCTTTTGGGTTTATCTACTGGAATATGATTTTTTTCATTATGCAAAATCATAGAAAACTAGAGCTAAGAGCTCCAAGGGAAAGGCCTTGGACACCACCATACCCATCCCACTGGTGAGGCCAGTGAGTCCCAGAGGCGAGACGTAACTTCCCAAGGCAGAGCGGAGGTGCAGTCCTGGGCTCCTGCCCAATCCCAATCCTAATCCCAAAGTTCATTTGATTTACACTGGAAACTCCAGAGCCTTGGAGACACCCTGAGCCAGGCTCATGTCACTCCTCAAGGCTGTCTTTTCCCTCTAGTAGCCCCAGGGGAAAGAGCAGTTCTGGCCCATTGGTGCCAGGAGGGAGGGTGACCAGCCCTTGCTGCCTCCACGCTCATCCCTGCTCTTAATGTCTGGTGACCATTTCTACCCCTTTCCTCCCACACCTATCCTCAGTGGCAGTAACAGTGTGGACAGCAAATACCTACCCCTGCTACCCATCCTGTGATGGGGTGGATGGCAGAAGAACTGATGTTTGCAGAGTTCCCAGTGGGTACTGGGTGCTGGGCCAAGTCCTGCATCTCCCTTCCACGGACAGCAGGTGAAGCCCCCTTTCCCCATTAAGCATTCCTCCTTCGTAGGTGGGGTGTCCGTGCTTGTGATCCCAGAGCTCCAAGAGGCCAAGGTCAAAGGGATTCCAAGTTTAAACTCAGTCTAGGAAATTTAGCAACTTAATGAAACTCTCTCAAAGGAAAAAAAAAAAAAAAGGACTAGGAATATTGCTCAGGGTGAAGGTCCTAGGCTCACTCCACCCCACCCACCATCCAGAGTCCTCACAGTTTTTCATTTCTTCCCTCTCCTGATGGGGCTGGGATATGCTGGTCAGGCTAAAATTGAAACAAGCAGCCTGAAAACTGATCTGGGGTAATCCAAGTGCTGTCCCAAGCCTGCCTACAATCTGGCCACCACAGCTACCAAGTGGATGTGTTCTCAGGCACCCTGTGAATATAGCAGGAGCAGGGACGTAGGCTGTTAAATTCCCCCTAGGAGCAGTTGTGGCATCAAAATTAAGGATACGAACTGGGGCCTCACCTTCTGTCTCAAACTAGGCTCCTCTGAGGCCAGCACTGACCTCCCAGCCCTCACATCTGTGCCCAGTATGCGTGAGACTTCCTCTCACCATGGGGCAGACCCAGAATCCACGGAGTCCTCTCTAAAGGGTGCTGGTCTCAGTGGTGGCTTCGCCATCTTCCTGCTCTAAGTCCTTCAGTGACTCCACAGGCCCCAGCCTCCTGCCAAGGCTGAGGCTCAGGCTGGGTGGGCAGCTGGAGCGGGTGAACAGCGTGGTACGGCGGCTGGATAGGCTGCCATTGGAGAGCTGTCGGTGCAGCTGGGGCCGGGCCCCTCTGCAGCAGGTCAGGCTGCGCAGGGACCGCGGCAGCAGTTGGCTATTGAAACCCATGTAGATCCAGGGGTTGCAGCAGCTGCTGAGGTTGCCCAGAAGCATGGAGATGGTGAAAGCCACATTCGTGGAATCTGACAAGAGAGAAGCGCAGGAAACCATGGGATGACAGCGAGAAGGGACCTGAGAGAGAGGTCAGCCCTCACAGGACAGGTGAGGACACCAAGTCCCAGAGAGGCAAAGGGCTTCACTTAGAATCAAAGAGGACTGCAGCTGTGGCTTGAACCTGGGACCCTGACTCTAGAGTTTCACCCTACTGATTTTTTTGGTTTGTTTTTATTTTGTAACTACAAAGGGAGGGTAAGAGCATAAAGTTGTTCCAGTTGAATTTAAGTTACACATTGTCAGGTCTAGCACCAGCCCACATGGGAGAAACTGGTTGCATTCTAGAACCTAGACCATGGATTCCCCTAGCAGATATGAACCAAGGGTGAGACATGCCTATACAACACTCAGGGAAAGTACCCAAGGTCAGACCCCTTCTACCCCTGTCCCCACCTATTCATGGGGCATGGCTTCATAATGCCTTCTGGATTGTGTCCTCCCCCATCTTTGGGGAAACCCACCTCATCCTGTCACTCAGTCCCTGAACAAGGGTCAGCACTGGGTCAGGGCTGTAGCCCCAGACTGGGGACCTAGGAGGCAATCGGTAGAGTATGACTCCTCTGCAGGTTCCCACACTATCATCTCTAAGTGATGCAGAAGGACGAATTCTCTGCACAGGGCATCTGAATGTCCCACTCCAGGCCAGCACTGTCCTATATCCTCAGATGTGGACTGTACCTCTTGCAGGGAAAATCTAATTTCTCTCTTGGGCAGTCAGAACTCTGATAAGATTCCTTCCAGACACAATATTCTTTCTGAAGATGAAGTGAAACCCCTCATGCCAACAGAAAGGCTGCTAGGATGGGCCCCAGCCTCCTGCTGGATCATCCTGGTTACAGCTCTGGCTTGGTGGCTTACTGAGTTGCTGTGCTATACAGAGGGGGCTGCAGAATCACAGACAGCAATTTCAGAGCTCAAAGGAAACTTGTTATAGCACAGTGAACAAGAACTGCTTTCTGTATCCAGGTCTTCCAAGACAGAGATCCCGTAGAGAGCCCTAACTCAAAGAGAAAGGCACAGCCTGTGTGCCCATGCTGTGGAGTACTGTCGAAGCTTCAAGTAAGCCATTCCTCGTGTGGATGCCCCATGGATGTGTGTAACATATGTCACCTGTGGTCCAAGAGAAGGAAAGGCATAAGGTAAGAGGCATAAGCCACAGATGTGGAAAGGTGAAGGCACCTGGGTTGGATGAACAACACTCTTGGCTTAGGAAGCAGTCATTGTTTTGGCCTTCTGAGCCAGGACCAGTGTAGAGGCTGGAGGAACCCACCAGGAAGCAGCAGCACCCATAGGGGCTCTGCTTCTCAGTCCTGGGGGTGGGGGCAAATCAGCCATGCCTAGTCCAGGCAGAAGCTCAACTGGCAGTGGGCACAGAGCTATGACAAGGACATGGACTCAAGACTCAAACCAAAGACTTGGAGCCAAAAGGCCAGGGGGCCAGCATGCTATGGAAGAGAACTTAGTATACCTAAAAGTAAGTTTAAAGTAGTGAATTTCAGCCCACACTGCTCTTATTTTTCTGAGAGAAACTATTGTCTGTAGGATAAAGCTTTGTCCCTGTGATTTTTGCTCAGAGATGTTATTGGCAAGTGGAAAATCATGATGTGGATGAGGCACTGGGGACTGGCTTGTGGTGGACGCTGTGGGCAAGCAGCAAAGCCTACCCTGGCTGAACTTCAAGGTCCTTATTTGTTCATGGGCTCCTCAACAAAGGGGTAAAGAACCCCTCACCCCTGGTGCCACTGGCTAAGCAGTGACTGTTGGGAGTAAAGCTATACTGTGGATAAGGTGGGCCCATAAACACTTCAGTTCAAGACCTGACTCCCTCTGCTAATAGCAGTGGCATTTTGGACCAGTTGTTTTGCCTCCCTGAGCCTGAGTACTCAGCTGTACAATAGAGAAGGCCACCTCCTGAAAACACAAGGACAAAATATGCTTGGCAAGGGGACATCCCATATGCCAAGGCCCCATGTATTTTATTGGATTTAGTATGCTTATTGCTTACAAGATAATTTGCAAATAGCCTCTTGTCCAAATTGATATCAAAAGGGTAGTTAAGAAGAGCCACAATGGGACCATCCTAATTGGGCATTGTTTTTGCTTTTTTCCTACATGATTATAAATCCTTCATCTTTCCAGAAAAGTAAAGAGTTTGGCTTGAATGTGTTGTAGGATGAACAAAATTATTTAAAAACAAAAATGTAGGGACTAGGGATTTAGCTCAGTGGTAGAATGATTGCCTAGCAAGCTAAAGGCCTGGGTTCAGTCCCTGGCACCAAAAACAAAATAATCCTAAAAACAAAAATGCAGGGGGCCTGCCCATTAGCTCAGTTGTTTAAGTGCCTGCTTAATCGAAGGCAGTCAGCCACAGGATACTGTGGTTCGATTCCCAGATCCTCATGCCTTACCAGATCTGCCCTTAAAGCATCCTGAGACAGAAAAAAAAAAAGAAAAAGAGCAAAGGGAGGGGACAGCTCCCTACAGGCAGGTAGGAATTGGTAGCTTCACCTGGGACGCTTCTAGGCAGGAAAACCCGACAGGCTTTCCCTAAGGCAGGTGCAGGCTGCACACACTCTATACTCCCACTGCATAGACGTCTTGGGCTGTACACATGATGAGATGCCTGCCAAAGCAGGTTCTCCTACTCTATGCCACTTCAGTGACAGATCCTTGTCCACTTTTCCTATGTTCCACTCCTGTTTGTGGGCAGCAGGAACAGATGCTTGTAAAGACCACTCTGCATGGTGTTGGCTGCCCAAACTGCCCTGAGCCTTCCTAAGAACAAGTCACCTCCAGTCGCCCAACTACCAGGCAGTGTCTGAGGCTCAGGAGCTGCTGTGCGCCTCAACCCCCCAAAATGCGAGGTCCCTCGTGTGCCAACTGGACCTCAGCCTTCTGGGAGTCTCCCGTTTATCAGGTCATAGGGAGACCTCTCTCCTTGGAGAGCCACTTTTAGAACCAAGGTTCTGAGAAGGAGACCTGAGACTTGGGCTCTACTCTTCATGTTGCCACTCCCCACGAGTGTGGCCCTGGGCAAGTCGTGGCTCCTCTCTGAGCCTGTTTCCCCACTGATATAATGAAGGGGACTAGTTGGTAGCGAGTGACCGTTGAGGAAGAACTCAAAGTCATGTCCTGGTGTAGAAGGGAAGTGCCTAGAGAGTCAGTTCCTGGGCCACAGGCTGTCTCCTGGGCCAGATCATTTTTCAAATCCCTCTTAGTTCTGTCATTCTTAGATTCAAAATTAACTTCCGAGCAAATGAGAAGTGGCTTGGGCAAAACTTTCACTGCACTAACGTCACACAGTATTTTAAAATTGTTAAGCAGATCGCTAAAATTGAAAAATAGGGAAACTTCACATAAGGATACATGGCAGTGGTGGACTACACAAAGGTTGTAACTCCCTTTTCACATGGGACAGTGCCGTGGTTTGAGTTTGTTCCCCAGGGCCAGGGAGATAGCTCAGTAGAATGAGCACTTGGCTGGCAAGCACAGAGTCCTGAGTTCAACCCCCCAATACCACAAAATAAATATATAAATAAATGAATAGAACATCTGTCCCCCCAAATTAATGTAAGGCCCTGGCCAGCTGCACCCCCTTAACCTTGGATTTTCCACTCTCCAGATCAGTAAAAAGTAAATTTTTTTCTTTAGAAATTACTCAGTTTTTGACATTCTGTTATAGCAACAGAAAATGAACTAAGACAAGTAAGCACCAATTTTCTTAATTGCTTTGCTCATTTGTCACTGTGGGAGGTAGTATAGCTTCCTGCCTACCATAACCCTGACTCCTCTCTTCCCTGGACCTTTTCACCCCTTCACCCCCACATAGACCACATACTTGCCTTCATCTGGGGCATTCCTGTCCCACACAGACCACATCTGGACACTGAAGAAGGGCGCCCAGCAAGCGATGTAGGCCAGCACAATGACAAAGGTCATCTTCACTGTACGAATCTTGGCCCGAGAGATGGTGCTGGTGCTGCTGACTTGGGCCGGCAGCCCCTGAGTGGCTGCAGCTGGGCCTGAAGCTGAGGGTGTGTCCCAAGTCCTCCAGCCACTTCTTTCCACCCTCCTGGCCTTTGTCTTGACTTTTAGGTTCTTACAGATCTCATGGCAGATAAGGCTGTAGCAGGCTGTGAGCATGGCCACAGGCAGGACAAAGATGGCCATGGTAGTCCAGGTGATGTAGGCCCGTGGCCCCCAGGGGAAGTAGAAGTCAGCCCAGCAATCCAGCACTCCTGAGCCCTGGATTACCTCCCGCAAGGAAAAAATAAAGACTTGAGGGAGGCTGAGGACGGCGGCTAGCAGCCACGGAACAGCAATGAGTGGGTAGGCGGACTGGCTGGGCTGCTGGAGGCTGCGCAGCGGGTGACAGACGGCCAGGTATCGGTCCAGGGTCATGGCCAGCAGCATGTAGGTGGAGGCAAACATGCTGAGCACCTGCAGGTATTTGATGGCCCGGCAGAGGAGGTCGGGGCCCTGGAAGCGGTAGGTGATGTCCCAGAGCAGCTGGGGCAGCACCTGGAAGAGTGCCACTCCCAGGTCAGTCAGTGCCAGGTGCAGCATGAACAGGTGCATGCGGGAGCGCTTTCGACCCAGCAGGCCCACGATCAGCAGCACAGTTAGGTTGCCCGCTGAGGCCAGCACCAGGACAGCAGCCAGGATGCCAATTTCCACCTTGGCCAGCTCTTCATCTCGGCCAAGCCAGGGTGTGGTGGCATTGAGGGTGGAGAGGGTGCCCTGTGGGGTAGGGATGGTAGCCCAAGAAGGCTCAGAATCCATGGTCAAGGTTTGCTGGGATGGAAGGAGAGGAAGAAGGACAGCGGGAGGGTATGGATGCAAGTGGAGGGTTTTGATGGATGAAATGCAGTGGTGAAAGAAAAGCTTTGTGAGGAGAGGAAGGAGATCAAGAAAGAAAAATGCTTGAAAACAGGTGGAAGTCCTTCAGAAGGACAGGGACAGACAGGTGAGGAGAAAGTGAAACAAGGAGGGAGGAAATGGAGCTGAGGTCCCAAATCCTAGAGCGGACAGGGGAAGCCAGGAGAGAAGACGAAAAGGGGCGGGAGGGTGGGGGTGGAAGGGGGAGAGACAGGGTGTCGCAGGACACCCGCGCAGCGCAGCTTCTGGAGAGGAGCAAGAGCTAGGGCAGCTGCCGCCCCTCCCAAGTCCACCCCGAATTTGCTTCCTCTCCACTTTTCCGGAAGTAGCGAGACGATTCCCCAGAGCGTGCCTGAAGGTGCAGTCAGAAGGGACTGGTGTCACCCTCAGTACAGAAACCCCAGCCAAGCCGGGCGCTGTTTCTGGCGCGGGTTTTATGCCCTTCGCGCGGGACTTCAGCGGGCCTGGCTCGCGGTTGGTTCCTTCAGAGGAGGGCGGAGTGAGACTCACCCGCTCCCACCAGGCAGGGCCTGAGAGGCTGGCGCGCGTGGGAGCGCGGAGGAGCGACGCAGCGGTGTCAGACCCGGCGCCGGCACCGGGAACCGGAGAAGCCCGTGACGTCAGCAAGGGTTCCCCAGCAGGCGGACCCGCTGACCCCACCGGAAGATAGGCGCTTCTCCGCCTGCTGGCGGGATCCCCGCGCTCTCCAGACAAGTGCATACTTGGGGCGTGGGAAAGTGGGGCTCCACTTCGCACCTGCACTGGACGCTACTCTGGCAGCCACGAAGGATCCACAATCTTAGGGGTGGCCACGTGGGCAGCGGCGACCCGGATGGCGCGGGCCACTGTCTATGGAGGGGGAATGAGTGCTATAGTGAGGGTAGGAAGGTGGAGCGGTACAGGAGACAGGGACCCGGTGGGAGCTGGTGTGCTGGACCCGGGAGGGAACTGCAGGTTTTCTGGAAAGGGCACAAAGCAGAGGCGGGGCGCAGAGGAGATACAACCCCCCCCCCCACACACACACACACACACTCCGGGCGTGCAACTCTGTTCCCTCCAGCTCCAGCCCCAACAGAGAAAGCCTGAGGCTCTACGGCCAGGTGTTCTGTGGGGTCCGCTGTGGAATTGGCATGAACACAGTGTGTTACTGGAACTCGCCAGAGCAGGTTACAAGGTTTGATGGTGAAGAGTTTCTTTAGTGCTACCTGTAATCAAAATTGATTCAGCCTCTCCGCAGTGCTCCCACCGCATACACAAACTGCATCACTTTTTTTGTCCGGGTGGGGGGGAGGGTCTACAGGGTGTTCAGGGGCTCACTACTAGACCAGACTCATAGCGATCCGCTTGATTACAGTCTCCCAAGAGCCGGGATTACAGGCGTGCTCCACCACGCCCAGTCTCAATTGCCAACTCAGCGCGCCTGGGGCGGAGAGCAGGTACTGCAGTCCCAGGCTCTGTGCCTGCTTGAAGGTGCTGTCTCTTGTGCACTCCAGAACCCCATCTTCTCCTGCACCTGCACCTTAACAGCAGGAGCTTCTGTTTCAACGGTGTTGGAGCACTCTCTCTCTCTCTCTCTCTCTCTCTCTCTCTCTCT
>NW_004524707.1:1344562-1349727 GCF_000260255.1 Octodon degus
CCCTCTCCCCTCTCTCTTCTCTCTCTCTCCTCTCCCCTCTCCCCCTCCCCCCTCTGTTGTTTTGTTTTGAGACAGGGCCCTGCTATAGCCCAGGCTGCCTCCCAATTGCAAATGATTATATTCTATCATTCCTTCATTGATCATTAATTTAAATAACTCTATAAAGAGAACCATATCCTCATCAACTATTTAGTTACTTTAAACATAGTTTGTAGCAGAGAGGTAGGAATAGTGCTTAGTACTTTTCTATTAATCAGTTTCAAAGTAATGAATCAGTTACAAATTTGTGGATCTGAATGTATTTGGTGGATGTCAATCATTTGTATTTACTATTATTTAGTGCTCAACTTGTCCCATCTTTGGCCAATAGAAGCTTACTTAAGTTGGCAAATTAGCTCTTTTATGTTGTTGTGCATTGGGCAATTAATACTTTAAAATTTGAACTTTATGCATCTTTTATTGAGGTATAATTCATATACCCTTGAAAGTATAGTTGTGTTAGTCAGTTCTTACAAGAGTCAAGTGCAGAAGCATGCAGGGCATCTCTATGGCCTGGAATCCAGAAGGATCCAGTCAAGGGCTCAGAGCCCAGACAATGTCCTGCACAAGTCCTTGTCAGGAGACAGAAGGGTCCAAGATGGGAGATGGAAGGATCTGCACCAGAAAGCCCACGGGCTAGTGCTGGAAGCTCAAGTGTCTGTGCTAAAAGGCCGCAGGATCTGAGCCAGATGGCTGAGGGATCTGCACTGGAAGCCAGATGATGTCCAAGAGGGAGATAACAACGGAAGAAAGAAAGCAGCTAAAGCTTTTAAAGAAAAACCTGCCCAAACTGAAGAATAGTGACTTCTATGAGGCTCTTCCAAGGAAGATCAGCTGAGATCTTTCCCTCTTGTTCTTTCTTTCTTTATTTATTTATTTAATGTATTTGGTTGGTGCAGGGTCTCACTACACAGCTCAAACTCATGGTGATCCTCCTGTTTTCAGCCTCCCCAGTGCCAGGATTACAGGTGTGAGCCACTACACCAGGACTCTGGCTGGCTCAGAAAGTATAGTTGTGTTAGTCAATTCTCAAAAGTCAAACGTAGAAGTGTGCAGGCCCCTGGGGGCCATGCACCATGTGGTGCTGGGGTTCCCTGCACTTGCCTAAGCAGGTGCTTTAGTCCGCTGAGCTATCTCATCAGCCCCTCATTCCCCTTTTAAACCTTTCCACCAACAAACCTCCTCAAGTGGGTCCTCCACATCCAGAACCATGCTACTCCTCTTGGCTGCGCTTCCTTACTCAAACTGACAATTAGCCAATTAGCCAGCACAATAGTATTCCATGGCATTTTGGTGGCAGAAGTTTTGCTAACATCACCATCGTCTAATTCCAAACTGTTTTTATCACTCCAGTAGGAAACCTCTTGCCTAGTCTGTGATTTAAAATGACTTATTTATTTCTGGAATTTTCTACTGGTTATTTTCAGGCTAGAGTTGGTCACAAGGGCACCCTTGGAAAGGAAAGCTGCAGAGAGGACACTTTGGGGCTCTCTAACACATACCCCCACTGACCAGTGGGATTCCCACCATCCCGGTATAGTTACGGGAATAGTGACTGTGAGTCCCCAGCTGAAACTAGTGTCTTAGGAACTGCAAGTTGGACCTTAAGAGAATTTAAAACTAGAAGTCCTGTCAAAGATGTTCAAAAATCAAAACACTATTCATCCTCAAATAATTCAATCTAGTCATTTACAAAAGGGTTCGCTCCTATGGATTCAAATGTTAGTTTCTACTGTATTAACTAGTAAACTAAGAGGCAGAGAAATTTAAATCCAAATTGTTAGGTGTCTTGTTTAGGTAAGTGCAGGGGCCAGGGTTCGATCCCTGGCTCTGCATGCCATGCTGGCCCTGCCCTTGGGCACAATGAGCTGGTGATGGAGTCCAGGTGTGATGGTGCTAGAGAGGCAGAAATCAGGAGGATCACTACAAGTCTGGGCTGTGTAGTGAGACCCTGCACTAAAAAAAAAAAAAAAGAAAAAAAAAAGAGAAGAAAAAAAATTGTTAGGTGTCATTCCCTAGAAAGAAAGAAGTATTCTATTTTCATATATTCAGCCTGAATGTATGGTTAACAGAAACAGACCTATCATGAAAAAATAAATTTTGTTTCTCAGAATATTATCAATGTCTTGTTTTTTAATAGTCTCCTACTTTGGCTAACAGGGTGAACTCAAAATCCTTCCTAAATAATTGTTGGCCCAAGCAGCCTGGGGTGGGGTGGGGGATCTCTCTTGTGCCCACACCATGATCTGAGCAGAAGCAATTGAAGAAAGACATTTTCTTCCTGTAACCTCATAGCCTGTATCCTCAGAGCCTTGCTACAGAATTATCTTGGTGGTTGGGACTTGGAACCCATTCAGAATGTTGAGCTACTTTCCAGCACTAGCATTTTACACCGAGATGCCAGGTTCCTTCTGAATACATCTGTCATCCACCAGGTACAGCCTTTCTGCCTTCCTGGGTAACCTCTGATTCACCCACCCATAAATACCCGGATGGAGGAAGTGGCCAGGGGAAGACTGGCCTTTATGGGGGCTAATGCATCTTTTATAGATAGGATCAGCCCTTCTGTTAAATTGCTTTAATCCTGAATTTTATGGAAAACAAACAGGTAATATAAATGAATGTAGAGGATAGAAGGGTCACTCACCTGTTTTGACCTCAAGGGCTCCTCCAGAGCTTCTCTTTGCTCCATCCACTACAGACATCTGTGTAGTCACAGCGTGTCTCAGTTCAAAGGGACTTTGGTTGTGGTCAAGAGAGTGGGGAGACCATCAAGTCTCTTTCTCTGTTTTTTTTTTTTTTTCCAGTTTACCCCCAACCAGTTTGAATCTTTTTGTTCCATTTGTGTTTTTCCCCCCAGCCCTGCTGCCCATTCTCTCCTATTGCAGAAGAAAGGCCAACCTGAAAGTAAAAGAGATAGATGAGGCTTCTGACATTTTAGATCTGGAAGGTCAGAACCCAGACAGGCGCCAGCTCTGCTGAATGTTCTCCAGAGAAACAGTTCCCCCTCACTGCACATTTGAAACTTCTGGATGAAGAACTTCAGTGCTAAAGCTAATAAGGCCAATATGGTGCTTGGCGTATAATGGAAGATCAATGGACTTTTGTTAAATGTTAATTCAGAATTTAATGGACATAAATCAGCAAATGGATCATCCCTCCCAATATCACCTTAGGCTTTCAACCTTATGTTGTAGAAAATTATTTTTTATTTTGTAGACATTATTTTAAATTCATTAAATTAGAGAAGTTGGTATAACAATTTGAATAGTACATGACTTGTGTTCTGAGAGAGGCTTTCTGGAGAGCAAACCAAAAGAAGAACTCTAATGAGAGTAGAGATTCTCAACAGCCCATGAGGCCAGGGTCAAGTCACCTGTGTGCAGGGTGTGCAGAGAGCCTCCCAGATCTCACCGCAGTGGTAACTGTGATTGCTGAGGCATCCCACCGGCCAGAAGCCCAGCAGGCACCTAGAGAGACCTTTTCCAGAACACCAACACCCTCCCCACCTTGCCGCAGAGTCAGCCTCAGCACTAAGGAAGGAAGGGCAGAGTTAGTGCTCATGGTTTCACTGGAGCTGGGGCAGGAGCTTCCCAGGGAGCCTTAGCTCTCTCCTGTTATGCTCAGATAACACTGCTCTGCGCTCCCTTTGGGGAACCGTTGAGACTTTTTTCGTTAGTTATCATCCACTCATAAGAAAGTAGATGAATTTTTTAAAGTTCCTTGTGACCATCAGATTGCCAGTAAGTTTCCTTGGAGTTAAACGAAAGGAGGAAGTGACTCACGGAGGGTAGCAGCAACAGCCTAGCTTTCTGGTTTCTAGGAAAGCAAAGCCTCAGCCAACTTAGTGGGTTTGACTCTTTGAGGCTAAGAGCCCAGGAAAGAGGTGCTAGGGCAGAAATGGAGAGGCCCACAGCTTCTAAGCCCAAGAGGGCAGAGGGGGCAGATGACTTCAGAGTCCTCAACTCTTGTATTCAGCTTCAGTTCTTCCTCCGCCCCTTAAAGTTGAGTCTCAAGATTCATCTTCATGCTGACCCTTGTACCTCAGAAGGGAAATTTGCTTTGAATCTCTCCAAAGCCTACTTTCAGAGACCTTAACTTTTCTTTCCTGCTACTTTCTGCTCCCCAGTACTGGTTATGTTCCTGATCTCCTCATGCTTTTATTCACTGGAAAGTTTTCCTGTCCAGCCTGGTGAGTGGATAGATAAGTGACAGCCCATGTTAGAGACATTCAACTTCATTTATCTTCCCAGCAACATGTATGTACACTATGCTCTAGTGGTGGGGGACAGGGGCTTATCTGGCTGATATGTACAGGTAGGTGGTATGAAGTGACCATGTTGTGTAACACCTGTGTCACTCTCTTACTGTAGATCTTCATACACTCCACACACATCCTTTGCTAGAAGGATGCATGGATGGATGGAAGATATGGAAAACCACCAGAGCTGGGAACTCTAAACTCCCTGCTTGGTACTAATAACTCAGAGTGCCCTTAATGAAATCAAGGGATCTCATTTGAACCTCGGTTTCATCTTATGTGAAACAGGTGGTTGGGTTGGCTTATATCTAAGACCTCTGCAGTATTTCTTTTAGGGATCTGTGATGGTACAATTCCACAGTATCCTAATCTATACTGCGGTTGTAAGATAAATGGTACACCTCTCCAGTAACATGGCTGTTTATAACAGGCCTTCTGGAAAATAGCTATTCCAAGGAAGAGCTTTAATTCTGATAATTCAGAGCTAATGGAGAATCAGGGGCCAGATTAACTGTGTGAGCAGAATTTAAGCCACAGTCCTAGCCAGCAACTAGGATCTGAAACCACCCTGACAGCTGTCCGAATGTCACACAATGGGCCTAGGCTACAGAGTGAAGGGAATATTAGGTGTGGAGTAAGGTCACTCTGAGATGCCTTGGCCAACACCTAGGTCTCCTTCCCAGGAGAGGTTCTAAGTATTTCAACACAAGAAATGTCATTGTACGGCCAAAAACATCTTTTTAAAAAGCTAGTAGTGGAACTGCCAGTCCATCCCTACGGTAAAGTTTTTATACTCTTCTTCTTCTTCTTCTTCTTCTTCTTCTTCTTCTTCTTCTTCTTCTTCTTCTTCTTCTTCTTCTTCTTC
>NW_004524707.1:1350217-1361310 GCF_000260255.1 Octodon degus
CTTCTTCTTCTTCTTCTTCTTCTTCTTCTTTTCAGAACCAGGGATTGAACTCAGGCCCTTGCACTTGCCAGGGAATCACTTATTCTAGTGAGCTATCTCCTGGCCCCTTAGTGTGAGATTTTTGAGAAAAGAAGGAAAAGACTACTCCAGAAAAAGCATTTGCATAGGAGGGTGGATCTGAGTGACCCAGTGCACTGGAAAGATTTTGTTTATTTGAATTTTAGTACCCACCTGGTGCTGACACTGTTACAGACATTAACCCAAATTCTTGCTCTAACACTAGAGGATAAATACAGTATTCTCCTTTCCCAGTAATGGTGAGAAAATTGAGATGACGCAGAGAAGACAAATGACTTACTCAAGTCTCCACACAGCTGTGAAGTGGGGGACCAACGCCGCTGTTCAGAAGGCCGCAGATCTTAGTCTTTCTACCATAACATGGCGCTTCCTCCTCAGACAAAGCAACAGCTTCATGATCCACTTGATAAAAGATAATAATCACAGCAACTAGTACATCCATAACTTTTCAGAGTTGAAAAATTACTCTCACATTTTCTTGTTTAATTTTCACTGTGGTCTTTCCAAATGAGTATTTAAGTACCGACATGAGGAAGGACAAGAAAGCTCAGAGGTGTTAATTAATAGACCAAGGTCACATAAGACATAAAGATTGCTATAGGGACAAAGACAGAAGTGTTTCAAGGATCTTATTAATAGCTACAAGAGAATGTTATGGCTTGTATCTAAATGTTCCTCCCAAAGTCTCATGGTTTTACAGGGAGGCTTTTAAAAGGTTCTTTGATTATGGGGTGCTACAGCTAAAAGTGATGTTAGGAGGTAGGTCCTGGGAGGAGAGGGAGATCATTGGATATGTGACCTAGAAGGTATGTCTCTCCCTCTCCCTTCCCTCGCCCCATCCTTTTCCCTCTCCCTCTTCCCTCCTTCTCCCCTCTTCCCCTCCCCCTCCCTCTCCCCTTCTCTTTCTCTGGAGCCCTTCCTCCCTCTGCCTCTTGAGCAGCATGACTTGAGCAGCTCTTCCTCCTCTGTGCCCCTCCACCAAGCTGTCCTACCTTGGAGCCAGCAGGGGACAGACTATAACCTTGAGCCCAAGTAAGCCTCTCCTCCTCCAAGTTGAGGGTGTCAGGAGTTGTGTCTCAGTACAAAAAAGTGACTGAGACGGGAGATTTATAAAGCAAGGGTTTCAAGAGCCATGCTCTAAGCCAGTGCTTCTCAGCTTTGCACTGCCGCTGGTTTTTTCAGCCTTGTAGATTTAAAACACATGAATCAGGAACACATGGGACTTGAAACATGGAAGTATTCTCCAAAATTATCCAGCACCTTGGTTCTTGGAGTGGAACCCAAGAGCTCCCAGAAGGTGCTTCAAGGGCCACCTCTGAGGCACTGAGAAAGACAAGAGGATAGGCTAAAAACCTGTTATTGTTAAGATTGGCACCCAAGTCTCTTTCTTGGACACAAGTTACCTTGGCCTAGGAAAAGACACACTAAGGTGCGGAGAGCCAGAGGCGAGATTCTGGTGCTGTGGCCTGTGAGCCAACAAGAAAGAGATGATTAAGCCACTAGCATGAAGCACAAGCAGAGCTTGGACAGATAAGACGCAGAGCAAGGGAGGAGGGTGAGAAGGCCAATTGCTGGCTGCAGGCTGGTGTCAAGTCAGCAGAAATAGCATATAGACTTTTTAAGAATCAGGAGGTCTAATTTTAGCTCTGCACTCTAATGGTGTTTTGAGTACACAGGCACTGGACATCCCCCTACTGCCTCCACCCTAGCTGCCTCAAGTAAACATGTTTGAGAGAAAGAAGAGGAGATGTGGGAAAGGTCTCACCCTATAGTTCTGTCAGTCTGGGACAGAGATTGAAGAAAACACTGAAAAAATGCAGAATGAGCATTGAGCATAGCTAGATGCTAAGACCCAGAGATCTAGGAGTAAGCACAGCATGCAGGAAGGATGAGCAAGTGCGGGTGAGGCAGATCTGCTCCAGATCTGGACAACTGGGTGACAGCTGACTCCCAAACTAAGGCAATGTCATGAGGGTGTTGCTCAGTAGGAGAGCACTTGACTAGCATGCATGAGGCCTTGCATGGGAGCCCAGCACTGCAAAAACAAAAACAAATATACCAGAACAATATCTGCTAGTTGGTTTCCTTCCCTCTAGCCTCCCATCTAATGACTCATTTTGTTCTGTGCCTGAGTATATTAATCCTAAAATATGGTTCTCATCACAGCTCTCCCTATGCATGACAGTCACAGTGATTTCCTAGTGACTAATTAGATCAAGGCAAATCTCTCATACATTGATCTCTGGACTGGTCAAGCAGTCCTGTTATGACCTCTCCTGTCCACATCACTTTGTCTTCACTTTGCTGTCTTTGCATGAAACTACTGGTCACCTCCTTTTAATGTATCCAAATCCCACCAGCCATTAAGGCTCCTCATTGCCCCAGGTGTGGACAGGAAGGAAGTCTCTCCTCAACCTCTCCATGCAGGTGAACTTGGTCCTGGGAACCTGGTCAGCCTCAACTTCCTATGCCTCCCTAACAAAGTTATAACTATGACAATGGGTGGATGAAACTGCTCATGAATGTGTTGATCTTCAATAAATGGCAGCCACATGTCCTAGGTTTTGTGAGATGTACTCCATTTCAAGTAATCCTTATTCTATCATGCTTCACTTGGAGGTTAGAAAATATTGGCTCTGTGCCAGCACACTAGCCCAAAATCTCAGCCTTGTGGGCCAGGTGGGGGCTGGTGGCTACCAGCTGTGTTTGCTTCAGGATCTCAGGGGGGTTAGTTACTGGACTTGTTTCCTCAGACTCAGGCTATGAGGTTCCAGAGATTCATGACTTTTGTACAGTGTCCTGTACAGTGTCTCAGGTGAGAAAGGAACTCCTCAAGAGAGGAAGGGAAGACAGTCATGCATGCCTGTTAAGACTCCCAAACTAGCACAGTGTGTGATACCCAGGTGACCTTCCAGTGAAGTACCAGAAGCTGCTGGCTCAGGCTTCTCTGGAGAAGGACAATACTACTGAACTGGAAAAACAAATCACACCAAAGAGCACAGCTGGAGGAGGCAAAGCAGATGCCACTCTGACCGGGGTCTCATAATGGTGTCTGCCACTTAGGTGATGTTCAGTGAGGTGACTGTAAAAGCAGAACACAGAGGTGAACATCTAGTAGGAGATAGGAGCAACCTCTCTATCACATGGCAGGGAAATCAATCTTGTGACAGGAAAATCTTGTGGGTGAAAACCACCAAAGCATGTTTGGGTGCTATTTAGGGTTATCCAGAACCACAAGGAGGAGGTCTTATCAGGTGGCCAGAAGTCCAGCTCAACAACAAGGGGAGGAGGGTATTCCGAGACAAGGAGAGATTTCAGGCATGGGGATTATAATTCTACTGGGTTATCTGAGCCAAAGATTTTTTTAAAAAGATAGATAGATAGATAGATAGATAGATAGATAGATAGATAGATAGATAATGGAATTGGTGTGGAAAAAAATGTCAATTACTTTCAATAATTCATATTTGGCTGATAATGAACCAAACAGCTAAGAGAGCCCTGAGTACTTTAAGACCAGATTGGGGATGTATATACCTATGGAAAGAGAAATCATGTCTGAGAAGGTAAAGACAGATGTGTCATTTCCTGTCATTTAGGGAGGTGCTTCAGCTTGAGTTTTCTCCTTCTTGAGCTTCTTGACAAAGGTGTCCAGGTGTTGACTCTTGGAATATACACAGTGACTTTCTCATTGTCCTGTTGTCTTCCTCAGTTTCCCTGGTTTGAGTGATTGTGATGTTAAGGAAAGAAGGCAGTTTTTTCTTCTATAAAATGAGGACACTTAGCACCTTCTTGCAGGTATATCACTGTGGAGATCAAAGTAAGGTTCAGTGAAACATCTGTTATACCATTATTTATTGTTGCAGCTCTTCTTTGTTGCTGTTGCTTCTGGCTCTGGCTCTTTTTTTGTTTTTCCTTTGTAGAAAGTGAGAGTTTCAAAAGGACTTCTTGGAAGACTGCAGAGAGAAAGAAAAGGGGTTAGGGGAGTATAGCACTGGCACATAGCAATGCAAAGAAGAGAAAAAGGAAGGAATTAGGGCCCCTTGACCCAGGAAGAATCTAAAGTGAGAGTGGAAACACACAATGAGAGTGAAGAGAGAAATGTCAATGAAAGAAGGAGGTGGTAGATGGTGCTTTCGGAGTTGGGACTTACTGCATGGGAGGGGTGGTTCAAACCTGTGGACGCAGGGCAACTGCTGGCAATCCCAGAGGCCTCTACAGGGAGACACAGCAGTGCAATGGAGTACTGGATGCTCTGGACTATATTGATCAGTGAGTGGCAAGGATTTGGCTGTTCTGCAGGAGGAGGTGACTGGCTGGGAGCAGAAGAGCAGCCAACTGAGCTCTAAACTCAGAACAACTATTGGCTCCACCTAGTGGCTCCCAGCTGAGTCCCAGTCCGCAGAAGGTGCACTGGACTGCTGCAGGATGAATTGGTCTGGTCCCAGCCTCATGGCCAGAAACCTGCCTGAACTTCAGGAGAAACAAAGGTGCATCCTCACTGACATTATCTACTACCCTGATGTAAAGCTAATACTGGCTTGCACAGGTAGATCAACGCAGAGACTGTTCCCACGTGCTAGTTGCCTACCAGTGACAGCAGTAACACACTTAAAGTGGATGCTCTCTCTCTTCTCATTGTTTTCCCATTGTTGTTTTTTGGTTTTCATTATTTGACCTTGTTTTTACATGAGTGTGAATGTGGTTTCTAGTTTTCTGAGGTGTTTTTGTTTGCTTGTTTTTCAGTTTTATTTTCTCTTTTATTTATTTCTGTCTTTCTCTCTTGTCCTGTGCACCAGCTTTCCAAAGTTTGTGTGATCCTCCTTTGTCCTCAAGCCTGGTTCTAACCTCTTCCTCTTCTTCTGTTTCTCTATTTTCCCCTCTAACTCCATTTAAAATTTCTCCCCTGAGGTTAAAATTGCCATATTGAGGACTTATTTACTGCATATAATTTTCTGGCTTGGTCTGAATTTTCTTATATAAGGACTGTTGAGAGAGTTCAGTGGTATAAGTGCCTTCCTGGAAAGTCAAGGTCCACAGTTCGATCCCCGGTATCACAAAACAAAACAGAAAAAGGTTAGATTTTGTTATATAAGCACAAATCTAGTACATATGGTTAAAGGTAGTAAATTAATGGTTACCTCAGTTTCTCACTTTCTAGGCTGTGTTTCATGCTATGTTATTTCTGATTGTACCACTTTAGCAAAAGTGAAATAATTAAGGGCCAGGGAGATAGCTCAGTAGACTAAGCACCTACTTTGGCAAGCACAGGAACCAGGGTTTGATCTCTGGTCCTAAATGCCATGCCAGCCCTGCCCCTTGGCTGCTCTGAGCCAGTGAACAAGTCCCAGAATGGTGGCACACACTTGTAATCCCAGTGATTGGGAGGCTGAACACAGGAGGGTGACTATGAGTCTAAGCTGTGTACTGAGACCCTGTACAAAATACATACATGAAAAAAAGGAAATAATTATTCTAATTACCTATTTTTCCTGGTATACCAAGACTGAGATTGTCTCAGTGCCAAAGAAAACAATGTAGGCCAGTGCCAAAGGGCCACGGGGCTCAGCCAAGTAGGTAGCAACTGCTTATCTGCAATAAATTGAAGCAATAGGATCTTGCGACAGATTCAAAATCCAAAAGCTAGATATACCTGGAAGACACCTCTGAAAATTAGTCATTTTCTAAAGGTTTTGACTATTAGCAATAGAGCCACTCACCGTCGACAATATGCAAGCATTGACCCAGGAATTAAACTAAAAAAGAAAACGAGAAGACATTAAAACAAGGTGTACAAACTCATAGCAATCCTCCTGTCTCAGCCTCCTCAGCTCTAGGGTTATAGGTGGGGCTACCATGCCCATTTTGGTGGCTGGCACAGTGTGTCCAGTGTTCCAGGGTTCTGGGCCCTGGCATAGCACGTGCTACTGGGGATCAAATTCAAGTCCTTGCACTTGCCAGGAAGGTAGTTAGACTGCCAAGCTATCATCTCCCCAGCCCTTTTCTTCCTTCCTTCCTTCTTTCCTTTCCTCCTCCTCCTCATCTTCCTTCTCCTCCTCCTCCTTGTCCTCCTCCTCCTCCTATTCCTCCTCCTCGTCCTTCTCCTCCTCCTTCTTCACTGAACTCAAACTCAGGACTTTACACTTGCTAGGCAGGCACCTGTGCCACTGAGTTATATCCCTGGCTGTTTGCCAGTATCTTATTGAGGATTTTTCCATCTGTTTATTTTATTAGGAAAAAAAAAAAAAGGTGTAACCCCAGACATCCAGTTCACCAAAGATAAATCTAGGGGACAATGGGGTTGGACAATCTGAAAGCTATTCACCTGGCCTCTCTGAAGTGGTAACAACAAAGCAAATGAACAAGCTTCTAGAAAAAAATCAAATCAGGGATAATTAATTTCTCAGATAACTACAAGACTAGTGAACACAATGAAAAATATGCTTAGTGACTCTAGAGCAGATACAGATTTTTAAAAATAGAGGAGCTTAGGAAATAATGAGTGTCCAACATAGGAAAGAAATGGAATCCATAAAACAGATTCAAGTGAATATCCATAGATTAAAACTTCCACTGAAGTATTCTCAGTAGAATGAGCTAACATGAGGATAAATCTCATATATAGAAGACAGGTCTTCCACCACAACAACCATTGAAAAAGAGTAGCCATGGCCCTCCACTATCCCATGGCCGTGGGCCTCAACAAGGGCCACAAGGTGACTAAGAATGTGAGCAAACTGAGGCACAGCCGCCGCTGCAGACGTCTCACCAAACACACCAAGTTGGTGCGGGATATGATCTGGGAGGTGTGCGGCTTTGCCCCCTATGAGCGGCGCGCTATGGAGCTGCTCAAAGTCTCCAAGGACAAGCATGCCCTCAAGTTCATCAAGAAAAGGGTAGGGGTGCACATCCGTGCCAAGAGGAAGCGTGAGGAGCTGAGCAACGTGCTGATCACCATGAGGAAGGCAGCTGCCAAGAAGGACCGAGCCCCTCCAGAATAAAGCTTTGCAGAAAGTTTAAAAAAAAAAAAAAGATATAGAAGACAGGCTTCAGATTAGTGATCATGAAAAGAAAAAATTGTCTTAAAAATAGTAAGCAACCATGAGAAATCAATACATCAACTGATAGATGATGCAAAGAAGAACAACATAAGATTGATTGAAGTAAATGAAAAAAAGCAAGAGAGAGCACAAATGATATTAAAAAAAATGTTTACAAATATGACAGAAAACTTCCCTGGTAAGGAAAAAGAATTTGACATCTGGACAGATAAATGAGGCATGTAGAACTTCAATTAGCCATAATAAAAAACTACAGCAAAGTATATAATTTCCAATTTTTTTTAAAGTCAAGATTCCAGAAATTCAGTACAAAATATTAAAAGCTGTTAGTGAAAAGAAATAAATCACCTGTAAAGGAAAGCCCATCAGAATCACAGCTGACTTCTCAACACAAACCCTCAAGTCAAAGAGAGGCTGGAGTAAAGTATTTCAAGCCCTAAAACAAAAGACAATCTCAAGCTCTGTATCATGAGAAGCTATCTTCAAATTTTGATGGAAAAATAAGATACTTCCATGACAAAGAACACTTGAAGAAATTCGTGAACACCAAACAGCACTCCAAAGTTTTCTAAAGGATATTTATAAATAAGTAACAAGTACTAAAACCTCATGAACCCCAACAGAATTAATCTACCAGGCAAAGCAAACAATTAAACAGAAGCAGAAAAAAGGGAGCCAACAACAGGGGAAAAAAACATAACAAGGACAAGTCAATGCATATCAGTTATAACCATCAATGCTAGTGGTCTCAATTCATCAGTTAAAACAAAAGGACTGGAAAAATGGATCAGCAAGTGAGATCCCACAATATGCTGCATACAAGAAATGCACCTAATTAAAAAAGAAATTCATAGACTTAAAGTCAAAGGATGCAAAACAATACTCCAGGAGACAGGAACACAGGAAAAAAAAAAAAGCAGGGTAGCTACTTTATTTGCAGACAAAGTGAATTTCAAGCCAAGATTGATTAAGAGAGACAAAGAAAGCCACTAAATTCTTACAAAGGGAAAAACCCAAGAGGAAGAAATAACAATTATAAATATATATGCACCAAATACCAGTACAACCAACTATATAAAACAAATATTAATCAACATAAAGTATCAAATAAGCACTAACACCACTGTATTGAAAGATCTCAATACCGCACTGTCACAAAGAGAGAAAACTAGGCAAAAAAATAAAAGACAAAAGTTAGAACTGAGCCAAATTTCAAAAACAAGTGGACTTAGTAGATGTCCACAGTGTTCCACACTACATCAGAATACACATTCTTCTCAACTGCACATGTGACAGTCTCTAAAATAGACTACATATTAGCTCATAAAACATGCTTAAGTAAATGCAGGGGAATTGAAATTATCCCATGCATATTAACAGACTATAGTGCAATAAAACTGAAAATTAATGGCAAAAGAAACCACAGGAAATTCATAAACACATGGAAATTAAATAACACCCTCATGAACAATCAATGGATAATAGATGAAATTAAAGGAGAAATTAGACAGTGTCTACAATTAAACAATACCAATACAATGTACCAGAACATATCAGGAAAAGAGTGAGCTCAAGTAAATAACTTAATGTTGAACGTCAAGCTTCCAGAAAAAGAAAAGCAGTCAAGCTGAAAGCGTGTATGAAAGGCGAAATTACAAAGACTAGAGAAGATATTAATACAATAGAGACTAAGATAACAATACAAGAATCAATGAACAGCTGGCTTTTTAAAAGGTTAAATAAAATTGACAAACTCTTAGCGAACCTAATCAAAAAAAAGGGAAGAAAATACTCAAATCCACTTAATTAAGAATCAAAATTGTGAAATCATAGTGAATGCTGTAGAAATACACATCATCTATACCTACTCCAAAAACTTGTATTCTAATCAGATGAAAAATGCAGAATAAATAGACAGATTCCTAGATACATATGAATTACCAAAACTGAATCAAGAAACCATAAAAATTCTAAATAAATATCAGTCAATGAAATTAAAGATGTAGTGAAAAACTTATCAACAAATAAAACTCCAGACCCTTACAGATGCACTTCTGACTTCTACAAGAGATTTAGAGAAGATTACTAATTCTTGCACTCTTTCATTAAACTGAAAGTAAAGCAATACTCCCAAGTTCATCCTGGAAGCAAATATTACCCTGGTACCAAAATCATAGAAGGAACCAAGTAAAAATGAGAACTGCAGGCCAATCTTTCTAATGAACATGGATGCAAAAATCTTCAACAAATACTGGCATGTAGAATGCAGCAAAATACCAAGATTATGTATAATGGCCAAGTAGTACTCATCCCAAGGATGCAGGGATGGTTCAACATACTCAAATCAATAAGTGTAATAAACCATATTAACAGAGCCCAAAACAAAAATCATATGATCATCTCAATGGAGGCAAAAAAGCTTTGACAAAGTACAACACCTATTCATAATAAAAACCCTGTACACAATTGGAATAGATGGTCATTATCTCAATATGATAAAAGCCACCTAAGATAAACTAATAGCCAATATCACACAGAATGAACCAAAACTGAAAGTGTTTGCTCTAAAACTAGGAATAAGATAAGGATGCCCATTGTCACCACTCTTATTCAATATAGTTTCAGAGCAATTAGACAGAGAAGAGAAGGAAATAAAAGAAAGAAAGAGAATAATTTTATTATTCACAGAGGATACGATACTTTACATTCAAAGGCCTCCAAAACTCCACCAAAAGACTCTAGATTTAATAACCAAATTCAGTAGCATAGCTGGATACAAAATCAATGGCATTCTTGTATACAAATAATAAATTTACTGAGAGAGAAATTAGAAAACAACACCCTTCACAGTAGCATCAGTGAAATACCTAGGAATCAATCTAATGAAGGAAGTAAAAGACCTGAAGATTGAAAACTACAGTACTCTGACAAAGGAGACTGATGAGGCTATCAGAAAATGGAAAAATATCCCTTGTTCTTGGATAGGAAAAATTAATATGTGAAAATGGCCATAATTCCAAAATTGTTATACAGATTTAGTGCAATTTTTTTGTTTTGTTTTTGTGCAGGGCCTCACTACACAACTCAGACTCGTAGTGATCTTCCTGATTTCTGCCTCCTTAGTGCTGGGATTACAGGTGTGCACCACCATGCCTGGACTCTATCACTGGCTCAGTGCGCCCAGGGGTGGGGCCAGCACAGCATGCAGTGCCAGGGATCGAACCCTGGCCCCTGTGTTTACCTAAGCAAGCACTTAGTCTGCTGAGCTGTACTACCAGTCCTTTTAATGCAATTCTGATAAAACTTCCAACAGCATATGTCACAGAGTTAAAGAAAACAATCCTAAAATTCATTTAGAACCAGAAGAGACCTAGAATAGCAAAGGCAATTATAGCCAACAAAGGTAAGGCCACAAAGGTAAGGCAGGGGCATCAATGTCCCAGACTTGAAATTATACTACAAAATTCTGTGATAAATCAGCATGGTATTGGCAAAAAATAAATCTAAAAATCAATGGAACAGATTTGAAGACGTAGAAACAACTCTAGCCATACTTAACAACCTTATCTTTGACAAAGGTGCCAAACACATTCATTGAAAGAAAGATAACCTTTTTAATAAATGGTGCTAGAAAAACTGACTTTCCACATGCCAAAGATTAAAATTAGACCCATAAATGAGGACCAAAATGTGTAGGGTATCTTTAAATTGGAAGAAAATGTTCAAATGGGAAGAGAAACAAGGGAGAGAGAGAAAGGAAAGAAGAGGAAAGTAAAAATTAATGAGAAAAAAGGAAAAATGTAAGCAAAGCTCTTGTAAATGAGAAGGAAGATGGGATTAAAGGGAGGGGAGGGGATGGAAAAAAATAATCAAGTTATATCATGTACAGGTACAAATTATATGTGGAGAATTCTACAATTCTCTCTCTCTCTCTCTCTCTCTCTCTCTCTCTCT
>NW_004524707.1:1361410-1365992 GCF_000260255.1 Octodon degus
AAATTCATCATAGAGAATATATATAATCTGATTAGAAACAGTCAAAAGAGAAGAAAAATGACAGTGAGGGTTTCATTGACAGGGCTAAAGTCTAGTTCCATTAGCTTTTGGGTATTTTCTTTGGATGGCGTGAATGAGGCAGAGATAGAAGGGACTCTTCTCCTGTGGCCTAGGCATTTTGATACCCAGAATCCCCTGACAGCACCATTTCCTCCAATTTTCACCTTGCTAATCACCAGCTATGCAGTGTCATTCTTTTGCAAACCTACTTTTTCTTCTCTTCTCAATACTTCTTGAATCACTTCAGCATGAAATGTATCAACACCCTACCAAATGCTGAAAAGAAGAAAATGGAGGAGGAGGTAAAATCTTTGCAAAGAGGACAAAAGAGAGGCTTCTCAGTTGGTGGTGGCCAGGAGGCAAAGCACAAGGGAAGTGCGCTACTGAGAGATGCACACCCCCATGACCCTCCTCCTGGGGACCACCCTCTATAGCACATTCAGCACTGATCCAACCACCAGGAGTCTCCTAGTCCAGCTGATAATTCTGATTAAGTGGCCCAGCCCCAGGGCTGGAACAGGCAAAGCTGAGATCCTGGTCTTGCAGCATGGAGGATGTGATCAAGCTAAGTTCAAGGAGCAGGTCCCACTGAGGGACAACAAGGTCCTCTGCCAGCAGCCACCATTCCACTGCTCTAGTAAGATGATCCCACCCACAGTCCCGGTGCCCGGCAATTTCCAATCCAGCCTCAGGGTCTGCAATGGGAGACCCACAGATCTTGGTTATTTTATTCCTGAGCTTGCTCTGTCCTTGGGAGATGTCATTAGGCTCTGACCCTGATTAGTGCCTTCGGCTGTGCCTGACACATCAGAGCACTTTGTAGATGTGGAAAGAGTCTCGAATGGAAATATTACCCCAGAGGATAGGTGCCACCAATTAGTGATGCTGGAGGGGATCTCTGCTCTGATTAGTTGGCCTCACAAGTCCCTTCCCTCTCAGGTGCTACATCTCAGCTTTCTGAGCTGGTGAATCATAGAGGATAGAGCGAAGAAAAAGAGGGAGCTGGACAATGATAGTGCTTCTTACTCCATAGACCACTGTTCCCTGCTCATTGGCCAGTTGCCAGGCTGTGAGCTGAAGGCAGCAAGGATCTAATCCCAGAAGCCAGAGACAAAACAGTGCCTGTGACAGAGGAACAAAGTAGGACTGCAATCCCTAGAATGACCCTGCCAGATAAATAACCCAACTAGGAATCCTTTCTGAGGGACAAGGAGGGGCCCAGGCATTGGATCTAGAAAGGAGAGCACCACTATCTTAGAGCCTGGCTTCTGCATCCAATGGGCCAAAACTCAAGCCTCGGCTAAGTGATTGTTGAAAGGAATAAATGGGATTGTATAGGAAAAGGATTTAAGGCAGCACCTGGCACATTGTAGGCATACAGAGTAATTTCAGCAGCAACAGTAATGTGGAGGAGCTACCTGGAACAGAGGTCAGAGCTGCAGTGGTGGTAAGGTCAGGGAGGAGCTAACGAGGGCCTGGCTCCTGGAGTGAAGTAGCTGTGAACTTGCATTTGACTTGAAGTAAAGGTATGAGACTCAGTGCTGCTTTTGCTAGATGTACGATCTTGTTTAATTCAATCCATTATTCTTTAGTTTTCTTGGCTGTCAAATAGAACTGTTCACACTGGCTGGGTATTCCTCTCAGACTTTCCATGAGAATTTCATTAGATCCAACATCTACAGCCACCTATGCAGACCCTGTGCTTGACAGATACTTAAGGAATGTTGACCCAGTCTGGCAGATTTACCAGCATCCTGGCCCAATGCCAAATGGACAGATCTTGAATTTTCTTGCCAGAATCAAGGTAAAGCCCAGGGTCTGGTTCAGGTTGAGCTTGTCAATGTATTTAAGTGGCCTCAGATGAATGGCTTTCAGGGGGCAGAGATATAGTCAAGTCACCATTTTCTTATTTTATTTTTTAATTTTTAAAGAGAGTACATGGGGCTGGGGAGATGGCTTAGAAGAATAAGCGCTTCCCTGGCAAGCGCAAGGGCCTGAGTTCAAACCCCGGTTCCACCAAAAAAAAAAAAAGAAAGAGAGAGTACAATATAGTATTGAAACAGAAAAATTATAAGTGATACAGAATCTCACCTAACAAAATAATATGAATTTCACAGTATGTGTTGTAATACATAGTGTTGTCTTCCAACTAGTTGTTCATATTACCAGGTATATGCATGCAAAATTGAAAGAAAAACAAAGGAAAGAAATATATAAGAAATTAAGAAGAGAAAAAGAACAAACAACTGAAAAAAGGAGACAAAACAAATTAAGCATAGGGAGGCTGGTGAGATGGCTCAGTGGTCTAAAGCACCTACTTGGAACAAGCTTGGCAAAACACAGGGACCACGGTTCAATCCTCCAGCACCACATGCCAGCCAGCCTGCCCCCTGGTGGGCTGAGCTGGCCACACACACACACACACACACACACACACATAAATAAAATTTAAAAAAAACAAACAAACAAAAAAAAAAAACAAATTAAGCATAGGGCCCGGGCAGATAGCTCAGCAGACTAAAGCACCTACTTAGGCAGAGCACAGGAGCTGGGACTTGATCCTTGGAGGGCTACTCCAGCCTCTCCCCTGGGGAACACTGAGGTGGCGATTGAGACTGTGCGTGGTGAGGCGCGCCTGTAATCTCAGTACTTGGAAGGCTGAAAACAGGAGGAGCCCTACAAGTCTGACCTGTGCAGTGAGACCCTGAAGAGTCTGTACTAAATATGTTAAAAAAAATAAAAAAAAAATTAAGCATTAATTGCTCCTTTCCATAGACCAGCAGAAATCCACAGTACAGTTGTCCAATCCACCCTGTTTACATACATCTCTTTCCCTCACTCCCTCTTCTATCCTCCTCAACTTACTAATTCCTTCCTACAGTCACCATTTTCCCTCTTGGTCATCAACCACCTCCAAATCACCCTGCCTGTGACTATCAGAAAGCTGAAACTCACTCTTAAAATCAGTCTTCAAGTCAAAAGAACTTGAACTTCTTTGACTCCCTTGGGCTTTTAGGTTTTAAATTGACTGGCAAACTGGTCTGGAAGAAACAGACAATGATCCAGGTTTGTGATTTTAATCTGAAGCAAAATCTCTGGGCCTTCTTGTAGCGTATACACCTTGCTAGCCAGAAAATTCACAAGCACATTTCAGAGAGGCAAGAAGTCTCTGCTGCTCTCTGCTAGCTGCAAATGAGGTCATGATTTTGTTACCTGTAGAAGAACTGGATGGAGAGTTTTCGCTTTCTCAAGTTACTTATGTGACTAGAAAAATTCAAGTGGGAGTCTCTTAAGAATATTTTTTTCATTTAATATTGTGGCCTGCTGCTTTCAAAATAAAAATCAAATTGCCCACTTACAGCACAAAGCAAGGTGGCCTGAACAGGGTGCAGTAGTGTTTGCTTTCTGAAGATATTGGAAGTGGGAGCCATAGTGTCCAGGGGCAACCCACACATCTATGCCCCAGAATCCTGGTGGCCCTCGCAGGGATGCTGGGCCAAGCACTTATAACGTTTATTCAGCTTGTCTGGTGATCAGGTGTTTGAGCTGAAAGTGTTCTAAAGAACAGGGAGACCACCTGTCCTTGTTGCTAGGCACTGAAGGATGTGAGATTTTCACTGACGTCAGGACTGAGTCCACCACAACTGGGACAGCCATCACCACACTACAGAAGACACCATGTTCTGATTGCTCGTATTTGGGCAGGACCTGAGATTTTGTATTTCTAACAAGTTTCCACTTGAGGTTGATACTGCTGGTCCAGGCAGACATTTATGAACTGCTGCTCTAAACCCTGGCTTCTTAGCTGCATGCTGGAATCACCTGAGGGTTTTCTTTAAAGGTGTAGATTTTTTATCTTGGCCTTGGAGGTTCATATTTAATTGCTTTAGGGTTTTTTGAAAAACCTCCTCAGGTGATTCCAGAGTATAACAAAATTTGAGACCACTATTCTAAAAGGTGTTGCTACCCCTACGTTCAGCAATGGAAATAACCTGAAATCATTTTCTTACACTCATTCATTTGACATTCAACATGTAGTTGTATCACTTACTGTGCCAGAGGCTGTGTAGCTAAAATGGATGTGATTGCTCCCTCAGGAAGCTTACTGTGGGGGCCAGGGAGATGGCTCAGTGGAATAAGCACTTCCCTGGCAAGCGCAAGGGCCTGAGTTCAATCCCCGGTTCTGCAAAAAAAAAAAAAGAGGAAGAAGCTTACTGTGAGTGGGAAAACATAAGAGACACAGTAAAGAAAAAGTGATATATGATTAAAAAGTGTGACAAGAGCTGTGTACCACGGCACATGCCTACAATCCCAGAGTGCAGGGAAGCTGAGGCAGTAGGATCATAAGTCCAGGACCAATGTGGGCCACATAGCAAGACACTGCTGAAAGGAAAGAAGGAAGGAAGGGAAGGGAAGAGAAGGGAAGGGAAAGAAAGAAGGAAGGAAGGAAAGGAAGGAAGACAGGAAGGGAAGGGAAGAGAGGGGAAGGGAAGGGAAGAGAGGGGAAGGGAAGGGAAGGGAA
>NW_004524707.1:1366092-1372161 GCF_000260255.1 Octodon degus
AAGGGAAGGGAAGGGAAGGGAAGGGAAGGGAAGGGAAGGGAAGGGAAGGGAATTATGAAAAGAACACTGAGGGGAAAAACAGCAGGGAGCTAGAGATCAGGGAGAACATGGGGATCAGGAAACTATCTTGTGCAGAGCAGTCCCTGAACCAGGATGCTCCAAAGTGACATTTCAGCTGATGTTTGAAATTAGGAACCAGTTGTACTAAGTGTGGAAGAAAAACACCCCAAGGAAACAAAGTGGTTCTTAGAACTATGGGGAGAGGAACACTCCTGGGAACCTAGGAGGGAACAGGGTGGCCTGAGGGAAATGACCAAGGGCAAGTTGGCGACACCAGGTCCTGTGGAGGGTCTTGGCCCAGCAGGATGAGCTGAGTTGGGTCTGTATTCTAAGGGCACCAGCAAGCCACTGAGCCAGAGTAACATTTCTGTGGTTTTCAAATGTATATATTTTTAATACACAGATGTGTACATATTTGGGGTACAGAACAGTCCTTTTATACATGTATATAAGGCTATGACTGAATTAAGATGCAGTAGCCTATCTACTCCCACAAGCATTTATCAGTTCTTTGTGTTAGGAACATTCAACACCCCTCTTCTAGCTACTTTACAATCTGCAATAACTGTTGCCAGCTATGGCCATCCTGCTGTGCTACAGAGCACGGACCATATCTTCCACCTACCTGCATCGCAGAACCTGTTGCCCACCTTCTCCCTACCCCCACCCTCACTCCTCCTCCCAGCCTCTAGTGACCTCTGTTCTGATCTCCCCTTCCTAACATTTTTTTTTTTTGTATTTTAGGGAAGGGTCTACAGGATGCTCAGGGTCTCACTACTAGATGTTTATAGCCTTCCAAGAGCTGGGATTACCCTTCTTAACTTTTTTAGCTTCCCTGTTCAAATATTTCTATTTACGTGACTACCTTGTGGAGAAGATGTGGTAAACATCGGACCAACAGTTCTCCACCAAAGACAGGTGTGCGAGAGAGTCGCAAGAACTCCCAAGGGCTGTGTAGAGGACACTGTGTGGCTGTGGCTATGGGGAGAGGACAGGGACCATGAGTGGCAGTCACACAGGGAAGTGGTGTCTGTGCTCTGGGAGGACAAAGACATACTTACCTGATCTTATCAGATTTCACACATGACTTGAACACCTGCATCTCTCTTGCAGTGGACATGGCTGGAGGTTGTTCTGATGAAGGCTGGCTTTGCAGTTCCCTGCGAGAGAACCTGGAGTGCCCAAGGCTGGCGGCCGAGCCCCATGGCTCAGGGACTTGGGAGTCCCAGGTGCATGGTCATCTGCCTCACATCCTGTGAGGATTTTTGATCCACTGCCAAGATCAAATGGGTCTAGCAGTAACCAGAAACCTATGTGAGGAGGACAGCAGCAGGGACAGTCTGTGAGAAAGCTTGCCCTGCACAGGCAGGTATGAACTTTCACGGGGCAGAAGTAGCTGCCTTCTCATACTCACAAGGAGTCCTTGTCTCTGAAAGCTGAATCTAGAACCTTCTGAAGAGTACCCTAATATGCCTCAGTAGGACTTCTATTGCCAAAGACTCTCACCTTGTCCTAAGCTGCATGCAGGCAAAGGACAGGAGGGTGGGCTCTGCTTCCTGGCTTACAGTGGGGGGCAGAGGTCCTGAGGAGGGCAGGAGAGCCTTGGGCCTTGAATGAGGATGTAGAATCAACACCCAGACTCCTATCTGTGACATTGTCTGGGGGCCAGCATGCACCTCGCTGGGGAACTGCTCCCTAAGAAAGAACTCAGGGTTGGGGAAGTGGCTCAGAACACTTTGTTTGGACCTGAAGCATGTAAGATTGGGCTGGAAATTAGTGAGGTTGGGCCTGAAAAATGGGTCCATTAGGGTTTTTTTTTTGCCATTAGGTTTTTAATAATAGGAATTTTCTAAGCGTTACCTACGTGACTGGTACTGGGGTAGGTGCCAAGAACAAGACAGATCCTGGTCCAGATGAGGCAAAGAGAGAAGGTGGCCCATTGGGTGCTTTACCTTTGTTGTTAATCATTTTCACATGGTAGACACCCAGCATAGGCTAAGAAATGATATAATCACAAAAGTTGGCTTGTCAGGCCAGCCAGATAGCTCAGGAGATTAAAGTGCCTGCAGGGACCAGTTCAATCCCCAGGCCTGCTGTGCTGGCCCTGCCCCCCGGGTCACACTAAAATGGCAATTGAGACTGGGCGTGGTGGTGTGTGCCTGTAATCCCAGCTCTTGGGAGGCTGTAAACAGGTGGATCACTACGAGTTGGATCTAGTAGTGAGACCCTGGACACCCTGTAGACCCTTCCCTAAAAATACAAAAATAAATAAATAAATAAATAAATAAATAAATAAATAAAGTTGGCTTGTCTATCAGTAGATATGTAAAGCCCAGTTGTAGTAGGTTGACAACTAGTGGTCAACTTGTAACACCCAGTTGAATTGAATCAGCATGGTGCTGGGTATAGGAGGCCCACCTGAGGACTGTTGCCAGCAGCATAAGAGGCAGAAGTGGAAAAGAAGAAATGAGGCTGTTGGGAGCTAGTAGATGCTGTTGGGTGATGTTAGAGGCTGTAGGGAGCTATTGTTTCTGCTGGAGGACCTTGTCATGCTAGCTTTCTGGATGAACTTGTCTGTTCTTGTTGGAGGAGGGGCTCGGGATGTTGTCACTAACAATGGCTACAGTTCACTTTGGGGGAGCTCTGGTCCTCACTTTGAGCATGACTTTCTGGCTCCAGAGGGAGCTCTGGTCCTCACTTTGAGCATCACTTCCTGGCTCCAGAGGAGAAGATGGTACACAGCTCAGTCTTTCAAAGAAGCTTGTCACATTGGCTTTCCTGATAGGAACTCAGCTTCCCTCATCACTGAAGGAGCTCAGAACCTCACTGTCACTGAGGATGGCTGTGGTACTTCTTAAGGGAGCTCTGCTTCTTACTTTAAGCATCACTTCCTGGCTCCACTGCAGATCCCTCAGTCTACTAGCACAGATCCTTCATCCTGTTGGTATATACTTGCTAGCTTCCACCACTGATCTTTACACCTTCCTGGTGCAGATCCATGAAACATGCCTACCTGAGACATTGTCATGAGCTCTAGGCCTTCAGTTAGACCTGTGGGAGCCATTATTATGGGCTCTAGGTCTTCAGCTGGACTCACGCAGGACAATGCCATGGGATCCCAGCCCCAGCTGGATTCTTTGGTTTTCAGTATATGGACAGATTTCTTGCATTCTCTTTTTGTACATGATAGCCTTTAGATGGCTATTATAAATAATCTTATAAAATATGTATCCTACATTAGATTAATCCCTTGAAAAACCACAAGCTACAACACCAGTGTTTGAACAAATGAAAGTATTTCCTCAATGGAGGACTCTGGAGGAGACCTCTGAGAAGAATGGTGTCAACCTGAATGAAGTGATGGAGGTTTGGGGAGAAAGAAGAAAGAGGCAAGAATCAAGGCAAACAGTGTGAGGAAATGTAGACATGTAGAAGCTTGGGGCACAGAAGATCTAGGGAAGAAAATAATATGCTTGTGGGGTACTGTGTGTTCTGGGGTCATCAATGCTCAAGGTCATAAAAAGCCTTACACTACTTTAGGAAGATGGGGAGGAGCTGGACAGTATATGGGGATAATGTCTAAAAATGATCCACCAAGAAAAAGCACAGGGATTTTATCTTTCAGATGTATGAAGGACAAGGAGTTAGAAGTGGTTGCCCTTGGCCAAAGGACAGCAGATGCCCTGAAGATCCACAGCTCTCCTGGAACCCTGGGTCCGACTACAACCATGGTGCCAAACTAGATGAGGTCTGGGGCGGCCAGCCTCAGCCCCCAGACAGAAAGAAGAAGAAAGGAGCAGTAAAAGGCAAAACAAGGACGGACCTTTGAATAGAGAGGGTCGTGAGGCACCCTGGGAAGCTGCAAGGCTGCCTTCCAAAGTCAGGATCTTTTAAAATGGCTTTTGATTTTCTGGGTTGAATGGGAAACATCAACCTAATAAAAAAAAAAAAAATCTCTTCCCTGGATAACAGCTGAAATAATGGAAGAAACCACAGGGAGCAGAAGGGTCAGGACAGGATCAAAGCTAATCTTGTGACTGTTCCTTGCTTAGACAGCTATGTTTGCCCCAGACTGATTCAGCATCTGACAGCTTAAAGACAAGGGGAAGGAGTCTTAATGTGCAGAAACATAAAGCAGAGGCTGAGAACGGAGCACCGAGGCCCCTCTGGTAGTCTCAGCGACCAACCTGTCTGACTCCTTGTCAGCAGGAAATGGAGGTGGTGGAGATCACTGTGTTTAAGAAAGCTGTCTAAGGGAACAGAGAGGGTGCAGCAAGGGCAGAGCTGGTTGCAGAGTGAGGCCGTCCTCTTCCTGTCTTGGCCTCTCTTCCCTCACTACCACACTAGCAGGGAAGGTGAGACAAGCAGAACAAGTGAGCACTAGCTGGGAACTGACCCTGGGAATCCAGCCCTGGTTTCATAGAAACCAGCTGTTTAGCTCTGGGAAGGTCATCTAATCTTCAGCCTGAATTTTCTCACTGATGGGCTAAGTGAACATTATATGGGATTCTAGTTCCATCTCCAGGAAGCTCAAGCTTGGTGAGAGAAATTTCATACTTGTGTCACATATGGAAGGTCTAATTCCATACCCAGAAGGCCAAGGTCTACACATAGCAGCCCAAATTCCACAACTAGAGAGCTCAGTTCTCTACCTGGAGAGGCAGAATTCACAGCAGGAAGTACTTCCAAGCCTAGAAAGTCAGCTTTCATACATGGAAGGCCACATCTGCAGAACCAGTTTTTACGTAAGGGACAAGTTTATATGCATGGAAAGAAAATTCACATCAAGGTGGGCTGGCCAGATAGTTCAGGGGACTAAAGTGCCTACTTAGGCAGAGCGCAGTGGCTGGGGTTCAATCCCTGGCATGCCATACTGGCCCTGCCCCTGGGGCATGCTGAGATGGCGATTGAGACTGGGCATGGTGGCACAAGCCTATAATCCCAGTGCTTGTGAGGGTGAACACAGGTGGATCACTATGAGTTCAATCTACATAGTGAGACCCTGTAGGCCCTGTAGACCCTCTACTAAATACAAAAAGAAAATTCACATCAAGAGACCTACATCAATGCCCAAAAGGCCCTTTTTTGTAAGTGGAACATACACGTTCTATGTATGTGCAGCCAAGTTTTGTGCCAAGAGATTGAGATTCCACATGGAAATCTAGGTTCATGGCCTGGGAGAGGCAATTTCTGTCTTTCAAATACCATGTTCCAAAACTGTCAGGTCATGTTCCATGATTGGTCATTGATTTCTACACATGTAGACTGAGATTTCGTGTACAGAATCTCAACTTCCATGTTGGCAGGACAAGGTTACATTTCTTATAGAACAAATTTCTAGGAGTTATATTGAGATTCCACATTGGAAAGGACAGATCCCATGCTTGCAAGGTATTTGGAGATGGATAATCCATACACAGGTAGCAGTTTCCACGTTATATGGCCTACCGCAATTCTTGGAGACTGGAATTCCATATGTGGAATGCCAGTTTCCAAACTCGTGGGAGTTGGGCTCCAATGGAGGACCCAATAATATGCCTATAAAAGCGGAATGCACACTTGAGAACACCAAAACGGTGTCTGAAAGTCCAGATTTCACACATGGAGCACCTGTTTCGTTGATGGCACAATCAACTTCTGTGGCTGGAGTTTGAGTTTCTATGCACATAGTGCTAAGTTCCCTGCTTTTAGGGCCAGCTTTCATGGTTGAGTGTTGGGATTCTCTGAAGATACAGAAGGAAAAACCACTCAGAACTCCATCTCTGTTTCTCCAGCTGTGCTCTTACAACATGGCTCTGACACCAGACAGGAGCAGGTTCTCCCTCAACCCAAAACAGTAACAGTTCTCTAGTGCACACCAGCTGGATGTCCTCTGGCTCAATTTAGCTCTGATATTGTATGCTTGGAAACAGCATCAGAGGGGCTGGAGAGATGGCTCAGTGGTCTAAAGCACCTACTTAGAACAAGCTTAGCAAAAGCATCAGGGACCGCGGTTCAATCCCCCAGCAC
>NW_004524707.1:1372271-1395438 GCF_000260255.1 Octodon degus
ATAAATAAATAAATAAAATTAAAAAAAAAAAAAGAAACAGCATCAGATTTTACAGCTTGAAGCTTTAATCCTCAAGAAAGTCCTCCTCACTTTCAGTGCCAATCAAGAGCCCCAGGTTGTTTTGCTTGTAATTCTGATTGACCAACTATAAATCACTGTTCCCATAATTTTCTCCTTGAGTTTGATTAATTTGCTCAAGTGGCACACAAGACTCAGGGAAACGCATTTGTTAGTTTATTAAAAAATGATTTGACAGTTGAAGAAACTTACAAAGAAGGAGGCAAGCTGGGGTGATGGCTCAGTGGAATAAGCACTTCCCTGGCAAGCGCAAGGGCCTGATTTCAATCCCCGGTTCCGCCACACACACACACACAAAGAATAAATATATTGAGGTGGAGGGGACTCAGGTCAACAATTTCTGACACTGCCAGTGAAGCAGAAGACCCAATACTATTATGAACTACTGGACTCTTTTAAAATATTTTGCTGAGTTAACACACCTATAATATTCAAATGATGGAACTAAACAAAAAAAGGGGTACAGACAAATGTGCATTTTGTATCTGTGGATTCAAAATGGTTAGGATAGATATATAGTTACATTCTCTTAATGAGTAGAGGGATTTGTTCTAATAGTGTTTGTAAATAGGATATCATGTCTGCATCTTGTACAGCAAATAACCACTAGGAAGAATGTATGCAATGTGTTAATTATTGAAACTGTCCTACCAATTTGATTTGAAACTGTCTCATTGCTATTTGTTTCTCAATAAAATTATGGGGGAAAAAATCACACTGAAAAAAAAAAAGAAGAAATTCTCCCTAATGATCTAGATTTGCTCTGGCTATTCTGGCGCAATCTGCAGAGAGGCAGCACTCAGAGGCTTTCATTGAATTTGACAATATTTTTATAAGACTGACCTGGAACTCTTGGACTTAAGTGTTGGTTGTACCTAAGAGGGGGGATGACCTTACAATTTAATTGCAAAGAGATGATGTTTGTGAAATCTGAAGAAAAAAAAAAGAACCAAAGAGGGAGGCAAGACTTCCATGCCTTTCTGGGTGCCCATATTTTAGAAATTTCCATGTGTTCAGCTGTTGAGACAGTCTTCAAACCTATCCTCAGGGGTTTTATGGAGATGTCACCATACTGGCATTGTTGAAGGAAGAACAACCATGTCAAAATGTGGCTAGATTAAAATGGTATGCTCACATGTTGACAGCAAGGCCTGTCTGTCTGTCCAGATTGTTTTTTGTCTCTCTACAGCATTCTCTCCTCCAGGTTCTGAGGCAGGACCCTTCAGGAATGAGGAGGATCTTATGATCTTCCATAGAACAAGATAGGTCAGGGAATTTCTTATGGCCAGCTCTAAGACAGAAAGAAGAGTTTTTACATACAGAAGGAATTATAAATTGGAAGACCTGGGTGAAAACATTTAATGACATCACAGGTTTCACATATGACGTATCAGGCTCAGTGTTGGTAATAGAGGTCGTATGCTCAAAAGATGAGGTTACATCCATGTGCTTCCAGGTTCTGTGTCTTATAGAGACAACTGAGGTCAAGTAGACACCATGAGTATGAGATTCCACACATGGGTGCCATGTAAAATGCTTTTAAAGCCAAGTTCTAAGCTGTTGGTAAATAGATTTTGTTCTTAGAGGCTGAGAGTTCACATATTCAGTGCCAAATTGCATTCATATCCTGCAAGGTCAGATGAAAATAACTGGTATATATTGGGTTTCAGATTTGATGCTTGTAGTGCTCAATTCTATACTTCGAGACTGAGGTATCATAGCAAGTCCTAAGTCTCATACTTCTATGACCATGTGCCATGTTATAATAGAGATTCACATGTAGAGTGCCAGCTCCATACTTTTAGAGCCAAGTTCCATGTCTTAGCAAATTTCTATAATCGGAATTTCACATTCCATTTCTGGGACGCAGGACATAGGTTTGCAAAGCTATGTTTCATGCTTTGTGTTAGGCATTTCACACATTGGGTGCCAGGTTTCATGCGGCAGGATAAGGTTTCATTTTTAGGGATTGAGATTCCATATGTGGAGACCCTGTGTGCGAAATTAGGCTCCCAGTCTTGAAGAACCAGTGTCTAATGGAAGTACCAGGTTTCATAATTGGAGTCCCAGATTCTATACTTTTAAAGCGATGTTCTGTGGTATACGCTCAGATTACAACATGAAGTGCTGGTTTCTGTGCATATTAATTGTTCCATATTGAAGTCTGAGATTCCACACACTGAATGCCTTGTACTAATAAGGCCAGATACCATGCTTGGACACTGATATTCAAAATATAGACTCTCCGATTCCATTCCTGGGATAACAGATGCCATGTATGGAAAGCCAACTTCACATAGAATTCCAGAATCTAGGATCTAAGGCCATGTCCCATGCTTAGAGATCTTTACTATAAAAATAGATTGGCAGGTTCTATGCCTACATGGGCTGGACCTATCCTTAGAGACTGAGATTCCAGGGATGGCACACTAGATTCTACACCTGGAGGTACAGTTTTATAAATGTAGAGAAAAGGAATAGCTTGGAACTTTATGCTTCCACATTCAGAAAGCCAGGTTTTGCCCATAGGTAGTGAAGATCCTATAGTAATTAATTTTATGTGTCATCTTCACTTGCCCAGATAGCAGATCAAACATTATTTCTGGGTGTGGCTAAGATATTTCTGGAAGAGGTCAGCATTGGTGGACTGAGTAAAGGTCACCCTGGCCACTGTGGATAGGCATTGCCCTATCTGTGGGGGCTGGTAGGAGGAAGTACAGCCCCTCCTTGAGCTGGGCCAAGTTTCTTCTTTTGCTCGCAGACATCAGACCTCCTGATTCTCTGACCTTACTACTCTGGGACTTACATATGTATCCTACTGGTTCTGTTTCTCTGAGAAGCTCTAACTAATCAAGATAGCAACATGGAAAGTCAAATTCCACTTTCATAAATCAGTTTCCTGTCTTTCTTGGCCCTGTTTCCTACATACAAGTCTAGATTCTATCTTGGAACATCAAATTCCAGACCTAATGTCCAGGTGGTATCTTGGTAGTTGTATTAGTCCCCCTTATGTTGCTGAGATAGATATTTTGACAGTGTGTGTACAGCTCAAAGGAGGTCACAGTTTCAGAGGGTTCAGTCTGGAGTTCCCTGGCCCCATGGCAGAAGCAGCACTGTAGAAGGGCATTGTGGAGAAAAGCTGCTCAACCCATGGAATCCAGGAAGCAGAGGGAGCAGGAAGACAGCCAGCAAGGAAGGAACTGGTATCTTCGAAGGCATGCCTCTAGTGACCTACAGTTTCCATGGGATCGCGCCTCTTAGAAGCTCATCCTGTCTGAAGCCTTATCCTAGAAGCCTAGAAGCCTTATCCATAGATTAATCCATTGAGGAGGTCAGTAATCTCACAGTCCAGTCATCTCGCTAAGCCTCCTCTCTGAACATTGCTACACTGCAGATCAAGCCCTTAATACATGAGCTATTGGAAAGTAATGGTACTTCAAGTGTAACATCAGTCCATACAACTGCCTTGTGGCTTGGGTTCCATAGAACGCGCTTCATGACTAGCAAGCCCTGCTTCATGCTAGAAGTGCAAATTGTATAAATAGAAGACAATATTCCAGGCCTAGATGGCCAGGTTCAGTACCCAGTGGGTCAGTGAACATGCAGGTTTTACTAGAAGGCCACGGAGGCCCAGGCAAGGTTACAAACCACGAGAGAAAGAGTTCACAGTTTTTAAAGCATGCTGTGCTTGAAGGCCTGATACCACGTTCACATGAACTGGACACACACAAGACACAGGTTCTTTACCTCTTGTACAAGTTATACACCTGGTAGTCCAGTTTCTGTGAGTGGAGAACCCGAGTTTATGGCTGAAATTCCAGGCTCTGCACCTGGATTCCCAGCTTCCAACCTGGTGTCATTATGTTCCTTACTTAGACATGGAGATTTCATACGCAGAGTGCCAAGTTCATCACTACAGGACAATCTCTATGCTTAGGTTCCACATACGGTATTCAGTTTTTATTTTACTTAATTTTGTTCTTGTTTTTGAGACAAGGTCTCACTATATAATCCAGCCTGGCCTCAAACTCACTCTGTAGCACAGGCTAACCCCCAAATTCTCCTGCTTCAGTCCCCTCCATGTGATGGGTGCCACCATGCCTAGCTCCAGTTTTATAAATAAGGTCAAGGATGTGGCAAGAAAGAAGAAGAGAAAGCAAAAATAATTAAAATGTGCTATGTATATATACCAACCCACCATGATGAATGTCATCATTATGTACTGCAAGCAAGTACTGATGAAAAAAATTTTAAATAAATAATTAAAGCCCTTTTAGATTTACTTGCTGCACTCTAAAAACCAGGTATTTTTTTTTTCCACTTCAGGCCAAATACCTTAATTGGAGAATCAAACTTCGTTTCACAGATTCATTTTCATAGACGCAAGGCATTGGTCCCTGCCTAGAATTCTAGATTCCATGCCTCGAAAGTGGGGGTCCATGCCAAGATAGCAAGGTTCAACTTTGGCAAGCCAGACATTGCAATCCTGGAGAGAGAGATGTCACAAGCACACATAGCCTGCCCAGAAAGCTAACCATCTGCCTAGAGAAGGTCAAGACTTACAAGTAAAAGTAAAGGTTCCAATCCTCGAGTGTCACATTTCAAGCCCGGAGATGACCACACAGGGAGAGATTCTCTGTGGCTACAACGTAAGAATCTGTGTTGGAGGGCCAGGTTCTTCTTGCTTGTTTGCTTGTTTTTGTTGTTGTCTTGAGATAGGATTTTGTTACATAGGGCAGGCTGTTCTTTTTACTTTTATTTTTATTTTTCCATAATTTTATTGAGAGACAAATAGCAATGAGACAGTTTCAAATCAAATTGGTAGGACAGTTTCAATAATTAACACATTGCATACATTCTTCCTAGTGGTTATTTGCTGTACATGATATCCTATTTACAAACACTATAACAACAAATCCCTCTATTCATTAAGAGAATGTAACTATATATCTATCCTAACCATTTTGAATACATAGATACAAAATGGACTTTCATTTATATATCCCCTTTTTTGTTTAGTTCCGTCATTTGAATATTATAGGTATGTTAACTCACCAAAATATTCTAAAAGAGTCCAGTAATCCACAATAATATTGGGTCTTCTGCTTGACTGGCAGTGTTAGAAATTGTTCACCTGAGTCCCCTACAGCTCAACATAACACCATGGCTTTACTTCTTATACTTGGTTTTTATACTTTTCTGCTGGATGGTTAAGACCAAGATAAAGCAGGACCTATGCAACAAGAGTTGTAGCTTTTTGATCTGATAAGGTCAGTCAAATCCCTTCAGGATTTTTCCTGAGATCCTGTAAATCAGATTGTAGATCTTTTGTCATTGTCAGCCATGTGGATGAAAAAAAAGAGAGAGAGAGAGAGAAAAAAGGGGGGGGAAGGCTGTTCTTTGATCCTCCTGTCTCAGCCTGCCAAGTGCTGTTATTACAGGCATGCCCCATCACTTCTGGTTCCTATATTCCACATTTGAAGAGGCACATTTTACACAGAACAGGCAAACATTCATACTTAGATGTCCAGGCTTCATGCCCAGAGATTCAATATCTATGACTGTAGATTTGCTCTCATTGATCTCCACACTGTGTTTGTGGAAAGAAAGAGTTCATGGATAATACTGTTTGTGAGTTTTCATGCTTGTTGTGTGCTGAGGCCTGAGCCTCATACCTGTGTAGTGAGTTCTCATGTAGAGGAACAGATTCTGGGGTTGGAACAGTAGAAATAACATTCAGAAAATCAAAAACAGCATCTGAAAGTCTGGAATTCTTCAGTTTGGAATGCAGTTCAGAGCTACAGACTTGGATTAGTGTGTGACTAGCCTTGGGTTTGATCCCCACCACCAAAATCAAAATCAAAAACAAAAACACAAAATTCTTTAGGGATGCCAGGTTCTGTTCTTAGAGGTCAGGATTCTACACATGGAGGTCTGGTTTCCAAATTAAAGAACATGTTCCTGATTTGTCATATTGGTGCTGGGGATTGAATCTAATGAGTACTCTACTACTCTACTACTGAGCCACTCCTACAGTCTCTTTTTAATTTTTTATTTTGAGATAAGTTCTTGCTGAAGTGCCAGACTACCCTCAAACTTGAGATCCTCCTGCCTTAACTTCCTAAGTTGCTTGGATTACTGGTGAATGTCGCCTTTTTTGGATGTCTTGGATTTTTAAAAGAACCAATTTCTAAATTCTGAAAATAATTTTTCCTGAAACAAATTTGTCTGCTTACATGTATGAGGTCAAAGTACCATGTCAAATGAATGAATGAATGAATGAATATCAATGTCTTCAACCTTCCTAAATTAGTATCAAAGACTTAACCCTACAAAGCCTATTTATTTATTTATTTATTTACTTATTGTGGAACGGGGGATTGAACTCAGGCCCTTGCGCTTGCCAGGCAAGCACTTATTCTACTGAGCTATCTCCCTGTCCCCAAAGCCTATTTATTTACTTAGGTTTTTTTTTTTTTTTTTTTTTTTGAGACAGGGTCTCACTATGCAGTTCAGGCAGGCTTTACAATCACTTCCATGTAACTAACATAGAAAAGAAATTTTATGTGCAATTCCATGCATGGAGCTACTTTTTTTTAAATGTTTTTGAAAGAGAGTCTCACTATGCAGTTCAGAACTATCTTAAACTCACTCTATAACCAACAGTGGTCTTGAATTTATGGGATTTCTTCTGCCTCAACATCCTGAATGCTGGAATTATAAGCATGTGCCATGATGCCTGGCTTTTTTCTGCATTTAACTCTGCAGCACTGTGCTGTGGTAATGACTGTGGATGACTGTGGGACAATTCAGCATGCGGTAGTTCAGGCAGCCTCTTCAGTTAAGATACTGTGATCCTGTGGCAGGACTTGCAAACTTTCCTATCTTCTCCACATTTCTGATAAGGATGAAACATGTAGAGAAACAGCATATATGTTCTGATAAACATACACACACACACACACACACACACCAAAAAAAAAAAAAACTTCATCCTGATTCTGCCATGTCTTGTATCTTATATGTTAGGGAAAGATGCTACAGTTAAGTAGTGACACATATATTCCCTTAAACATTTATCCAGACTTGTGGAAAACGTATTACCATTGATTTTATCAGGGAAATTTGTGTGTGTGCACCAGGAACTGAACTCAAGTACTTGTGCTTGCCAGGCAGGTGCTGATCGCTGAGCTATATCCCTGGCTGTGTCCAAGAAATTATTGACGTTATAAACCATATTCTGTTTTCACTTAGACACACATTGCTGCTCTTCCCAGCCACCCAGGAACCCTGACGGGAGGCATCTGGGCCACGTGTCTGCCCTCTCGATTCATGGGGGGTTGGGAAAATTTGGCTTCTATTTTCAAAAGGCAGACTCGGGTGATGGGAAAGTTGCAAATTAAAAAAAAAAGAGTGTTTCAAGCATCTAGAGGGCTAAAAAAAAAAAGGATAATGAATATTATTGTACAAAGTATATAACGCATGATTCTAAATATATTTTTCAAACCTAGCACATAATCAGGAATTGTACCGCAGTGTTCATTTTGCTATAATACTTTACTGTAGCATTGAGCCAATTATCTGCATTTCCCCATTCAATAAATGACACATCTCTTTAATTTACTTTAAATTATTGCATAGAAAGAGATGATTAGTCAACAGATAAATCTTAAAGAGACATTCTATAATGTTTAGTTTGGGATTTACATATCACAATACACATTGAAATTTAACTACCTGTTATAAGAAAAAGAACTGCTTTCAGGATTCATTTGTTTTTTTGAGATAGGGTCTTGCTATCTAGTTCAATCTGGCCTTAAAATCACTATGTAGCCCAGGCTGGCCTCAGTCTCATGTCAATCTTCCTACCTCAGTCTCCCGAGTGCTGGGATGACAGACCGTGGATTGATACTTAATTCTTCTGCAAAACAGAAGAATTAAGTATCAATAAATACACATACATTGATTGATTGATTGATTGATTGATTATTACAGAATTTTTAAAAAACAAAGTGGACACCAATCCCAAATTTAGGATGGTAAGCCTGTGAGACATGGTTAACCTGCTAGGGGCCACTGGTTAGAAAATATTACTCTACTGTCCTCAGGGAGGTACTCAAACTCAGTTTTCTGTTACTTCCTGAATCAACCTGTGACACAATGACAGCTACAATGGCAGCAGTGACCCAGACATTCCCTGATGACTGAGATGTAGACAACCAAGTCTCCACCTCGTCTTGGCCTGCCTGTGTTTGAAACCGTGTTACGTGCTTGAAGTGATCAATGAACGGATAGCCAGTAGTTCTTTTCAGTCCTGCCCAAAACGAAACAAGTTGAGTTTATAGCTAGTGGTGGAGTGTTCGCCTTGTCTGTGGGAAGCCCTTAACTAGATCTCCAGCATCAAAGGTGGGGGTGGGGTAGGGCTGATCGAAATCAAGAAACCATAGGATTTTGCTGACCAAGATATCCCTACTGGCTCCACAGTGCCCCTTCAGCCTGGAATTGGGTAACTCCAATCTGCAAAGTCAATGTTTTGTGTCTGATGACAGGGTTTAGATGACCTTATAATAACCTAGTGGGAAAATAAAATAAAATAAAATAAAATAAATAATAACCTAGTGGGTATTGGTGGCACACACCTGTAATCCCAATTCTCGAGAAGTGAGGCAGGAGGATCCCTGCAAGTTCAAGGGCATCCTTGGCTATGCGGTGAGTTCAAGGCCAGCCTGGACTAGAGAATGAGAATCTGCCTCAAGAAAGCCTATTGGATGTAGATCTCATTTACAGGGAATGAAGACTCTTTATATCCACAATGTGTTACTTTCCTAAAAGTGCTTATAAATGGACACTTAGTCCTTTTATCTTATTTGTTCATTTAGAAACAAAACAGTTGAAGCCTTATCTTAATGCATGTGATATTCTGGCTGTAACCAGCAACCTTTTAGTTAAAAGAAAGTGACAGCAGATGGGAGTGTTACTTCTGTTTTCAGCCAACCCATAAAATGGAGATGAGGGACTAGATTAAATACTAAAACAGAGAACAAATCCCTTAGCAGCCTCCTAAGCATTAGAAGCCAGGCTCCTGCTGTTAAATAAACATTCATTAGGGATAAATGACACATTAGCAGAGATCCCATCTAGCTGCCTCTCTTCCACAAAAGTACTGTGGTGGTGTGGATGGCCCCTGGAGAAGCTGAGAAGGCTTTGCTCACCTGACACATGGATGGGGGAGCTGTGGCCCTGAGCCTCCTTTAACACCCTGAAGTGTCCATCCCCAGTGTTGGGCAAGGCTCTATGAAGCCTTCTCCAGCCCACAGCATTCTCTCCTCTTCCAAGACATACTTCTCAACTGTACAAGTCATTCTGGCACTTGACCCTATGCTGCCACAGTGTTAGCTGCTTCCTGAGAGACTCTATGACTTGTGACCCGATCTGTGATGATGATCTTGCTAAAATGCTGCTAGATTGTATAGTGGCAGTGGGGGAGCGTCACTCCCTCAGGACTCTCGTAGCATGCTCCAGGGGCAGTGAAGTTGGACTCTAATCACAGACTCAGAAAGGTTAGCTCCTTACTGGAACTTCATGAGAGATGGACAGGGAAGCCCTGTTAATTACCTGAGGCAGAGTATGGAGCCTAACTCTAGAAAATACCAAAATTCAATGGGAAAGATTTCAAACCAAAAGCTTTGCAAAACTGGGAGGGTTGTGCTTATCCAGGAAAATGACATGGTGCCAATTCAACCAGCTACTGAGAGTCAGGAAGGCAAGACAGCTGCTGGTTGTCCTCTGGCTCCAAACCCTGGCAAAGAAATCAAACGAGGTGCTATGCAGTACAAAGGCCCTTCAGTGCTATTTTTGGAGCAGGAAGCTTGTTCTTTAGGAACTTGGCCATTTTTTTGCTTTGCATCTTCTTATTTCCTCTTTCCTAGCATCAAGCAACAGCATACAAAATTACAAAATGTCTGCCTATGGTAAGGAGGACCAAGGAAAGGGGCTTTGAGTAGGACCAGGTCAGAGCTTTAAGGCAAAAACCTGGGCACCAGAGTTGTGTGGTTTATGTTATTGTAGAAGATGACTCCCTTGCTTCCCACTGGAATTTTGGGTTTCAGGACTGCATAACTTCCTTCTCCAGGGGATGAATGAATAGATAAGGTCCCAAGTGTTAAGACTTCTGAGCCAGGGTTGTTGACATAACTCAGCATCTACCTAGCAAGTACAAGGCTCTGGGTTCAGTTTTTGGGACAAAAAAGAAGAAAAAAAGACTTCTGAGGCAAAATTGAACAAAATTAGAATAATCAGAGGTGTTAGAGTTATTTCAAACTAGATAAAGATGTCACATAATCCTTCACTATCAATGAAATTAAGAGAATGGAGTTTCTCTTTGTTTCTAAAGCAAAGATAGAAAAGAAGGGCTTCCTGGAAATGAAAGGAGCAAAGGCACTGGAAGGGGAGTCATTTTTCCCTGACACAGTTTAAATTTGGAAAATCTGCACAAAGTTGATGTATTTTCCTTTACAAAGAAGTTTCATGCTAGTTGGTATGGGTGTGGTGGTGTGGTTGCCTCAACAGATGGGTAGAGGACGGCACTTCTTTCCTTACTGTCCCCATGTCACATCCACCTCAAAGAAAAATCTGTGTAGTGACCTTTGGTCTTAACTCTCCATCTTCACCTTGAGAAACACCTACCTATTCTTCGACTTGAACTCTTTTTTAAAAATTACTTTCATGGATGACAAAATTGCTGTAATTTGTTCTCTCAACAGTAATATAAAAGCAACAAGTGCTCTGATTCCTAATGGCAGTCTCTGGAGGTCAATGGTGAAAGAATTCTTTGTGAAATGATTTTTTTCAACTGTTGGAGATTGAAACCAGGGCCTTGACTATGCTAGATAATCGCTTTTGTTTTTAACCCAGAAATTTTTGTTTGGCCTCATGTATTCTTATTCAGCCATTTCAGACAGGTTCAGGTTTGAGACGTATGAGACGGAGGGGACAGTCAGGGTGCAGGAGAAAGATGGGTCACACAAAAAGTTATTTAGCAAGTGAAGCAACCTGTGGGAAGGACATCACATTGGACAAGTAGCTGCTTCTTTATAACTTCCTGTGTCTCACACTTTTCAAGAACCATGATTAAGGGGTAAACAGTCAGTTGAACAGTTGCTTTAGCTGTCAATCTGTAAGGAAAGGTACAGTACTACTAGGGCACTAACATGGGCCTATACATATTACTTAAAAGAGAAAATTATTTATCAGAAACCTGCTTATAGAGAGCACTAAATGGAGTTGGGAAAAAGACCTTGACAAGGCCCTTGTGATTGGGTTCGGCACTATTGCCTATCCCCAAGAGAATGTTGGCTCACAGTAGATGCTCCATGAAAGGGAGTCAAATGAATTTGCAAGATTGCTGTTTTTTAAGGGTTCTGCAAACGTGGTCAGAGCTAAATCTCCTTGGTCCTTTTCTGCATTCCTCCTCCTTTGGTCCTTTTGTCCCTGGGCATGGAGGGAGGGAATTTTTGAAGAAAAGACAACCAAAGTACCTGTTGAACTCACTGTGCCCCAACCCCAAAGCAGTATACTGGGGGAGGAGGATGAGAAGAGAAAAGAGGTACCAGCTATGCGTGGGTGAGGTGACTCCAGAGACCAACAGTGGCTATGTCCAGCACATCTGAAGCAACAGTGCGAGGGCTGGCCTGGGGTTGCCTTCTCCTTGGAAAACACATCAGTCACCAGAAGAATGCATGCTATGACGAAATGAAAGTGTCATTCCTGAGCTAGTGCTTCTCTCTTCAGGCTGACTCAGATTTAACCTTTAAAATTCACATTAGATCCTAGGCTGTACCTTGCAGGAAGCCTTCTCTGACTTCCTGTGCTGGAGTTAGGTGCCATTCCCCTATGCACCAACAGACCCTGGCTTCCCACCACAGTATTCACCACTATCCGGCTACATGAGCATGTCTTTGTTGAGCTATATAAGTTCCACAAGGGGCCGGGGAGATGGCTCAGTAGAATAAGTGCTTGCCTGGCAAGCGCAAGGGCCTAAGTTCAATCCCCGGTTCCGCAAAAAAAAAAAAAAAAAAAAAAAAGAATAAGCTCCACAGGACAAGGACTATGTCTCCTCAGTTTTTTCTTTTGGTGGGGGGTTCTTTTTCTTTATGCAGGACAGGGAACGTTGAACCCAGGGCCTCATACATGCTAGGCAAGTGCTGTGTCTCTGAGGCCAGGTTAATAGCTCACTGTTTTACCCACTGACCAACAGCAGTGCCTCTTGGTGTACAGTGGACACTTTGTTTATATTTATTGTTTGAACAAAGGTGTAAGAATGATACTGTCATGCAATTTAAAAAGTCAGGAGAGAGCTCCTCCTCCTCCTCCTCCTCCTCCTCCTCTTCTTCCTCCTCCTTCTCCTCCTCTTCCTTTTCCTCCTCCTAACAGGTACTGAAAATATCCCTGTGATTTTAGCAAGGGGAAGCAGCCAAGAAGCAATCAACATAAGAAATAAATCATCAACTTTCTTAGCAGATGGTAAGTGCTGCAGGAAAGGAAGTTGAGCAGAAACAACAAAATTCACTTGCAAGCCATAAAGCATGGCATTCTTGTAAAGAACTCTTATCAGTGCTTTCGCTTTTAAAGATAATCAATAAGAAGTGTTTTCCTGAGAAGAATGTCTGCAGAAAAGTAAACATGAATGGGCATAAACTTGTGGAGACCTACGGAATGCTGCATTTGAGGTGCATTTATGGACTATCTACTATGCATTGTGCTTTATACCTTTTTCAAATTCAGCAACTTCTCTAAGATCTATGGCAGCCATTTTCACTTTCACCATCTTGACAAGATCTCACTGATCATCCATCGTGTGCTGGGTAGGATAGTACAATGAGCCAGAAAGGCTCTTCCGGTGACCTCACTCACACTCAGGCCCAGACAACCAACAGGCTAACTGTTGCCCACTGAGTCCTTTCCATGCCTCTGCCCTCATCTTCTCACACCAGTTGCCTCCTAAGGTTCATCTCCAAATGAGGAAGAGACAAATCCCAGGGAAAGCAATGGTCGTCCTTTCCCTCCACATCTCCACAATACTTTCCCAAGTGGGATGGAAAAGGACATAGGCTGTTAAAACAGGATCCAAGCCAGGATAGTTCACAGGTATCTTATCTTGGTAGAAAGGAGAAAGGTGGGCATTCTGGAAGGATGGAGTTGGAGGGGCCATAACATAGGAGGACAGGGATTTAGTAGATACTCAAATAGACAAAAGAGAGAGAAGCTATGTATACAGAGCAGTGAAATGGGGTTTTCAGTGCCCAGTAAAGGAATCTAAAATATTGATGCTACAGAGTATTTTAACCTATCTGGTTTAAATGTTCTGCAGTTCTGGAGAATAAGTGTTCTGGATGCTGCAGAGCAGTCCTCCCATCTGCCTCCGCTCTTGCTCCCCATTACCTGGAAGTTCAAGGCTGATCGTGAAGCAGAGGAGCAGTTCCCCTTAGCAGGGTCCCTTCTGTTCCAGTCTCCTCTTTTAGACGTTGCTCTATGGACTCATCAGGAGTGGGTGGTTCTGATTCACACTCACCTCATTGAAAATCTTTAGCCTGGCCCATAGTGGGATATTATAACCTGATTATTGACACTGGTACAGTCAAGACACTGAACATCCACATTAGAGCCCCACATGTTGCCCTTTTTTTTTTTTTTTTTTTTTGCCACATCCTTTGTCTTTCACCCACCAAACTCAAGTAATCGTCAATATGTTTCATCATTTTGTTACTTGAAGAGTATTACATAAATCAGATTATATGGTATGTAACCTTTTTGGATGTGCTTTGTTTAGCTCGGCATCATTTTCTGATGACTCAGAGGTGATTGCAGATAGTCACTATTCATCACTTTTCATCGTGAGATGTTTCAGGGCATGGATGTTTCACCAGTAGAAAGATATCCAAGTTGTTTATAGCTTGGGGATATTATGTAGAAAGCTATCATCAACATTTGTGTATAGATTGATGGGTGAACACAAGTCTGGACTAAATTCTTTTAGCCAGATTTATACTGAGAATATGAGGTAAAAGGCAGAAAAAAAATTTGCAAAACTTAAATTTTGGCTCAGAAGGAAAGATATATAAGGTTTAACTGTGAAAAAGATTAGGGCTACTCAAAAGAAAACAAGTATTCTGTACAAGGATAAGAAGAAAGATGCCTGGAGGGCATCTCAAAAATCAACCCAACCCATCACAGGCCCAAGGGTGCAAAAAAGGTAAAACTTTCATTCGAGAAAAGAGTCCTTGGGAGCCCTACTCAAGAAGGGCCTCTTGGAGAACTGGTTCTGATGGATTCAGCTCACTCTGCTCAGCCACCCAGCACCCAGAGTGTGCTGCAGCAATGGTCCAGGAGGGCCTGGCTACTGCTGCTGACAGCAGACTTGGTGTCATCTATGTGATAATGATTTTAGCAGGATCTAGATGTAAGAGTTTCAGAGTCAGTGAGATTTACATCCAGATTTCAAAAGAAAGCCTGGAGGCCAAGAAAGATCCCCTAAAAAGATAGCATATGAATCTGCTGGACTGAAGGGAAAGGTGCTGTGAAGAGCCCAGGAAATTGGAGATATCAGGAATATGGAATGTCTGCCAAGGGGACATCGGCTGAGAGTGAAGCCAGTGCAAGAGAGAGGCCAGATGGACTGCAAACACAAAGGCCATTAAGGTGGAGTTACCTCAGCTCTTGTCAGCTCTTATTTTACTACCGTGTTCCCTGGGTACCAGATATAAAAGTATAGGACTTGATGTTTGCCTTGCTGGGTTTCAATTTTAATTTGCTTCAATCCTTTTCTAGCCCCATCCCCTATTTCTCCCTTTATGCCTTGTGATTGGGTAACTTGGTTTTTTTGTTTTGTTTTGTTTTGTTTTACAGATATTCACAGGTAAGAGTTTGTTCTGAGTTTCAGGAGAGACTTGTACTTCTGAAAAATGCTGAAACTGCTGAGACTTTGGGGAAGGGATTATTGCACTTCTAATTGTACTCAAAAGAGTTGTATTGGGCCGGGGAGATGGCTCAGTGGAATAAGCACTTCCCTGGCAAGCACAAGGGCCTGAGTTCAATCCCCGGTTCCAAAAAAAAAAAAAGTTGTATTATGGTGGCAGAATTATGAACTTGTTTCCAGAAAGAATGGTTATTGTCAAGAATTAATAAATGACAAATGCTGGCAGGGCTGTGGGGAAAAGAAATCCTTCTTCACAGTTGGTGGGAGTGTAGACTGGTGTAACCACTATGAAAGTCAGCATGGACATTCAGAAACCTGAAACTAGAGGTTCTTTTCTACCCAGCTATTTCTTTTCTTGGTATCTTTCCAAAAGAGTTAAAAGCATCAGCATCCCGCAGCAATATATGTTTATAGCAACACTGTGTACTACCTAAATCTTGAAAGCAGCAAGGCCCATCATCATGAATGGATAAAGAATGGTGTTTTTGGGGCCGGGGAGATGGCTCAGTGGAATAAGCGCTTCCCTGGAAAGCGCAAGGGCCTGAGTTCAATCCCCCGTTCCGCAAAAAAAAAAAAAAAAAAAAAAAAAAAAAGAATGGTGTTTTTGTACAAGAGAGTACTACTTTGCCATAAAGAAGGATAAGTCCGAGACATTTCTAGGTAAATGGATGCACTTTGAGACCATACTCCTAAGTGAAATAAATCAGACATATACGTTTAAATACCACATTCTTTCTCTGGTGTGAGAAACTGAAAATATAAATAAGGTCCAAAATATATTATAGAGAAATGGGAAATGTTAAGACGAGGTTCAAATGTGGAGGGGGACAGGGAGGATGGAGGGGGAAAGGAAAGGGGGAAGAAAGAGAAAAGAAGGAAAATGGAAACAAAGCTAAGGAGGAGAAGAGAGGTTGAAGGGAGGGGATGGGAATGAGAAAAAAAAGAGCAAGATATATCACAGGCACAAATCCCCTATGATGAGTTGTCTTAGTTACTTTTTACTCGTTGCTGGGACAAATACCCGACACTCAAAATGAAGGAAGGAAAGGTTTATTTAGCTCATAGTTACTGGAGGGTTCAGTCCATATTCCGCTGGCTCCAAGGGAAACGACAGCAGTTCATTCAGCAGAAAACAATGAAGAGCAGAGGAGGAACAGCAGCTGCAGCTGCGTCCATCAAGCCTCTCTCTTCCTTCTGTGTGAAGACCAGCGCTCCACAGTGAAGATCGGAGCTCCTCCACAGTGGTGCAGCTGCCAAGATCAAGCTCTTCCAAAAACTGGGACTTCTCCACAGAAGGGGGGGCAGGAAACCAGGCAGGGTGGCTTCCTGCCTTTCTCAATTCCTGGGCCCTGCCCACCTGCGTGGCTGGCCCCATGCTGAGATTTGCCGGAGGTGATTCAGCCAAGTTGACACAATGTATCAACTAACACATGAGTGTTCTATTGTGTTATCATCATCAAAAGGGAAAATGTGTGTCACTACTTGGGGAGGACCTCTGGCCACTGTCACAGCTGCCGTGCCCACCAGGTAGAGTGCCTTCCTACCTCTTCAGCTGTGTTCTAGGGAAACGGGAAGAATAGCTCTACCCCACTTTCACTATGCTTCGTGTCTTAGTTACTCTTCTCTCATTGCTGGGAAAAACACCGGACACTCAAAATGAAGGCAGGAAAGGTTTATTTAGCTCACCGTTACTGGAGGTTTCAGTCCATATTCAGCTGGCTCCAAGGCAGAGTGGCACAGGGAAGAGGGCAGGCTTTCATGGTGGCAGCAAAAAGCAAGAGGCACAAAAGGAGGCGAGTAGCAGCAGCTCAGGCAGCTCACTTCTCTTCCCTCCTTACATTGAAATCCAAATTCCCTGCCCAGGGCAAGTGCAGCATCCACACCCACAATGATCAATCACAAACTCCAGAAGCCGCCCCAAGACTGCAGGAGGCTTTGGGGGGACACCTAGACACAAACTGTAACACTTTGTCACTTGGGGTGCTGCAACTGCTCTGCTGGCCCCTGAGGCTCCCATAATTCCCTCCAAGAAGCAGAGAGCAGGGTGAGAGAACAGGTAGAATGTGGTTCAACTTTCCTTTCCCTCTTGACATCCCCATTCTTGCACACATGTGTGCGTGTGCTCAAATGCCCATTAGATCATGCAAGCAGGTGCTAGTAGTAATGACAACATGCCCACATGCCCAGCAGGCATTTAGGCTCAGACAGGACAATCCTGCTAAAGGAGATAATAAAATCTACCTTTTATGGTAGTTGTCAAAGAAACTGCTCTTAAAGTACTGTTCCTGTTTTGTGCCAAATACAGCAATGACTAAAGATCCAGAATATGTAAAGAGTACTTAGAAGTCAATTAGAAAAACAAAAAACAGATCGCCATCCATGCATGGATGATTGCATAAAGCCAGTACAGTATATAAAACAGAATATTATCTGGCCATAAGAAATGATAATTCTGTCACTTGCAGTACCATGGATGGAGCCGGAGGACATTCTGTTAACTGAAAGATGTCAGGCACAGAGAGACAAGCACTATGTTCTTACTTATAGGAAGAAGCTAAGGCATTGACCTCAAAGAAGTAAAGAATAAAATAATGGTTATGAAAGCCTGGGAAAGGCACAGTGGAAGGGGGTGGGGAGATGGTGACTCGTGGACACAGAGGTGAAGGTGGACGGAAGTAATAACTTCTTCTCAAGTTCTTCAGCACAGTAGGACAACTAATGGTTGATAATGATTAATTGAACAGTTCAAAATTCAGTAGCTAGAAGGGAGGATGTTAACTGTCCCTAACACAAAGGAATAACTGAGGTGACTGATAGAAATGCCAGTTACCTTGGTCTGATCATTATGCCTTGAGTGTATGTGTTGAAATGTTATACTGTACCTCATAAATATGAGTATGTGTCAAATAAAGGTTTTTAAATTTAAAAAAGAAACAAGACAAACTAGCACTGTGTATAAAATGAACAAAAAATATAAACACGCAATTTGTTGAAAGTATGACCAACAAACACACAAAATATATTCTTAATCTTACTAAAGTAAGCCCGGGAATAAAAACCAAACTGAGGTACAGATCTCTTATCAAATTAGCCAAAGCTAAAGCCAAAATGCTGCTGTTGCTAGGGAAAAACAAGCAGTGGATCCGTTGGTATAAATTAGACAGTTTTGTAAAGAATGACTCAGCATTATCTATTCCGTTGAAAAAGAGGTTTAGCTACTCAGTGAGTCTCTTTCCTGGTGTGTATCCTAGAGAAATATTCAGAAAGATACCCCAAGAAACATGCGCAGGGAAGATCCCTGATGTTCTGCTTGTAAAAGAGAGAAACAGTGAGGAACTACATGCATCATTACTAATAGTGGGGAAGTTTAATTAGCTAGGACTCATAAACACAACGAAATGCCACACAAAGTAGTTTAGGAACGGTATGCAAAGATCTCCAAAGCATATTTTATTTTTATTTATTTTTTACTCTTTTTAAGAGATTGTTTTATTTTTCGTCAACCTCATTTCCATTTTGCTTACATGTCTGCGCAGCGCGGGCGGCAGACAGGTCTTCCGTGGCCGGCTGAGCGCCACGGTCCTCGGGAGGGAACTGCTGAATGGGCACAGAGTTCACCTTCACGCCTGCAGACCAGTCTGCGACCTTAAGCTGGGCAGCAGTGAACGTGGAGCTGGTGCCCTCAAACGCCCTGAAAAGCCTTTTTGGTTACAACCTTTAAAGTAGCAGCATGCTCTTCCTTTTCAATCTCTTCAGGATCCCTGTAGAAGTAGAGATCTCGCATGACTTCACCGGAGATGGTGCCACGCATGCGCAGCACTGCCCGGGCCAGCATCCACGCCAGACCCACTGGGTGAGCGCCCTTACTGTTGCACGGGGTGACAGTGTCCACATTGCGCAGAGGAGAACCCGGGTTGCACAGAGCAATGGTAGGCAGATTGACATAAGATGCCTCTGTGAGGGGCTGGTGGGCAGCCCTTCGCTCAGTAACTACCTGGAAACGTGGCTCTCCCAAGCTGCCTGGATCTGGTTAGCCAAGGTTCCAGGGCTGAAGCGGCCAGCAATAGCAGTAACTCTAGGGACAGCTTTAAACCAGCACAGCCCACTGGCCGATGTTGTAGAGGGTATGACGCCAACGTCAGCAGGGTTTTCAGTGGTGACTCTGACTCGAGGCTTCTCCTGAGTCCACTCCAGAGTCTGCTTTTCTGATGTAGATTCCACCACTTTTCCTTTTGTAGCTATCCTGCTCCATCTGGAAATCCAGCCCGGTGCCACCTAAGTGGTCCTGCAGCAAGGAGCTTGAGGATGTTCTCCTCCTTCACTTGCAGGACCTCAGGGGCTCTGGACATTGTGAAATTTCCCTCTAAGTCACGATGGGAATCAAGGCAGTGCAGTACGGACCCCTGCCTGGGCAGTGCGGAAGCTCCAAAGCATATTCTGAAGTGGAAAAATTATATATAGAAAAATGTCCAACAAGGCATAGATTGATACACTGAGGAGTACTCCATTAATATGTACAATTTTTATGTTCTCATATATCAAGTAAAAACAAAGTAAGGGCTGGTGTTATAACTCAGTGGTAGAGTGTTTGCTTAGCATGCACAAGGCCTTGGGTTCAATCCACCACAGCACCACAAAATTAATTAATTAATTAATTAATCAATTAATGAAAACAAGAAAAAAGAAAACAGCCCAGAGATGTACTGCCCGACAGGCCACCCAGCCATCTGGGCATCTGAAGGCAATAACTCTCGTGTGATACATTTCACACCTTCACAGCCCTCCCAACGTCTAGAACGTAACAAACACTAACAACAGTCCAGAAGAGGGGAGCCTGGCGCACAGCTCCGTTTATAAAGAGAGAAAAACACAGCCTTATCAGATTCTTTTCCTATTGATAAAGCTTTAAGGGGACACTTGCAATGCATTTTTAAGGCACCAGATCTTTTAGCTAGAAAACAAAAATACAAACATAAAGAAGAGACCTAAATATGCAAGCACCGAATGAGGGGAGACCTTTTTCACAAATGGACCTTCACCTTATTCAGCCATGTTCTGAATCGGGACTCTTTCCCAGAGTTGTTTCGGCAAAAGGACAGCAGGTGGCAGCAGAGGCAAGCCTTCCGGCGGCAGAATAGCGTAGAGATGACTGAGTACAGTTTCAAAGGTAGTTTCTAAGTTAAAAAAAAAAAAAAAAATCTCAACACAAGAACAAAAATAAAACAGCAAGGAACTGTTGTCATCAGCCCATCCCCTGCAGATCCTGATGTCTTTCCCTGTCCTTCAAAGGAATTCTGGGATTTCCTGCAGATCTGTCTGTATACCTGTCTCCAAGTTGAATCTCCAGGAAACAGGCCCTGGTTGAGGTGAAATTCCCTGGAGAGGTCAGGCCAAATTCTGAACAAATTTATGGATGAAGGAAGGGTTTTAAAAAGAAGATCCAGATGGCAATAAAAGAAATAAAATACTGATTCCTGCACAGCCTGATGAACCTCAAAAACACCATTCGGAGTCAGAGAAACCACAGAATGCATGACACCGTTATTGGAAATGCCCCAAACAGGCAAATCTAGAGACAAAACCTAGCTTCGCGGTTGTCTAAGGCTGGGAGGTGGCGACTGGGGAGAACTGTAACTGCTGATGAGTGTATGGTTTCGTTAGGGGATGATAAAATGTTCTAAAATTAGACTGTGGTGGTGTTTGCACAACCCTGTAAATATACTAAAAACCATCGAGTTGTGCATTTTACATAGATGGACTTTATGGTGCGTAAATTATTTCAATAAAGTTGTATATTTATAAAAAGAAGTTGCACACACTTAGTTTTAAGCCCCAGTTCCTCCTCTTAGGAGCTATGAACCCTCCGTTTTTCATACCCACATCTTAAGGTTAAATAACAATGATTTAACATAAAATGTGAAAGTGCCAGCCCACAGTTAATTTGGAATTTATGTCTTTCCTAGAACATATATCCTCACCATCTAGGTAACATTTCATCCCGGAAGCCCCCATGTCCTGTTGCGCTCCGGTTGCGATCTAAAGCTATTCATCGGCTCCTCCCACCCTCGCTCCAAGTCCATTTTCCATGGGCGCCCTTACTTATTGTCGCTTTTGACAGCATTAGGAAGTGCTTGAGGGCCAGGGAGATAGCTCCGCAGCCTAAGTGCCTGCCTGGAAAGCTCAAGATCCTGAGTTCAATCCCTGGTACCCCTTCCCCCGCAAAAAAAAAAAGAGGCGGTGCTTGCTCCCAGAAAGTGAAGTCAGTGGCAGTGCCGACTGGGAAGCTTCTGAGTAGGAGAGAACCCTACCCTTGCTACCAGAAGCACGAGGCTAGAGTCGGCCATGTCTGCAATACAAGCCTGGGTGAGAGGCGTGCCAGGAAACGCTGCCCTTCGAGGACAACAGTGCTGACACTGGAGAACTTGGAATGTTAGAATCAGAAGCATGCCTAGAAATCATGGAATATCGGAAGAGAAAGTCCAACACATTAACCAAATTTGTTTTTTTTTTTTTTTTTTTTTTTTTTGGCCAGGGTCTTGCTATGTAGTTCAGGCTGGCCTTGAACTTACAGTGTAGCCACGGTCGGTCTGAATTCTAGGCAGTCTGCCTCAGCCTCTCAAGTGCCGGGATTACAGGTGTGTGACAACACACCTGTGGATTTTTAACTCCCTAGACACCTCCTGGTAGCTTTGTTTGGGGGACAGGAGTGCTTAACACTCAGTATATAGTAAAAGATGAGAAAATAGGTTGAAGAGCCAGGATGCCTTGTTTTAAAACTCCTATGAAACTAGGGCAACTTCTTAACCTCTCTGTGGCTGTTACCCCAGGTAAAATCGAGGCAATTGGAGCACTGACCTAATCAGTGTCTTGTAGGGACTCTGGGAGCAAATGTGAGGTGCCTAGAACAGCGCCCAGCACGTGCAAACACCCCAGAGATCCGTCCATTCCACAAGTGCTCAAATGCTATAGGTGCCACTGTTTCGGTTTGGGTTTTGTCTTTGTTTTTGTTAGGTCTTTCTGAGACAGCGTTCCACTATGGAACTCAGGCCGGCCTTGGTTTCACTTTGTAGCCCAGGTTGGCCTCAAGCTCTCATCAGACCTCCTGCTGGAGCTGCAGGCATGCGCCGCCACACTTAGCCATGCCACTGCTTTAGATAGTTGGAACGCTAAAGTCAACAAGACAGACCAAGTCTCCACTCTCGTGGAGTCTGTGTCCTAGTTGGGGTGGTGGTGGGGAGGGGAGAGCGACTTCCAGCAACAAATATGTATATATCACTATGGCTGAATTGTGCTCCCCACCTTCAGTTTATATGCTGCAGCCCTAATACCCAAGGTGATGGCGTTTTGGACCTGGGGTTTTAGAAGATGGCTTGTTTTCAGTGGGGCCATGGAAATGAGGAATTTGTGACAGGATGTGCGCCCTTTCCAGATGAGACCTTGAGACCCTTATGTAGAGATGCAGCAAGAAGTTAGTGGTCTGCAAGATAGGAAGAAAACCCTCCCTGGAAACTAACACTGCCAGCACCTTGCTCTTGGACCTCTTGGAATCCAGAACCATGAGGAATTAATGCTTACAGATAATAAATACTTGTAGTAAATATCTGTTGTGTAAGGAATCTGTCTATGACATTTTGTTATAGCTGTCTGAGAAAACTAATACAGATGATAAATTATTCTGTGTGCGCGCAGGATCTCACTATGCAGCTCAGACTTGCAGTGATCCTCCTGTTTTCTGCCTCCCTAGTGCTGGGATTACAGCTGTGCAACACCATGCCTGGACTCCATCGCCAGCTTAGTGCACCAGCACGGCATGTGGTACCAGGGATCAAACCCTGGTCCCTGTACTTGCCTAAGCAAGTGCTTAGTCCACTGAACTATCTCGCCGGCACTCAGATAGATAGATAGATACATAGATAGATAGATACATAGATAGATAGATACATAGATAGATAGATAGATAGATAGATAGATAGATAGATAGATAGATAGATAATTTCAATAGGAAGCCACGGCCACACAACTGTGCTGTGATTTGACTGTAGTCTGGGCCTCACCATCATGTTGAAATTTGGTTGTCAATGCACTGGTGTTGGGAAGTCCAGTCTTTAAAAGGAA
>NW_004524707.1:1395578-1422681 GCF_000260255.1 Octodon degus
CACACACACACACACACACACACACACACACAGTGGCACTCCCTCCCTGTGATGCTGTCTGTGGTTACAAGAGCATAAAGCCCTTGTCTGGTGCAGCCCTCTGATCTTGAACTTCCCAGTACCCAGAACCATGCATAATGAAACCTCTTTCCTTTATAAATTACTCACTCTCCAGTATTCTTCCAAGCAACAGAAAATGGAGTAGGCCAGCTGGTTTTACCAGTGGGGAGAGGGAAGCCCCGAGGATGACACAGGAGCCAGTGCTACCATTCAAGCAGTGGTTCCCACTCTCCACCCAGTAGCCTCTGAGAGCTGACTTGACGCTCCCTCAGGTCCCTCCAGCTGGACAATGTAGGACTACGTGGTCCCGAAAGCTTGGTTTGCCCGTTTTACAGCTGGCATTGTAACGCATCTGCTAGATGTGTGACACCCTGTGTTAATGCTCAGGTTGCAGAGAAGGAGGCCCTAGAATAGACCCTGATTCTTCTGATTGTAATTTTTAAGTGGAAGATTAATTGAACCTCTAAATTTGGATTTGGCTTCCAAGTTAGCAATGTTTCCTTCCTGGAAAAGAAACTGCATGTCAGACAGAGCAGCCTCTTCTGATCCTTTTCCCTCTTGCTTGGCTCACCATTAGCTCTGACTGCACCGCTCTCCTGGAGCCGCTTCCTTTCCGATGACAACGAGAGCAGCACAGGGAACTGAGCTTCTGCTTCCCTGAGGTTCTTTGATGTGGTGACATCTGATGGTTCCATTGTAGTTTCACAGCCTTTTCACTTTCCCAGAAAAACTGTAAAGAGTGTAACAGCCCAAGATAATAATTTTTAAATTATGCAGGCATTTTGTAAAATTTGAATTTTTCTGCCTCTTTTGCTTCTGAAAGTTCTCACTGGGGTATCTTGGATGCAAAAGATTTATTCAAGCTTTTTTTTCTCTCTCTCTTGGTTTCTCCAAATTCTTTGAGCAAGTGACAGCCTTTACTACTGTATCCAAGGAAGCATCTTGTCATTTTCATCCTTTGCTTCCTGGGCATCATCTCCTGCCAAACGCACTGAGGGAAACAAAGCTCTTCTCCTGTTAGCTCTGGTGCAGCAGACTTGAGGGACAGCCACGAAGAATGCGGGGTACTTCGCGTGGCGGGACTGCCAGGTGGCTTGCTCGGGATGGCAGAAATATTTTTTCCCTGATGAGACTAAAAGGATCTTCATATAACTGATAGTTATTTTAGTTTTACTTCTGAACTGTCTCTCAGGAAAGAAAATAGAAATGGGACTCAAAAATATTTTTAAAAAATGCTGAATCTCCTTATGTGCAACTAAAAATTATGAGGATAATTAACACAAGATTTTTTTCTGTACTAGGGATTGAACTCAGGACCTTGCAATTGCCAGGCAGGTGCTTATGCTGCTGAGTTATATCCCCAGCCCTAATTAAGACATCTTTATAAAGTGAATCACCTCCTCACTGGTATTCTTGCATAAAGGAGAGAAGTATGCTTTGCTGTATGAGGGGCAATTGGGCTATATCTATCAAATATTTTAGCACACAAAGTTTCAATTATTCCACATTTGTAGGAATTTACCCCACATGTCTTCCAGGCATGGGATTAATAAAGATTTTCACAAGATATTATTTGTAAAAGCAAAAACATAAAAACTTAGATGCCCATAAAAAGGATTGGTTAAATACACCAACAAACTAGAATATATTGCTGAGCATGATAGCATGTTCTATAATCCCAGCACTCATGAGGCTAAGGCAGGAGGATAGCCATGAGTTCAAGGCCAGCCTGAGATACATAATGAATCCACAGCCAGTCTGAAATACATCGAAAGGACCTGTTTCAAAAAACAAAGAACAACAACAACAAAAATAATAAGCAACAAAAAAGAACCATTATGAAGGGGTGGTGGTACAGAGATATGTAGCTATTAATTTCATTCATTTAATATACAGAAATTAATGGCTTGGTTTGAATACTCATATCTGCCATTGGTATCATTTGAAAGCTTTTGTACCATTTACAAATATTATATATTATTAGAAAACTAAAATTTCAGCTGTCATAATAATGATACAAAACCTACAATAGTGGCTTCTAGTCACTGAATTTGGGAGTACGTGAGATGCTGACTTTCTAAACACTTAGTGCATAGTATTTGATTAGCTTCTTGTAATGTTTGTACTGTCATCCCTACTGCACAGAGGATCATGGTAGAGGAGAGAGGCTGTAGAACTCACCCAAGGATTTATGTGTAATCATGGCGGAGCTCAGATTTGAACCCAGCGAGTCTGGTTCCAAAGACATCTACTCTTAACCACCACACTACACTGTCCTGCAGAGTGTCATACCCACCCCCCACACACACACAAAGAGCCTAATTATACTGTGGTCAGCATAAACCGGAACACCAAACTCAGATGTGTAAGAAACACCTCACTCCTTTATTTTCTCTGTCCAACATAAAACTGAATCTGATCAATTCCCTATACAGTTTGCTCAACAGAAAATGACAGACCCCAGTCATTGTCGGGGCTCCTCTCCTCCCAAGGGATGAACAGAGGTCCTATGTGGCACAAAAGCCCACCAGAGGCCCTAGGCCTTATGGGTCTATACTGGTTGCCCCAGAGATGTCTGCTGGTCTAGCTCAAAGTTCTTCTGTCACAGCATGTAGCCCTATCCCTGCTCCCACACCAGGATGACAAACTGCTTTCTTGGGAAATTTTCTCCTTCCTTCTCTATTTTGCCTTCAAATCTATGGATATTACTCTCTTCAGTGAGTTAAGGTTTTATTCAACAACATCAAGATCATTCAAAAAAAGAAAACATACTCTAAAATGAGAAATTGCTAAGGGCCTGTAGAATTGCTTAGATCAAAGGAGAATAAAAAATATTGGAAAAAGACAATAAAATCAATGTTTCAGGAGATTACCCATCCCAGCCAGAGTCATGGCCAAAAACAATAATAATTTTGGATTCAGAACTCAACTTCCTCATCAAATTTCCCTCTGCAAGTGTTTGAATGTGTGTGTTATGGAATGATGATTGTAACAGACAAACTGCGCCTTCCATGAGCATAATTATTCTATAGTGGGTTTGGATCAAGACACAGGACGATTAACACCTGCCATTTAAATGCAAAGGTAGACAAAGGACAAACATACCAGACTGAGAGCTGAGGGGGAAAGACCTTACAGCTCTTCAAACAACAATCAGACCATTTCCTGGCCCCTGCTCAGCTAACCCATCTGTAAGTGCAGAAAGGAAGACAAGATCACACTGCAAAGAAGGAAATGTTCAAATCCAAGGGCCCAGAATCAAAGAACATAATTTAGATAGAAACCACATTGATAGCAGAGCTTTGGAATGACTGGAACAAGCAGGAAAAAAGAGATGTATGGTCTAAGCACAGGATCTTTGGACTACGGGAGCTTGGATAAAAGTCTGCCCCAAATCCCATCTGCTAGCAATGAACGTGGAAAGGAAATATGCGGTGAGAGCCGTGCCAGGGAAACAAGAGTCCAAGATGGGTGTGCCCTGTGTGTGGAGTAATTGTGCCCAGTTCAGCAAGTCTGGATTCCTTTACTCTCTGGGCTACTGTCCATTTGAATGATCAGGAAACATTTGATCTTGGGCAGTTTCAATCCCAACCCCGCAACACACACCATTTCTTTCCCTCCACCACCATCCCCCGCCCCACCCCGTTCTTGGCTTGGGTTTATAGCTAAAAAGGAACAGCTGCAGCACTGGTCCATAGTCCTTTATGAGAGCTCTTGGTCAGCTAATCCCTGGTCCTTTGCTCCCCCTAGTGGATTAGCCAGGCTAGAGAGCCTGGAAAGAGAATAGCTATGAGGAGGGTGTACTTTTGCTGATTAATCTAGACTTCTGTTTTTTTATTGACAACACTGTGTTACACATCCAATCTACCCTTGGTTACATTCATTGAACTCTTTCATGCATTCGCACTAAAGTCAAATGGGTATGTGTGAGCCAACAGAATCAAATGCATTCCTTTTCTTTCTTCTTAAAATAGAAATAGCATTATATAATCAGTAGTTTTATGTTAGCAGAGAAAAACACATTTTTTCTTTTTTTCTTTTTTTTAAAGAAAAGCCTATTTCACTCATAATTATTTTCTATGATGGTTAATCACAATCAAATATTGATGGGGTCATTTAATTAAATAATGCCCTACCTATTTGACACTTTGGGGATGCCTTTAAGTAATAGTTGGTTAAATAGTGATAGGACTCTTTTTCAAGGAATTTTAGATTCAATTATAGAAACAGATGACAGATCATTGTAATGCATGGCAACGCTAAAAATTTCAGCTTCAAAAGGATTCAGAGCTGACTGCTACACAAAATCCATATGTAGAGATAAAGATTAGTATCAGTGTGGATTTAAGGCATTAGGGGATGCGATGTAAATTCAACAATCTATACTTGTTAGCTTGCCAGGTCCCTGTCAGTCACCAGCCTTAAAAATCAGTCAAATCTTTGTTCTTTATTCCTTTATATTTGATAGTTAATTTTTGTTATGGTTTGGATTTTGTCCCCCTTCATATACATATGAAAAAAATTCTAAACCCCTAGTACTCAGGAATGTGACTTTATTTGGAGATGGGTCTTTTTAGAGTAATTAAATTAAGATGAGATCAGTGAGATGAGCTGTAATTTAAAATGTTACATCTTGGAGCTGGGGAGATGGCTCAGTAGAATAGGTTCTTCCCTGGCAAGCACAAGGGTCTGAGTTCAATCCTCAGTTCTGAAAAAAAAAATAATAAATAAATAAATAAATAAATAAATAAAAATTTGGGCCGGGGAGATGGTTCAGTGGAATAAGGGCTTCCCTGGCAAGTTCAAGGGCCTGAGTTCAATCCCCGGTTCCACCAAAACATAAATAAAATAAAATAAAATAAAATAAAATGTTACATCTTGATAAAAAGGGGAAATTGGAGTTAGACAGGCACAAAGGAAAAACACCATGTGAAAACAAGGAAGCTATCTACAAACAAAAGAGGACAGAAAGAAATTCTTGCCTCAAGAGAAACCCACCTGCCAACACCTTGATTTTGGACTGAGTGGCATCTCTGGTTTTCAAGCCAGCCAGTTTATAGTACTTTGTCACAGTAGCAATCGCCAACAATATAGTTATCTCTGGCAAGTGAATAAGAAGTTCCCTGCAAAACAAAATTAATCTATCAAATGTCCGAGTTGAAGGCATCTCAGAAAACATCTCTCAACCCTCTTGAAGTGAAGGCCCAAGATCAGACAGCAAGTAAGACTTAGTCACCTTTTAGATCAACTTTCAGTCTACCAAAGTTCTATTACATTCAGCCAACTATTTCAAAGGTGGCAGCAAAATCAGCTAATGATTAGTAGATCTGAAACGTTACTGGAAAAGTTTGTTGAGAGCGCAATATATAAGCACAGACATTCCTCAATATTTGTAAATGGAAGCACACACTAACAAGGAGAATTAATTGCTTGCTGGAAGGCAGCCAGAGATCCCTACCCAGCAGAACAGCAACTTTACCTTTGCCTCAGCCCGTGGACTCTATCATCTCTCCAGATAGGCTCTGAGGCCAAGATCTGGATCTGGTGGGAAGGCTGCCCCCATCCCAGGGGAGATGATTCACCAGAACTGCTTATTAACCAGAGACCAGAAGCTGGGGCTCCTGTGATCAGAGTGGGGGCGAAGGGATACAGAGTCTGAGTAATGCTTTATAATGGGCGTGAAGACTTGTTATAATAGGAAACACACTGCTGATTGAAGTGCATGACATAAGTAAACCAGCTATCACTTGGACTGTAGAAGTCTATCTAACATCAGGCTCAACTCTGTGCCAGACACCTTAGAAAAGTCTCAAGAGTAATTGGCGCTTAGTCAGTGCAACCATTAATGCAGCACGTGGCAGCCACAGCTTCAGCTGCCTTGCAACCACTGAGCTGCAAAAGGAGAGAAGGCAACCAATGCATTTTATCAAATACACTTAACTGAAGTGAAACTACCTTCATATTTATACATTTGAGAAATGCAGTGCAGTCTTATATCAGTGATGATATAAACAGATCGTCATTTTCCTTTACAGTGGTCTAATCAGCATTAATTTATACAGAAAAGAGGGTAAAAATCTACAGCAACGTAGTGTACTGCCAAAGTGTGGTCAACTTGTTACACTCAGCTGAACTGAACTAGCATGGTTCTGGGTGTGGGAGGCCCATCTGAGGATTGTTGTCAGCAACATAAGAGGCAGAACTGGAGAAGAAGAAAGGGCTATTGGGAGCTGGAAGAAGTGGTTTGGAGCTGTTGGTTTTCTTGGGGGCTGCTGTTGATTACCTAGAGGAGCTTGTCATACTACCTTTCCTGAGGAACTCAGTGGTTAATATTGTTGAAGGAGCTTGGGACCTTGTTATGAACAATGACTACGGTTCACTTTGGGGGAGTTCTGGTTCTCAATTTGGGCATCATTTCCTGGCTCTGGAGGGGAAGATGGTGTACAGCTCAGTTTCCTGAAGAAGCTTGTTGTATTGGCTTTCCTGATGGGAACTAAGCTTTCCTCATTACTGGAGGAGCTTTGGGACCTCAACTGTTGCTGAGGATGGCTGTGGTACTTTTTGGGGAAGCTCTAGCTCTTACTTTGAGCATTGCTTCCTGGCTCTAGTACAGATCCCTCAGCCGGCTAGCTCAGATCCTTCATCCTCCTGGCATAGACTTTCTAGCTCCCTCCACTGACCTTTGGGCCTTCCCAGGGCAGATCTGTGAAGCGGGCCTGCATGAGACATTGTCGTGGGCTCTAGGCCTCCAGCTGGACTTGTGGGAGGCATTGTTATAAGTCCTAGATTTTCAGCTGGACTCATGCAGGATATTACAATCCAGGCCCTCAGCTCAATTCTTTGGTCTTTAGTGTGTGGACAGATTTCCTGCACTCTTTGTATGTGATTCTTTGGGTGACTCATTATAAAATTATCTGCAAAATGTGCCCTGTATTGTACTGTTCCCTTTGCAAAAACCCTAAACCATGACAAACAGGCACTATGCATTGACTTTTATCTAACTTTCCTTTAACCTCTCCCTAAAACTTGAAGGAGATTATGACCATTCATTTCCCCAAGAGATGAAAGATACACACATCGCTTATAATTAAGGGACAAAGAGCTGTTGACTTTGCTCTTGGTTTTGCTTCATCCAGTGTTACCACCAGACATCTAGCTGGGTATTTAAGTAGATTATAGCTCTGCTGGAGAGTGGACACTATTTTTAGGCCTATATGCTTGTTTCCTTTTCCCAGCAGGACTGGTGTCTTCCCTTTATGGGACTTAATACAGTTGTGGTAGGTTGACATTACAGCAATCCTTCCCGCACCATGTAACTTTTTGCCACCACTCTCATAAAGAGACAGTCTATTTTCCCCCCTGCGTTGAATTTGATTAACTTTAACCAATAAAAGAGGCATAAGTGACGCTCTGTGGCTTTCAGATCTAGCTCTCATTTTTGCCCTCTTAGAAGACAGCAATCATAGGAAGAAGCTTAGGTTCACCTGGGTACAGTGTCATACACTTATAGTGTAGTCCAAGGCAGGAAGATTGTGAATTTAAGGTCATCCTGGGCAATATATATATATATATATATATATATATATTGTTTAAAATGGTTAGGGGTGTAGCGCAGTGGTAGAGTACTTCCCTAGTATGTGAAAGGCTCTAGGTTTAGTCTCCGGCACATCAAAAGGAGTGGAGGGGACCCTTCTGTTACTTAGCCTAGATTACTGAAATTGTAAAAGACCATGTGGAGAGAGAGGGAGGGCTCAACCTCTGAGGCCTCCCTATCCCAACCCCAAATATGTTAGTGAAGCCGTCTAGGACCTTCCAGCTCAGCATAAGTGATGGTTGAATATAATCACACATGTGAGTTTAGGTTAGATCAAGAGGAATACCTACCTAGCCAAACTAAGTTTTGGGGGATTCTTCTGATATAGCAACAGATAATCGAAATGTCAATGTATTTAGGGCTTGCAAGACTGCTGTAGAGCTGAAGGGGCAGGAATCAAGAATAGGCTCTAGAAATGGCTCCCAGAATATTACTGATATTTCTTCTGTAATCTAGAAGCTAGAATAAAAAAAGCCCCCCACCACTTTCTAGCTCAAGAACACATCACCTTAATCATGATTTAGACATCAGAAAGTCGCTACAAGATCTGTCAGCTTCAGAGCCATACCATAGAGATGTTTCAGATTAGTAAAATGTGTAATAAATGTACAATCAACCTGCTTTCCCTTACCTAAGTTAGTTCTAAAATCAAGATTATGTCTGAGCATATAATTAGCAAAAAGTAAATTATATCTGAATCCCTAGCTGCAAGGGAGTCTGAGAAATGAAAAAAAATTGCTTTTTATCTAATTAATATGGGAAGACACAGAAGGGTTTTTTCTTTCTTTCTTTCTTTTTTTCTTTCTTTCTTTCTTTCTTTCTTTCTTTCTTTCTTTCTTTTTTTTTTTTCTGCATAATACCCAAAATAGTGCACACATGTAAGAGATGCTCATTAAATGGCAATAAATGGTTAAACTAAAGTTTGATAAAAGCTGGATGTGGTGGTACATGCCTGTAATTTTAGGACTTGAGAGGCTGAGGTAGGAGGATCTCTGAGTTCAAGGCCAGCCTGAGCTACAAGGTGAGTTTAAAGGTAGCCCAAACTACATAATGAAACCCTGTTTCAAAAAAAGACACACACAAGAAAATTTTGATAAAGAAAAGACATAATTTAGAAATGATGGTGTCCAATTAGCCTAGAGTATGACATTCCATATGCCAAAAAAATTCATGTTTTTGTTATTTCTCTTTATGAGTGCAATTGAAATATGCTAACTCTGTTTATTTTTAATACATTTTCATTAGAAAAGATGAATTTAGGAGAGTGGAGAGATGCCTGATGGGCAAACTTTCCATTATTCCTGCTTCCCATGGCTTTGGCCACCACCTCCCTTCGCAGGTTTGTTCCTCGGGGTCCTGACAGCTTGATTTCTCTGGGTAATGTCACACAAAGGAAATTAACTCAGTATGTCTTCTACTGAATTCCATCTGTGGCTCAGTGTTTTAAGGTATCTGTGAACAAGGCTACAGAGCAATTTTGATAAGACAAGGCAATGTTCCAGTCTCCAAGAATATTTCCCCTAAGGAATCATTTTTTAAAATACTACTGAAAATCTACCCACGAATGAGCAATCTCCTGCAATATACAGAAAGCTTTTCAGGTGTCCTGACCATAATAGCAGGTGGTTCCTCTGGGTAGGAAAATCATGGCAAGGATCTAAAGACAGAAAGAAAACTGTTTTGATATTCTGGGTACAACTTTCTCCAAGTGAATCATTCCCATATGCCTACTTTTACCATGGGCTCCTTTCCAGAGGAAGTAATCTGTGTGAACGGAGGTGTAGAAGGCATTCTGGTGGCAAACTTCAGTGCTGTCCATGTTTGGGAGAGCTAATTAATTGTTAGACCACTCGTCCACAAGTCTCAAAATACAAAATCTGAATATGTATTCAATAATTTCTTTTGTTTCTTCATAATAAATATCTAATCTTGTTATGAAGATTCACAAGTGCTCATTTAAAGCAAGGCTGCTTCTGAAATCCACATAGATTTTTAAATACAAGCTTATAAGCAAAACTGAGACTAGCGAAATTTGCAAAAAGTGGTCATTTAACTCACTGTTTGAGAAATGCAAAAAGCTTAAAGAGTAGATATTTATTCTTTTGTGAGCTTTAGCTAAATGTAATATGAAAATCTGGACTAGTAAAAATGAGTTTGTTTCCAGACAGAAGCATAACAAATGTGGGACTTAAGAATTCTTCACAATTGTTCTTCTTCCATTGTGTATCAGACTAGCATTCCTATCATTTACAGGTAAACCAAGTCTCTTGCTATTCCTATCTAAAATTAATACAAATTGTGTAAGGTCTAAGAAGGAAAGACATTGGCAGGAAGATTGTTGATGAAAAACTTGACTTTGTTTCAGAAATCAACTTCACAGAAAAATACAAAGGAAGCATAGTCATTAAGCCAATTAATGGTGGCTTTTCTAAATCATAAAGTAGTGATGCTTTCTATGAACTTAGGAAAATTCTTTAACTGGTCCCTGCCTTAGTTTCCTGATTTTTATGGTATGGATATAAGCTACTATCTATCAATTAGAGTTTGCATGCGAAGTGTTTAGAACAAGGTCTGGCACATAGCAAGCACTTAACAAATGTTATCCCACTTTTTTCTTTCCCTTTAACCAGAACATCAGTTCCATATGAGAGCAGGAACTTTGTTTCTGTTCTATAACCCTGGCATCTGTTTGGCCCATAGGAGGCCCTCAATAAACATTTGGTGAATTGATTAATTAATGAAAATAACTGGGTTTTGAGATTGAAAGTCAAAGAAAATTCATCCTAAATTTCACAGAGAAGGGCAAAAAATGGCTCTCAGCTGGGCATGGTGGCATAGGTTTGTAATCCCAGCTACTGGGGAGGGTGACACAGGAGAATGCAAAGTTTAAGGCCAAATTGGGGAACTTAAAAATGAAAAAAAAAATTTTTAAAAGGAGAGGAGAGGAGGGGGACTGGAGATGTAGCTCAGTAGTAGTTCAATTTTTGAGTTCAATTCCTAGTACTAAAAGAAAAAGTCTGTTTCAGATCTCTTATAAAGTCAGAGAGACCCTCAAACTAAGATGAGAAGACCCATATTCACATTTAGATTCTTCTAACTCTCTGGGTATTGGAACTAAGACTTTCTGCTTTAATTTGGAAACTGGGAAAGATAACTCCCAAGGTTATTCTGAGGATTACAGGATACATGAAAGCTAACATAATATGGGATAAACAAAAAAAAAAACCCCATGATATTGTTAATTTTCTCTCAGTGACTTTGTCCACTGGGTGACAATAACAGAGTGTTGGAAGAAAGAATTTAAGCTAAAGATTTAAGTACTAAAAATATTCAACCCCAGAGGTACCACAGACATAGACTAATTTTTTCCATCTGTGCAGTTTAGGGTAGATTTGGCACACACTCAATACCAGGCAAGAAAGAAACTATGGTTTAGGCTGCTTCTAACATTTAAAAAAAGAGAACAGAAAAGGAAACCATTTCCTTTTATAAGCATGAATGTTAAAATAGAGTCTTTATCGAGTAATTCGCTGAAGCAAGACTCGAGCTGTCCCCTACCTCCCCCTACTCCCTATTTGTGTTCTGATTAGGTGGTTGCTTTCTGTATTGTGGTTTATATAGCGCAGTCACTTCCTCCTCCCCAAAGGAAAGCAAACAGAGATTCTTCTTAACCAGCCACTTGTGACTCAGGGGTCAAAAGAACAGTTCTTTGGAGGATAACCTCCTCAATTACTAACATTTAAGGACCTGGTTTTCAGAGCCAGGGGTCATTCAAAATATTATGGCTTTAAGACGAAGCCCCACCCACGATGTCTCAGCAGAGCCAGAGTTTGAAGTTGAAAAACTGGTTCAAGGAAAAAGATAAAGTAGCAGAAAAAGCCAAACAGGGTTGGCTGATGACTCATTGCCCCTTCCTTGAACGTCAGGAATGACAAGATGGAAAGGAAGAAAAAAAAAAAAAAAAAAAAAAAAGCAGTGTCCCACTGCAGACCAGAGGCTGCACAAAAGAGAAGAAATTCCAGCAAACTCCATGGTTTCTGAACAGGGTATGGTTGTACATGCCTGTGACACCAGCACTGAGGGAGGCGAGGTAGCAACACGTTTAGGTTTCTCTTGGGCAACATTGTAAGATCCCATCTCAAAAAATTCTTTAAAAGCCTGGGGATGTAGCTCAGTGGCTGAGCACCTCTGAGTTCAATTCCCTTTACAGAAGAAAGAATGAACAACAACAAAACCATTACCTGGGTTCTTAGGATTAAGGCTGCCTGCCAGACTGCCTTTCAGCGGTGAAGAGGTTAAGTGTGTCCAAAAAAGAGCACTAGGGCTGGCCAAATAGTTCAGCGGATTAAAGCACCTGCAAGCAGATGCAGGGGCCCGGGGTTCAATCCCTGGGCCTGCTGTGCATGTCCCGGAAGCGCTGAGAAGGTGATTGAGACTGGGTGTGGTGGCGTGCGCCTGTAATCCCAGCTCTTGGGAGGCTGTAAACAGGAGGATCTCTACCAGTCTAGTAGTGAGACCCTGAACACCCTGTAGACACTTCCCTAAAATACAGAAAATAAAAATAAAAAAAGAGCACTAAGGAAACTAAATTGATTTCACTATCAGAACTATGGTCCTAAGTCAGATCTTTGTATGTTCTTGCTAAAAATTTCAGTAATTGCACTGTTCTTCCATAAAATCTAAACTCATGATGCATAGAATATTCTTGATCCTAACCTTGGTAGTTTCATCTTCTATTTATTTTTTACTACTTCTCTTGGAAGGTATAAAGAACCACTTCTAATTCCCCGAATAAGCAAGATATTTTAAATTTCCATTCATTTGTTCACACTGTGTTTTTTGCCCCAAACTTTCATCTCAGCCTGCAAACTTCTCTGCTCTCCAACATCTCAAGCATTTCTTCTCTACAGCTTTCTTGACTTACACTCTCTCCTGCCACTCAGAACAATTGTTCTTTCATCTCAGGAGTCACAGCGCTTCAAACATGCCTTTGTTAAACCACTGGATGAGATGAATTAGATCTCTTTAACTCATGGTATAGTCCTTGAAGTCAAGAGTGAACAGCTCATTGTGCAATTCTCACCATCCTGTAGGAGAATACAGGTTTGCTGAGTTGAGTCAATATTAAAAGACAGGGCTGGCAAGAGAGTTCAGGGGTCTAAAGTGCCTGGTTAGGCAAGCTTAGGCAAGTGCAGGGACCGAGGGTTGATCCCTGGCACCACATGTCACGCCAGCCCCTCCCCCACGACAGGCTGTGACAGCCAGAGTCTGGGCGTAGTGGCGCATATCTATAATCCTGGTGCTAGGGAGGCTGAAAACAGGAGGGTCACTGTGAGTCTGAGGCTGTGTAGTGAGACCCTGTAACAACCAAATACATTAAAAAAAAAAAATTAAAAGATAACCAAAGCATACAGGGGTTTTTCTAGGTCTAAGAATTGTACTAGGCCCTAGAAAATATAAAGTAGTGCTTGCTTTGGCAGCACATGTACTAGAAAGTGTATTGTAACACGTAGGTAGACAATTCTGCTTTTGGTGTTATCAGAGTATGTGTAATTTGCTTTTATTAAATAAGTGTTGTGAATATATTTCTCTAGATAAAAATTTCTCGATCCATTCACTACTTAACATTTTCATACTACACCCCAGTTGGTGAAAAGGTGCTGAGTAATTTGAAATATTGTCCAGCTGGAGTGGAGTCACACTGGGGGCTTGCCCTAGTCAGGGTTTCTCGGTCTTGCTTTTGGCCTTCAACAAGTCCCTCTGTCAGCCACAGCTTTTGGAGGGATGCACTGAATGGGAACTGGATGAACAGCATGGAAACTTAATCTTCACATTCTCTTTTCCAGTGTTTAACATCTCTTCTCTAACTGAAACAAGTGGACTTAAGAAATGGATAATCTACTTATTTTTCTCTTATCCATATGCCTACTTTGTTTCATAAGAACAAAAAAGATCTTAGTTCATGTTTTCAGAACATAATGATTGCATTCCTCATGGGAAGCAGGTATGTGTACTTCACACAACTTAATTCTTTTTGTCTTCTTCTCCTTTCCTTCCCTCCATCTCTTGCTCCTCTTCCTATTTACAAAAGAGCTAGCTACGTATTTCCTACTACCCACCTTTTATTTTGCCCTTTATAGATTGGTGGTTTCTCATATGAGAAATCATGCATTATTTAAACTTGTATGTCTGATTTATTTCATTTAACATTATGGTCTCAAAGTGCATCCATTTTCCTACCTGTGACTTGTTTATCCTCAAGGTAGAGTAACACTCCATTGGGTACAAATGCCACTTTTTAATCCATTCATTTTTTTATGGGCAGGTAGGGCATTTCCAAGATTTAGCTGTCATGAATTGTACTGCTACAAACATGGGTATGCATGTATTACTATGATATTTTTAACTTTCAGGAAGATACCTCAAAGGATTATAGCTGGATTGAATATAATTTCTATTTTTAGTTTTCAGAACAAAAACTCAAGACAAGTTAAAGAAAAAAATTCAAAAACAAACTGTTCCGCGCTCACTTCTTTGATTATTTGGATAACCTTCTGTCAGTAGTGCCGGTCAGTGTAAAAGACCCATGGAAAAGTTTTATGGGCTTTAGCTACTCCATTTCCGGAAGCACCCTTATCCTGCTCTACAGCACACGACTTTAGCTAGGCCTATGGTCACTTTTACCGTAAGACTGAATAAATTTGAACTTGTTCAACATTCAAGTAAATCTCTTACTCCTGCCCTTAGCAAGATTCCATAACAACGTCCTTAGCTCCCAGCATGCAGCAGGGCTGGTCAGATCATGACTGATTCCCACCTGCAGATGCTCAGGGGCACAGCCCAAAAGGAGGAGTAGGAGTGCTGGAGTCATTCTGTCTGAGTTTGCATGAGTCCACACCTCTGACCGGTTATGTGACCTCAGTCCAGTTACTAGACCACTCTATGCCTCATGTGTTTTATCAGTAAAAGAAGAAATGGTGGTGCTGCCTCCCAGATGTGATGTGTGGAGTAAGTGAGTCAATGTGTAAATCTCTAAGAGGAGTGCCTGGCACATGGTCAGGACTCAAAAAAGATCAGCCCTCTGTCTACATTTTATAGGCTGTTTCTTTATATTTTTAGGTAAGATAAGGGGTTGTGCTAAAAAATTAAAAGCAGGACGGTCATTTTTAGAACCATCTTTATTTACAAAATTGCAACTCAGTCTGCTTCAGTATCTTTATTGACAAAATGCCTACAACTGAGATATTAGCTAAAAAGACACATTGACTGCAGCTTCACATAAAACCAGGATCAGCACTACCCTACTTTCCTAATCCTGTTTGGCTCTGAACATAAGTTTAATTGACAAACACAAATAAACAAACAATGAAAAAGAAAAATTTTATAATGTACAATAACTGAAACAAACCACTTCTTTTTTTTTTCTTTCTCCTTTAGGGTTTGGAATGAGATTACTTATCTAAAATTTGCTATTTAGACAGAAAGCCCTAGGGAATGGGACACTTAAAGATGAAAGTTTACTAAATCTGTCATTCAAAAACAACATCCATAATGGCTTTAGAATAATGTAAATAAATAACCTTGGTAAACATACATTGATAATTTTATGACAAATGTGTATCTAACAACATGCTGAGGAATTAGAAGATTTCTCTATGTATTTTAAAGTTTTCATTTATTTTATAAATTGAGTTAGTCTTGCTCCATAATAAAGCAGTTGTTACCACTGTTTCCAGTACCCATGGAAACCCAAATACCCTGCTCTTCTTTTTCTTGTTTTTTTGAGACAAGGTCTTATTATTTATGTACCTCAGGCCAGCCTTGAACTCATTATGTGGCCCAGGGAGGCCTTGAAATCCAGGCAATCCTCCTGCATCAGCCTCCCAAGTGCTATGATTATAGGAATGCCCACCATGCCCAGCCACATTGCTTTTTAAAATACACTGTTAATATTCAGTTGAGACTAATGTACCTATCATTAAATATATGAGTTGGTAAAAACACCCTTTTTCCAGGAATCTTTTCTTAACTGAAGTTAAAATACATCTATATTGGGCATAGAAGAAAAAAACTCCATTCACTTAAAGTAAATTGAGGTAATTAATTTGATACAGCAAATAAATAAATCAACAAATTCTTCATTTTTGTTTTAAAACAAAATAAAATAACAATAAAAGCAAAAAGAAATCACTGGCAAATCCTTATTAACAATTTTCAAGGTGATCCATGAACATATTATTAAATAGGAAAAAGTTATTATAAAAATATTATATAATTCCATTCATCTAATACATTCCTCTGCTGAGATATCTAACACATCTTCATCTGTAGTCTCTTCTATCTCTGGCAAGTTGCCCCAAAGTAGGAAGTTTATACCTGGAAATTAAAAGGTCATAAAATCTTTAGTGCTCACAATTATCACAACTCAGGACATGATACACAAAATTTAGCAATATATTATTCTTCTATGAACCAGTATCGACAGTAAAGAGAGTGAAAAGAACATCTATGAAAAGATGGACTACAAATAAAGCTATCACCTATCTAGGACACAAACATTCCTTTTGCTATTGGCAATGCTGGGGATCAAACCCAGGGCCTTATGCAAGAGCTCTACTGCTGAACTACACCTCATCTTGCAAACATCCTTTAAGCCCTTTTAAGCAAGAGCTTGATTTTAGAATCTTAAAACTCAGAAGGATCTCAGGAATTTGTTTTCTCAAGTCCTGCCTCCAGCAACGTTATGCCATAATCACTCTATACTGATTATTTTTAAATCTATTATAGTGATTTTAGAATGGTGGTCTTGGGCCATGTATCAAGCTCAGTGGCCTGGCAAACACAAGGTCCTGAGTTTGATTCCTGGTACAAAAAAAAAAAAAGGTGGTATCATAAAAACTCCATGTATGGTGGCCAGTGCCTCGAAGTCTTAACACTCCAGGAGGCTGAGGCAGAAGGACAGCAAGTTGGAGTCCAGTCCAGACAACTTAGTGATAGTACAAGTCTGTCTCAAACAAAACAAAACAAACAAACAAACAAACAAATCACAAGATCTTTTTAGATTAAGAGTCCCTTTGAAGGGCTCAAGGAAAATCCCTGAATAAATCTCCTCATGTCTTCCATAAGCATAGCAGTAACTGGTGCCATTTTTCTGATTTAAATAAAAAAGCAAGATTTTGGCACCAATTATAATCTGAACTGTAATCCTTGAAGTAGGTAGGCTTCAGTCTACAGGCTGTCAGGACAGAGCTATAAACTTCAGGACCAGGTTGCAACAGACAATATTGGTACAGAACAATGACCTAAAATCTTACACAGAAAGATTAGTTCAGATTTCACAGGGAGGATCTGGCAGAGTACAACATGAGACCAAATGCACTGAAGATAACAAGATGGTTTATTCTGGGCACATACTATATCACAGCTTGAGAGTAGCAAATTAGAAAAAAAAATGACCTATACGAAAGCCAAGGAAATTCAACAAGGAAAACAAGTATCAAGCTGTCCAGCTGTTAGGGTGGGCACAGGGCAGACTCAGCGACTCAGGACATCCTGCAGCCACATGGAGAGACACAGTGAGCAAGGGATTGGAGCGGTGTGGAGTTGGGCTTGAGAAGTTTTTCTCTTCAGGGTGCCTTAAGGGCAGGTCTGGTGCAGCTTATGGAGCTGGGAAGTGAACTGCGGTCCTATGTGCCTGACTGCATTTGCCCAAGCAGTACTTTAAACAACTGAGCTATCCAGCAAAGCCCCGGGAGTTGGGTTTGAACCCAGTTCCCAGCACTAGCAGTGCTCTATGGCTGGGGTCACTACTTTGCTTACAAATGTGTGCAACCGTAGGCAATAGATCTAAAAATTTTATATAATGGTATAAAACAGTATGTGTTGCTCTAGTTACCATTCATTATGTTCATTATGTGGTTTACTTGTTTGATATATAGAGACTTACCTCATTTTAGTTATATAGGGCAACCCACTGTGTGAATTAAAAAAATATACATATACATGTATAGCAAATCTAGTATATCACTTATTCCTTCCTCTAGCTGCCCATCCTGCACAGGTACCCAAGGAGACGTGGGCATTGATGTCTGTTGCACTGTTGAAACAGTGGAAATAATCAACTGTTTTGTTGTGAAAGCAATGCAAGAATCTAAACGGGGCAAAAATTAGCATTTGTGAGGGAAAGAGGAGAAAAATATATTTATGTATGCATATGCATGCAGGATGGCTTGGATAATTGTGCTGCTGATTTCTGCTGGGCTAAAGAGCAGAGCTGTCGATACTTAAATTTTTCTTTTCTTTTTTCCAATTTTGCATGCTTATATCTGGTAATCTGAGCAACTAATTTGAAGACAACATTATGCAATAGAGAAACCACTCTTGAATTCCTATTGATTTTGTTCGAAGTTCTGTATTGTTTCTAATCATTTCTTTCTTTCTTTTTTAAAAACTATTTTGTATTCTCTTTAGATAATAAAAAAGAAAAAATTAACATTTGTGTTATTTTACTTATTCACATTTATTTGATGCTAGTGAGTATATAGTCGTATACCATATTTTCTGTAATTTTTTGGTTTGAATTACTTATTGTGAAAAATAGCCCTCCCCTCCCCCAAGACTGAAATCTGCTTCTAGTAACAGGCACTGAAAAGCTGATAAGATTGCAGGGAATATAGGCTCAAATCTAAGTAAAAATTATAACCCAGAGGCTGGGGAGATGGCTCAGTGGAATAAACGCTTCCCTGGCAAGCGTGAGGGCCTGAGTTCAATCCCTGTTCCAAAGGAAAAAAAAAAATTAGAACCCAGAAGAGTAAATGGAGAGCTGAAACTCTGAGAGTATTTGTACAAAATCTAAGGAATTTGAGCTAAGAATTCCCAATCCCTTTTGGGAAAGTGCTGGGAAAATCCATCTCTATGTGAAGGCTACCTTAGAACACAGACCCACAAGGGTTGTTTTGCATCTAAGCATTCTAGAATTTGTAAGACGTGTCTTCATTCTTTCGGTGTTACTGATTCAAGTGATTCAAGAATAGTCCCAATGCCATTAGAAATACTCATATACAAGGCAGCTAGAAAATCTTACTTTAAATCACAGTAGTGAGGTTATAAAGGAGAAGTTTGATATTCTTAGAGTCAATACTCATAGCCATGAAGCAGCTCAGCACAATTGGTTCAAAGGAGAAAAAATAAACTAGGAGATTGAATCTGACAGAAGCGCCACCTTCCTTTCTCTGTTCAGAAGAGAGGAAGGAAATCCTGTGATACATCTGTTTCTCATGGATTAGATTCAGTGCTAATAGGAGAATGCTGGGCTTTTATCTTTGAAAAATTTACCAATATTAAAAAGTAAATCAAAATTGAAAATCCTCCACCCAATGTTTTGAATCCTTTGAAGCACGAAAAATGACATCAAGGCAGAAAGTTCCTTTAATGTGTTCTATGAGCAATACAATTATAAGACTAAAGGCCTAAATTAGGAGCCCATATCCTACTTAGTGAAGCTCAGAAAAGTCCTTGTTTCAAAAAGGCCTTCTTAGCATAGACAGTCTTAAATTAAGACCTCTGAAAATATGGAATTAAGAGCTACAGCTGAATCCCAGGTGACTTAAAAAAAAAAAAAAAAAATCAGCCTATAGAAAACCAAGGATAATGGGAGGGTTTAAAGACCCTGGTAACCTATATTATAATTCATGAGCTTTTGGTTGTGAAGGCAAATTAAGTTTAAAAGAAACAGACAAAAAAAAGAAAAAAGAAATAGATTTTAATTTCCAAAGACTAAGACATACATTTAAAAACCTGAAGCTAGTTGTGGTGAAGCATGCTTAAAATCCCAGCACTTGGGAGGCTGAGCCAAGAGGATCAACAGAAGCTCAGGGGGCCAGTGAGAGAGCTCAGTGGTCTAAAGCATCTGCTTCAGCAAGCTTAGGCAGGTGCAGGGAACCGAGGTTTGATCCCAGGCACCACATGCTACACCAGCCCTGCCCTCAGGGTGGGCTGAACTGGCCAAAAAGAAAAAAAAAAAAAAAAAGAAGAAGAAAACCTACATATAGGGGCTGGTGAGATAGCTCAGATGTCTAAAGTGCTTGCTTAGGCAAGCTTAGGCAAGTGCAGGGACCACAGTTTGATCCCCAGAACCACATGCTGCACCAGCCCCACCCCCAGGTTAGGCTGAGCCACTCCCCAACCCCCCCAAAAAGAAGAAGTTCAGGGCTAGCCTGGGTTACACAGTGAATTTCAGGACAGTCTGAACTGCATAGTGAGGCCCTTTCTCAAAAGAAAGAAAGAAAGACAGACGGACGGACAGATAGACAGACAGATGGATGGACAGACAGACGGACAGAAAAGTATGCTGCAAATTCAAGCCCAGCCTGGCTGATAAATAAGTAAATAAATAAATAAATAAATGAATAAAGCAAGCAAGCATGCATGCTAGAGATACAGCTCAGTGTGAAGCCCTGGGTTCAGTCCCCCAGTACTGCAAAAAACAAAAACAGAGAAAAACATCTGAGAGGTTTATACCAAATTAAATCATCAAGTTGCCCTTTTTTTTTTTTTTTTTTTTCTCTTTTGAGACAGTATCTTGCTAAGTCACAGAACTGCTCAGGCTGGTCTCACACTTGTGTTTTTCCTGCTTCAGCTTCCAGAGTTCTGGGATTGCACATGTGCACCACCATGGCCTGCCTGTCAAGTTCCTTAATGCCAGCTTAGTCTGCTGTATAACTAGCTATTACATATTGAAAACATCTATCCTATAATAAAACTGAATGACTCCAAAAAAAAAAAAAAAAAAAAAAACTGAATGACTCCAAATAATATGAAAAGTATCACATACATCCTCTTAGAATCGGTAGTTTGTTTCTTATAAAAGTAACTGGTATAAAATATTGGTAATAAATATTTCCCTTGACTAAAAGTCTATAACTTATTAATATAGATGTCAAAACATCTATTTTTATCCTAAAGAATTACCAGATATAGAGGTTACCTATTCCATTTCTTCTTGCCTCTACGCCTACTCTCTTTTTCCTTTCATACACACACACACACACACACACACACACACACACACACGACTATCACATCTAAAGTCTTCCTATAATTCTAGCACTTAGGGGGCTGAGCCAGGAGGATCTTAGATTTTGAGGCCAGTTTTGGCTACATAGTGAGTTCAAGGACAGCCTGGACTACATACTGAGACAAAAAATAAAATAAAATCCTTAAAAATTCTGAGGTCATAAAAAGTATCAAGGTGCTACTTTGGAGCAATTAAAGTATTACTTTAAAAAGACCATGAAACCCAGCCAAATTGGAAACCCTTAAATGCAATGATCAACACAGAGATGGCAAAAAAATTTTTTTACTGTATTTTAAGGAAGGGTCTACTACTAGGGTGTTCAGGGTCTCACTACTGGATCGGCCTCATAGTGATTCTCCTGTTTACAGCCTCCCAAGTGCTGGGATTACAGGTGTGCATCACCACGCCCAGTCTCAATCATTGTCTCAGCATGTCCTTTGGGGCAGAGGCTGGCCCGGTAGGCCTGGGGATCGAACCTGCTTGCAGGCGCTTTAATCCGCTGAGCTATTTGGTGGCGAGTAATTTTGGCTACTAGTTCTTACAGGCGACTCTCTGGGAGAACTATCAGAAACTATCTGAAGTTTTGGGCTAGCCGATCCCATTCAGCTCTGAAGGTCTCTACCCTGAAACTGCTGGGGACAGCCACAGGGGGACATCCACTGCATTCTTTTGTTTCTTACCAGTGGAATCCAGTCTGTTAATACCATAAACCGCCTGGCTGTGAAACATCCAGAAGTGTCCATTGTGGCAGGAAAGAAGGCAGGAAGTACAGGGAACTATCACGTGATAACCGACAATGTTTCCACTGAAAAAGAACGCAAATGCCGTGAGATACCATATATGGCCCGCAGGAGCATTCTGAGGTGCTAACGTAAACAGGCCACAGAAGTCGTACTCCATTTCTTCCAAACAACCCCATTGCTAGAATCTTTAGGATGGGAGTTACTCTGATAATGGCTGCAGTTTTACCCCAAAGTAGGAAAAGGGTGCTCTGTATGTTAAGTGCAATAATACTAACACACTGGCATCTTTTCTTTTTGGCTACTTTTATTTTATGTATTCGCTCCTCCGAAGTCAGCTTCTGGATGGCATTTGTTCTGTAGAGAACAAATATAAGGTGGTATTTTCTGTGAAGTACCCCCCAAATTGATGTGCTATTTAGACAAAACATATAAAGTAGATTCAGATCGGTGGGCGAGGCTTTTGCTGCCCCAAGACTGTGGCAAGTGGGGCTCTTACATGCTCCTGCTCCACGCCAACACCTAAATACCGTTTCAACAGATGGAAGAGTAGGAAGACAGCATGAGTCCCTGTAAACTAAACACAAGCTGCCTGCTCTAATTTTAGTTTCAGTGTTTTTGAAGGAGTTCAGAACTAAAGCAAATCTGTAGGCTCTAGAAAAAGATGAAAAAGTTCTTACTGTCTTCATATTACCCTGATGATTATAAGTTCACTTGTCCACAATTTTTTTTCCTAGCTAAGTAGAGTGAACAGACATACAGGGAACACTTTAGCATTTCTTTTTAAACTATGAACTATTTATACTTTGAGTTGTAAAGATTCTTACTACAGCTGGATCTCACCTGCGAGATGGGGGAGGCAGTTACTTTTGGGAGACCCGGTAGAGAATACTATAGAAGATATAAGCCCTCCAAAATACATCTTCTAATAATAATCTGCTTAGAAGGCAAACAGGTAAAAATAGAGAATATTTTTAGATGAGGACTGACTACTATTTGTGCGACTATCTTGGAAGAGTAAATTCTAGGACTTTAATGACCACTATTTTCATTCACTTACCATTCAGCCACTCAACTACAGTTTACTTAGTCTCTACTTCATGCCTTGCACTGTTCTACGTGCTAGAACCAGCTGTAGACAAAACTAAGTCCTTATTCTCAGACCATTTTGCTCCCTTGTTAAAACGCCTTCAGTGGTTTCCCCATGAGCCAGAAGTAAAAATAAAAACATCTCTCCACACCAAGGTCTAGAACAGTGATGGCAAACCCTTCAGAAATGAGTGCCCAAGGAGGGGGACGGGAAGGTAAACAAAGGTCAAAAGCAAAAAAGAAGAAAATAAAATGGAAACAAAACTCTTGTAAATAAAGAGAGAAAGGGTTGAAGGGAGGGGAGAGGAAGAAGGAAAAAAGAGTATCTGTGTATGTTATATACAGGTACAAATTCTGTTTACTAAATGTGATTATTATGTCTATCAAAAGTATAAGAAACTAAAATTAAAATAAAAAGAAATGAGTGCCCAGAGTGTAGCCCCAAGCCTGCTTATTTTTGTCAAAGAGAAAACAACTCATGCCTTAACATCTTTTGTCTTAAAAGAAAAACAACATGTGCCATAGGTTTGCAGACCCTGCCCTAGAAGATCTTGGGTCTAAAACAGCAGCCACAGGAGCCACATGTGACCACTGAGTGTTGAGACGAATCTCCTGCAAGTATAAAATGTAAGCCAGATTTTAAAGAGCAGGGGAAAAAAACAGAAATGTAAAAACTGGGAGGCTGAGGCAGAAGGATTGCAAATTCAAGCCCAGCCTGAGCAACTCTGTGATTTAAAAGGACCTTGTTTTGCCTGTAATCCCAGCACTTGGGAGGCTGAGACAGGAGGATCATTGCAAATTTGAGACCAGTCTGGGTTACAAAGTGAGCTCAAAGCCAGTTTGAACTGTATAGTGAGATTCTGTCTCTAAAAAATAAAAATAATTTTTTAAAAAGACCTTGTCTCAAAGTAAAAAAAATAAAAAGGTTGGGGATGTAGCTCAGAGAAGAGGCACCAGGTTCAATCTCCAGTACTGCAAAAGAGAAGAAGAAGAAAAAAGATATTATTTCAGTAATTATTTGTATTGGTTTCATCTTGAAATAATATCTTGGATATATTGTGTTGCAACTTGGATACAAATGTATTAAATAAAATGTACAGCTAATATTAACTATACTTGTTCCTTTGAACTTTTAAAAATATTAGTAGAAAAATTTAGCCAGATGTGTTGATGCATGCTCATAATTCTAGCCCCTTGGGAGGCTGAGGCAGAAGGGTCACTTTCAGTTCAAGTCCAGCCTGAATTGTACAGCAAAGCCCAGTTTCTTAGGGCTGGCCAGATAGCTCAGTGGATTAAAGTGCCTGCTTAGGCAGACACAGAGACCAGGGTTCAATCCCCTACATGTGGTGCCCGGCCCAGGGCACAATGAGACAGTGATTGAGACTGGGAGTGGTGGCGCCCACCCGTAATCCCAGCTCTTGGGAGGCTGTAAAGAGGCAGATCACTATGAGTCTGATCCTCGTAGTGAGACCCTGAACACCCTGCAGACCCTTCCCTAAACACACACACACACACACACACACACACACACACACACACACACACAATTAATTAGCTTGGATATTTCTCTTAGATAACATTGCTTCAGAGTCTAGGTTCTGACTTTTTTTGGAGATAGGATCTTGCTGTATAGCCCAGGCTTGTCACAGTCTGTGATCCTCCTGCCTCAGCCTCCTGAGTGTTGGGATTACAGGTGTAAGCCCAGTTCTGAGTACATTTGAGCCTTCTTCTACTATTCCCTCCCCTCCATGCTCACATCTTAGCCCCATGAGTTAACATCTTTGGGGGAGGCAGTACTGTGGACTGAATCTAGAGCCTTTACACTGAGCTACAGCCTCAGCCCTCCTTATTTGCTGAGACAGGGTCACACGAAGTCACCAAGTTGCCCAGGCTGGATTTGCACTTGCCTCAGCCTCTGAGTGCTGAGCACAGGTGTGTGCCACCACATCTGGCATGAAGCTTCTTTGTGCATGAGTTCTTCGCATTTGCTGTTCCTCTGCCTAAAACACTATTTCTTTGGTTTCTTTTCACCCACTAGGACATGACTCCAATGTCATAGCTTTATGAGTTGGCTTCCCTGACCATGGTATTTAAAATAACGCACCTACTCTCCCAGCTTCTATTACTCTCTCTCTCACTATTATTTCCTTTGGAGTACTTCTCACTATATTAAACATCCTACTTAAGTACAATACTGACTGTGACCATTTGCCCACTAGAGTATCACATTCCAATGTCAATGACATTTTTGCTCACAAGTGCCCTCCTATTCATCCCTACAACAGCAGTGGCAAACTTGTGGCACACGGCATGAAGAACCCTCAGGGTCAGCAGGCCCAGCAGCGGAGCACTGAATAATAGTGGTTTTCTAAACTAAAAACACAGTATTCAAGTTTAATCGCTGTGTTTTCACTTTGCAGTAAATAAGAGAATTTGGGGTTACAGTTTAGGCCCTTACGTCTAAGGGATTTGCCATCGGTGAACTATAACAATGGCTTGTACCTACCTGTAGGTCTTCAATGTAAGTATAGCTTGAATGAAGGAATTCAAATAGTTGCTAACACATAATAGTTTGATGGTTTAAATAATTAGAATTACAATTTGTAACCCAAATTTCATTCAAGTGAGAAAATTTTAACTATTCTAGAATGGGAATAACACAAAGCTGCCTACCTTTCAAAAGATAATAGCAATAAGTTCTCATCTATGTTTTATTTATAGTTTATCAGTCTTTAACATTCATAATTCATGTCCTCTTCACAAGAACTTTATAGGGTAAATACAGAAGACATTTTATTACCTATTAATAAGATAAAAAATTCAACAAGGAAACAAAAGTTCAGAGGTTTGGAGGTTTAAGGAATTTATGTAAGATTGTATAGACAGTAAAGGATGGGCCAGGGCTCAACTTTGACTTTTATGACTATAATTCCTGTGCTGTGGTCCCCTCACCCCCGACTATCTTATTCTGGGAGGAAAAATTCAGATAACTATGAGTACATTTTGAAAATTACAAAATCATATACAAATGTGAAGTATTACAAGACTCTTTAAAAAAAAAATAGCTCTAGGTAACAAATGGTTTTGCAATGGCTCGCTGCATGGGTTAGATCAGTGTTCGTTGCAGCCCACTGAACCTTTCTCTGGGCTGTGGCATCAACATCCATCTTCCAGACTGAGGCTATTGAGAATATTGCCACCAATTACCATTTTAAACACGCGATGTCCTTCAGTTTACACTTGCAGATTTCGGTGAAATAGCATCTTCCAATGAAGTCCACTGTGCTGCAGAACAAAAAAGTTCACAGTCAAATCTACTTGAAAAAATTGGACTGTGGCCGAAACAATAACAAAATTTATCACCTTAATTTTTAAATGTACTGTTCAAAAGTGTTAAATATAGTCACATTATCCTGCAGCAAATCTCCTGGACTTCTTTATGCTGGAAAGCTTTCTACATAAGACATAACAATTCCCCCACATAAGCAACCACCAGCTCCTGGCCCTACCATTAGACTTTCCAAGATTTACCTATGCTAGATGCCTCATTTGCATAGACTCATATAGCATTTGTCTTTCTGTAACTGGTTTATTTTACTTAGCACAATATCCTCATGGTTCACCCAGATTGTGGCACATGACACAAGTGTTTTCCTTTTAAGGCTGAATATGCCACTGTATGTATATATATTTTGTCTATTCACTCATTAGTTGGGTCAGTGGACATTTGGATTATGTCTATTTACTGGCTATTGTGAATAATGCTGTGAATATGACTGTGCAAATCAAATATTTTTTCAAGATCTTACTATGAACACACACACATATACTTTTTTATTTTTATTTTTATTTATTTATTTATTTTTTGGTGGTCAGGGCTTCTGCACTGATTTACATCTACAGCTGTTTTTTATTTTTTATTTTGAGACAGGGTCTCATTAAGTTGCTAAATTGCCTTTGCTGGGTTTGTTCTTGAGATGCTCCTGCCTTAGCTTCCAGAGTGCTATTACAGGCATGCACAACCCACCTGGCTTGCTTTGAATTCTTTTAGACAAGTATCATGTGGGACTACTGATAACCATACTGGTTTCCATAGGGGCTGTACCTTTTTATATTCCCACAGTATGTAAGGGTTCTAATTTCTCTACATTCTTGGCATAGAATATATTTTTGTCATTTAGAACAAATTTTGTAACTCTGGAGTTGAAAGAGACTCTAAAATAGGATTACAGTATATTTTGCAAGAATCAGTTAATATTTATGAGGTCACTGCACATACCTGGAAAGTCTATTTTTAAGATCTTACATGTTAATTGACTCACACATATCTTACTACATTGGTCTATCACTATTTTATTTGTTTATTTATGGGATTGAACCACAGTCCCCTGCACTTGCCTAAGCTTGCTTAAGTAGGCACATTAGACCGCTGAGCTATCTTACGGACCCAGAACTATCACTATTTTAGCTCTGCCAAAGAACAACAGACAAAACTTATTCTTTAAAAAGAAAAGAAACTGAGATGGGGGAAGGGGAAGGGGAAAA
>NW_004524707.1:1423608-1466340 GCF_000260255.1 Octodon degus
CCCCAAAACGCTATTTTATCAAATAGGAAGCAAAATTTAAGGAGGTCTCACTTAAAAGTGAGATGGCAGAAAACATTTTATAACCACTTAATTAAGCAAACTGACGTGCAATACCCAAAATAGGCTTTATGGTGGATAAAGAATTATCTTAAGATTATCTTTCTGTCCCATAAAAATCCATTTTCGGTATCTCTCACAGTGGGGTGGGGGTGGGGCTTGAGAAACAAATTTTAAATCATGGAAACAGATCTGATTGAGAGTGCCACTTGCAAATAACGGTAGAATAGTTTCTGTTTTGGTATCAAACACTTGCAAATAACGGTAGAATAGTTTCTGTTTTGGTATCAAACTACAGATAAATATGAAAATCTTATGTGATTTATCTACAAGAGTACAGAAAATCTTGCCTGAATTTACCTCGCGTCTAAGTCATGGGCTTGATTCAGTGAAACAGGACGGTTGGGCAGGGATCCAGCTTAAGGAAAGTGTGGCCACGTGACTATAATTGAACTAGAGGCATTACATCACGACTGACCACTTCGGCTAAACCACAGACTGTGTCCAGACAGTCTGCCCACTTAGATCTACTTCAAGGGCATCATCAGGCTCTTGGGAGTGGTTGGAACATCAAATGATAACCTCTCCATTGACTCCGGAGATCCAAACCATACACGTTCCCCATTTAAAGGCCACCGCTGCCGCCGCTAGCTTGACTTACTTGGTTGGAGGGATGTCTGTAGAGAAAAGGTCTATGTCAGTATCGGCCAGCAAGACAGCCTTCATTCCCCTAGAGCTGAGCACTTGTTTACAGAATTTGCAACACAGGATGGATACGCATCTGTCCTTGAAACTACAATTGCTGGTGGTCATAGCGTCCCACAAAGGATGAGGAGCGGGATTTTTGAAAAAGCAAACAATAGCCTTCCTATTTTGATTCCCCTAGGGGGGAAAAATCAACTCGAATTCCGAGGTCTTGGATTCTCCCGTTAGCGGTAAAACTAGGAAGCAACCAGGTATTTTGCTGCTTTCTCGGTGGAAGAATAAAAAATACTATTTATTTAGTGGGAACAGACGGGAACCAGCAAATCTGGCTTCTTTTTAACTTTCGTTGAAGAGAGTAGAGGTGGCGGCGGGGAGGGAGGAGATAGAATTGGAGGAAACTCCTCGGGCTGTCTGCCGTCCGGAAGGGCGCTCTCCTCTTCGGCTCCTCCAGTCTCCACGAAGCACCTTCCTTGGGCCCAGGACTCGGACCCCAGGCAACCCTCGGCGGCCCCTGTTCCGCACGCCCGGCCTGCGCCTTCTCCAATCTCTCCCGCAGCAGCCGATCCCGAGCGAGCAGTGGTGGTGGTGCAGCCGGGCGGAGGTCGCTATTTAGAAAAAGTCCACGCAAGAGTCTATCGCCGAACACGTTCATTTGGGGGTTCCTCTTCCGCTTTCTCTGCTTTTTCCAACCTGCTGTCAGTTTGAATTGCCAGCGCCGCGCACCGATTGGGAGAAGTAGAGTCCGCCCACGTCGAGTATTGGAAGGCCGGCGGCCTTCACCTACAGGAGCTCAATGGCTTGGAGCCCGTACACCCCGCCCCAGTAACGGTGCCGAGATCAGCTTGGCCTTCTGGTTGGTCGAGTTTGGCCCCGCCTCCCATCTCATTGGTTTGTCTTGGCCGGTTCGGGCCCTTGCCAACATACACCCTTCGCACTTCTTATTGGAGGACGTTCTACAGTCACCGCCGAGCTCTACTCTCTATTGGCTAAAATTCCTCGGAATGCCCCAGTTTCTACTCCATTCCAATTGGCCTAGCCGTCTCTCAAGAGTTTGTGGTTGGCTGTTGGTTCATGTTAGTCCCGCCTATCAATTCTACTACGAGATTCGACAGCCCGAGGAGGAGCTAACCGTGGGACCACGCCTCGGTAGTGAGTGCTAGTCACACCTCCAAATTTCGTCTGTTCCGCCCCTCATTCCTGGCTTCTCTGGATCGGCTATTACTATTGGCTGGAGACCCTATCGGTCGATAGAAAGCGGGAGATGATTGGCTAGAGGGTGGGTCCTGCTTCCCGGCGGGGTCTTGCGGAGTTGGCTGAGGCTCCTCCAGGGACTGGGGGGTAGAGCTGCGTAGAAGCGGGTGGCTAGGAAGAGAGGGGAGGAGAGCTCTGAGTGGGAAGCGGAGTCGGGGGCCTGGGACCTATCTCGTCAGAGCCAGGTAAAGGCTCCTTTTCTCCCCCCTTTCTTCCCGACTTCCAGGCTGGAACCCTGACTGAAGAAATCCCGACCGGAGCGGGAAGGAAAGGGCGCAGATGCCACCCGCCCGGAGTCCCTCAGGCTGCCCTCCCCCGCCCCCGACCCTCTCCAAATCTCCCAGTACAGCCCATAATACTTTTCAGGACGGCGTGTCCCCCGCGCGTCACCACCCAGCGCGCCACTCGTCCGGCTTCCATGCCGCACCCAGCCCCCTCCGCATCTCCGGCTCCCGGGCTGCCTGGGGCCGCCGTTGCTGGCAGTGCCTGTACCCTCCCTTCGGCCTCTCCCCCTGTCTCTGAACCCTGGCAAGACGGCCCAAGTCAGCCCAAGACCTAGAAGGATGGGAATTCCACACGGCTTCCGGGGGTCTTTCCCCGACCAGCCCCCGGTCCGCCCCCAAGGGCTCTCACTCACTGACCCTCATCTGGGTTCCCAGAGTTGCCCCCGTCCTTGCACTTTACACGACATCGGAGACCGTGTCGTTCCCTCCCTACCCCACACCCCAACGCTGTCCTTTCCTTGCCCTCTCCCGCCTTCAAGCTGTGCAACTCAGTGGTCCGCGGGCTGCTGCCCGGCCTCAAGAACACGCCTCACGCCCGCGTGCACTCCGCCACCTCGGCTCCCTCTCGCCTCCTTCCGCGTGGCTCTTCCCCCAGCGCGGGAAGCGGGGAACACAAGCGGGAGCCTCCTCCTGGTGCTCCGAGGGGCGAGAACGACCGAGGAGGGAAGGTCGCCGAATGCCCGACTCCGTGCTCCGCCCGCTTCCCTCCCGCCTCCCAGGCCCTCCTCCCAGTGCGACCCTCATCGACCCCTGCCCACCCCTTCCTGGGATTGGGTGCGGTATCTGGGATTCCTGGGCTTGGGGGACAAAACACGCCGAGGATGACATATAGAGTCACTCTCGTCACTGGCTTAGGGGAGGTGACGGCTGCCTTCCGCCCTCATCCCCCGGTTTTCCCGGTTCCGACCCTCGCCTCTAACCAGTTTCCTGCTTTTGCCGACCACATTGTTTTCCTGGATGTGTCCCGTGCCGAGCAGGCTTTTTCCTGCATCCCCCCCCCCCACGCCCCAACATTTTGCTGCCAAGAGAAGCTAGTAACCAAAAACAAAACAACTGGAAGGAGGGGCGGGAAGGGGAGAAAAGTTGTGCCCGGGTGGCGCGTCTCTCTACAGCTTTGATCCCCTTTGATGTCCAGGGAGGTGCCCTCCCCAGGGTGGATAGCGGCCGAGTCGGGGGCAGGGTTGGGAGGGCCCCCTCAGGCTGGCGGCTGCCCAGCGCTCTCTGGGCTTGGGAAGCCGCCGAGGTGCCGCAGTCCCCGCCCGGGGCTCCGCGTTCCCGCCGCAGTCTCTGCCTGGAGCCCGCGCCGGCGGCTGCTCCAAAGTGTTTTCTTTCAGCCTTAAAACAAAATCCAGAAGGAGCTTCCTTCCTCCCCACCTCGCTGCTCTTGGCTCTGCCGGCCCTGAGGCGCTCGGCCGAGATGAATGGGCCCAGGCCGAGCTTTGAGCACTGTCCCTACCGTACCCTCTCTGTGATTAGGATCTGAGCTCTGATCTGATGGCCCCCTCCCCCCTTTCCTGCATTTACAGGCAAGTGAACCAGAGCAAACGACTTCCGATCCAGTTCGCACTGCTGCGGCTCCCGTTTGGGATTTGATTTCGCAGTATCTTCGAGCTTGTGCGACAAAAAACCACGAAGCACGCCCAGCCCTCCCCGGCACCCAGATACAGACCCACTCCCTCCCGCGGACACAGCTGGGCGCGTCCACACCCCCGCACCCCCCACACCATGTTGTGCGGAAGGACTTCCACTCCCCTCCTGTGTCGTTGATGTCAGACCCCAGGCCAGCCTCTGGGCGCTGCAGTTCTCCTGGCTAAGGCTGAGGCTGAGGCTCCGGCTCCGGCTCCAGCTCTAGCACAGAATCCAGCTGCCGCCGCACCGGCCCCAGCGCCCACCGTCTGCATGTGCCCGTCCTAGCCGCCTGCCCAAGCCGCAGCCCTCGCTCCCCGGAGCGCTGGAGACCACCGCGGGGGGGCCCCTTCTGCTCTTGGGAGAAGCGGTCTTGGAGGTATTGATTTCTGTGGTTGGATTTTTCCCGTGGATCTATCAATTCACATTTCGAATTTAGAAGAAAAAAGGAAAACATGACGTCTCCAGCTAAATTCAAAAAGGATAAGGAGATCATAGCAGAATACGATACTCAGGTCAAAGGTAAGGGTTATGAAAAAATAGCAAAATGCACACGCTGTGTGGATTGGTGAGCCATGTATTTCCATCCCGATTTGCAGCCTGTTCATTTCTTTGGGTGGAGCAGGTGGGGGTCAGCAGATCCCAAAGGTGGTTCCCATAGGGAGGGTCCGAGCTTCCTAAGGCTGGGTAGTGGCAGGGATCATGGGCACGGGGAAGGAATTGTTGGAGTGGGCTTTAGGAATGTGTATGTGGCTAGCCGTATTTTGGCAGCCCTTTCCTTCAGGTTGAACAGGGTGGGGGGAGGGGCAGGAGGTTCTAGATAGAAAAAAGACTGCAATTTGCCTCTGGACATGTGGGTCAGATGTCCTTGAAGGGCAGCTGAGATCTGACAGGTGTTTGAACATTTATTTCAGAGGTTGAAGAGTCTAGCGATCTAGAGAGAAAGGCAACCTTGAGAAGGTGTACCATTTGAAGTGCCTTGGGAGAGGCGGGGTTGGTTCTGATGCACTGTATTTGAGCATGAGATATGTTATGGCACTGGCCACAGGAAGTCCCTAGCCATCTTGGGTGCACCTTGTACCTGCCTGGTCCCTGTTCATGCTGCATGTATAGGTGGAGATCAGAGAATAGACAGAATAAGGCCACCTACACCCAGCCTCCGCCCTTACCTGAATCTGAATACAGTTAGGATGTTAGGGTTTCAGGGTGTTGTTGAGTTTGGAAAATGAGAAGACATAATTGTTTAACCCTTCTGTGTTGTCACACCTTGCTCCAGAATGCATGCTTTTAAAGCCCCATTTCCCTTTCTGCAAAATTGTGAAGGTTTAAGCCAAATGTGGACACGGAGAAAGTAGGTGTCCTATCTCATCTAGCCTACTGGCTGACTTGGCTGGTCAGTCAGAGACCAACCCTACAAAAGCCCTTGCTTAACCCCTTACAAGGGGTCTGTGCCTGTGACAGAGCCCTAGCATGCATTTGCAAGGCACTGTGACCACTCAATGGAAATAGCCTTGTGACTCCAATCCATTGAGACCTTAGCTGGGGAATGGGAGAGGTGGGTGGCCTTGAATGTTATACCACATGGTTGGAGCTCTGGGTTTTCCTTTGTTTCAGAGTATAGAGGGAGGGGCCCCTCCTTCCTTCCCTGCACCAATGCTAGACCTCTTTCTATCACAGAGGACTTGGGAAGGACCATGTCTCCCCTTTAATGATTGTCTGGGGTAGGAGTAGGGGTCAAGTTTGAAGGGGACAGCTCCTTTCTCTCTTGGCAGGTTGTAAGGTAGTTTGAAGTACCCCACTCTGTCTGTAGGATCTTTTTTGTGTCATCAGTTCGTCAGTGCTGGAGGTGCTCTAAGGGATCTTCTATCCACTTGGCTGCAAATATTGCTAGATTTGTTACAGAGATGGGAGAGTTGATGATTGATAGCTTCAGTTGAACTGGGATTGAGAGAGGTGTGGTTGTGAGTTATAACTAAGGTCTTGGCCTCTTGTCACTGTTCTTAATCCGGTCTGTTTTTGTAAACAATAGGCCACTGGCCTCTGTGTCCTGTCCAGATGTACTGCATTCTGCTCTGGGAATCCCCCCTGCTGTTTTACCCAGATAGGACATTAAAAAAAAAAAAAGTATCTTGTTTGTAACCATTGCCATCAAGAATGTTAATAACTTTGACTTTCCTGGATTTTCTGGAGGCTTACCATTTGACTTAAGATGCAAAGTGATTTTACAGGTTTATGTTTTGGAAGATTTAGGGCTGATAGGTGTTAACACAATCTGCTAATTTTTTTATTGATAAAGGATTTATCATAAGTGTCTCAAAATTAAAAGCTTCACGGTCACTGCATGTACAGATGCTGCTCACTGAAATGATGTAATGCCATCAGCTACTTGGGGTTTCTTTTCAACCTTTGCTCCTCTATATTTCTATCGACATGCTTCATGATCATAGAATTTTATAGGTGACAGAACCTGATGCTTTCCTCAAACAAGGGCCCCCCTGAGTGGTGGTGCAATGGATTGGAATAGTTTGGTCCCTCCTTTTCTAGCTGAGTAAAATACAGAGATCTGCAAAGGCTTGTCCAAGGTCACACAACTAGAAGGTAGCAGATCTGAAGCTGGAAGCGGGTTTACTGACTCCCAACTGTCTTTAGTATGAAGCTTATCTGATGAGGGTAGAAAAAAAAATAAAAACTTATTAAGAAGCCCAAATCTTTCAATGAATAATAGTAGTAATAATGTTAATAGTTTACATTTTGTGTGCTTATTATGTTCCATCTTGTCCCAAGTGCTTTATATGAATGGTCTAGTTTAACCATTGCACTAATCCAGGAAGTGGTATGGCTCCTTCCATTCACCATATGAGGAACCTGAGGCTTAAAAAGATAGGGAGCCCTTCCAAGGTCACACAGCCAGATCTGGCAGCTTGACTTCAAATGCTTAATGAGTGCCTACTTTGTGTTCTGGGGTTGGGAACAGCTGTGAAGAGGAGGGAATTCCACACCTTCCAGAAGCTTATGTTCTGGAGACAAAGGGTCTGGGTTCAGAGTTAGCCATGTCTCTAGTTAGCCAGAAGCCTGGAGTCAGAATTTTGAGTTTCAGCTTTTTATGTGTCTTATGAATCTTTCAGTGCTCACAGCCTTACTTCTTTCATAGATGCCAGGATAAAAAAGAAAATTGCTATGCCAACAAAGCAGTTTGGATCGGTGGTTATAAGTATTGGAGACAAGAGTCCAGGTTTAAATCTCTGTTTTGCGCTCATTATATGCCTTGCCTCAGCCTCAGTTTCTTAATGTGAACTACAGGCAAAATAATGCCTACTTCCAAAGATAGTTGAATGCTCAAGGAGACAGTATATGTAAATCACTTAGCACAACACTGGGGTCTCATGGTTCCCTTTGTTAGTGAGCCCCCTTGGGCTGGCTAGTAAGGCTGCACTGTTTCTAAAGTGCTAGATGCTAAATAACAGGAATGAAACTTGACTTCATCCATAATAACAAAAGGTTGTTTGGACATCAGTTTCCTTTTCTGTAAAACCAACAGGTACACTGTTAAAGCATTGGCCATAACTGTTCTGTATGTTTCTACCCAGAGCCCTGGGTCAGCTTTTCAGTTTGAATGGTTTGAATCAAGTGTGCACTAAAGGGACTTTGCAGGACTCTCTTGCCTGTTGTTTTTGCCTCCCTTTGAACCACCTGCTTGCCTGTGCTCTGAAGAGCTTCTGAGACTGCAGCCCAACCTGACCTCAGCTTGGTTTTATGAGGGGCGTGCCCTCTTAGGCAGCTTGCTCTGGAGCTGCCCTTTTTAAAAACCATCATTGTTTCTGGTTTGTGGGTGTTCAGATTCCTTTGAAAGTTCATGATTTTCAGTGTGAAACTCCAAAGCATTAGTACTCTTAGTCTTTCCACATAGTCTTCCAATTTATGAAGTGTTTTCATATATATTAATCTCCAAAATTTTTTTTTTTTTTTTTTTTTTTTAGCCAGGGACTTGCTATGTAGTTCAGGCTGGCTTTGAACTTGCAGCTGACCTCATGTTTCAGTTTCCCAAGGGCTGGAATTATAGCCACACAACCACTACATCCAGCTGTTTTCTGGAAATTCTTGCCAACCCTGGTCAGGTTCATGGTCATAACCTTGAAAGGGCATGGTACCAAAGATGACTGTCTGGGTGGTATCTAGGTGAATTCACATTGTTCCTTACAGCCCTGGCTATTGTCCTTTCTTGCTTAAGGCCTCCTTTTATATTCTCCATACATTACATTTTTTATAGTCCCCCAGAAAGCTTGAGATTGACAATTAATGCAGATATTCTAGGAGGAATAGTTTCAAACAAAGTGCCACTGTGTACTGAGCAGTCAGATTTTTTCTTGAGTACATTCAGGGTCTCCTCTATCTCTCTGTCATGTCTTAAGAGAAGAGTATGTGTGCATCACAGAGCTGTGAAGTAGAATTTTGTAATTTCCATCTGGAGCATTTTTGATAGAAAAAGTTCAGGCCTTTGCCTGAACAGTTTAACCCTTTCAGAACCCTGTGAGTGCTGCAGATGAAATTTCAGTCCTCCTCTTGCATATGCACATGCTCTTGGGAGTGCTGATTGCTGGTATTTAAACAAGCATTTTCCCCAGGGAGGTCTGAGCAGTTTCTCACTTATGCCAACACAGGTCTTCTCCTGAAGCTTCTTCTCTTCCAGCCCCTAACCCCTCTCAAGGGAGCTTTAAATATAATCAGTTTGTGAAAAGCTGCAGTAAAACATCTTGGAATCCCCAAGCACAAGCTATTATTTTCCTGTGAGATATTGAGGGCTCCTCTTCCCTTGCTCAGGCAACGGAGCCACTGTGTAGTATGATGATCTCCTGGAAGAGAATGAAGCTCTTGGAAAAAAAAATCAAACATCATGTGTCTCAGAGATGCAAGATCCTTTTGAAGAAAGGGAGGGGTGAAGGGCCAGGGGGTGAAGGGCCAGGCAAGCTGTATGCTGAGTGAAGCACGATGGTTGGAAACTGCTCATGAGTTGCCCTTAGCTTTGAGATGTCAGGCCTTCTTCTGGAGAACGGAAGCAGAAATTTCCTTAAGGGAAGAACCTTGGGTGGCTAGGGCCCTGTCTGTCTTGCTGCATGCAGGCTGAAAGTGTAGACGAGCCCTCATCCATTCACCACTGTGAAGTTTTGGAGGTCTTTACTCTTTTAACCGCAGCCACTGCTCAGAGCCTGACTTTTTTTGTTTTTGATTTTGTTTTCTGAGACAAGGTCTTGTTGTGTAGCTTGGGCTGGTGGCAAACTCACTAGATAGGCCTGGTTGGCTGCGAACTCACCGCAGTCCTCCTGCCTAAGCTCCAACTGTTGGAATGATGGTGTGCCGCCACATTGGCCAGAACCTGATATTTAAGCTCCCATTTCCCCTCCAGATGAGCAGAGATTCCCAAAGGCCCCTGTAGGGTTTTTCTTCCCAAAAGAAGTTTTCTTCATGGGAATTGTGCTTTTTGCACAGCAACCCCCTGAGGTTCTGACAGCCACACTAGGGAAATACTGCACTGGGGTGAGGGGAAAGCTGTGGATGTGTAGATTTCTCCTAGTAATGAGATGCAAATGAATAGTTTTAATTGGTATCAGCTCCAGAATTGATCTTCTGGGGAGTCTGGGAAAATTACTTTGGAAATTGTTTGACTTAAAAATAAATAATGTAAAGCTAGGCATGGCACATGCCTGTAACCCTAGTACTACTTGTAGGCTGAGGCAGATGTGAACACCACAAGTTCAAGGCCAACCTGAGCTACATAATGAGATCTTATATCAAAAACACAAAAAGCAAAAAAAAAAAAAAAAAAAAGGGAGAGCTCTTAAAAATGTTTATAAAATTATAAGCAGCTTTGATGGCAATGTGTAACAACTATTTTCTTTAATTACATGTCAAATAGATATAAGGTTTGTTCTAACTATTCCTTTTTACATTTTTATTAAGTACGTGTTTGCAGTATATAAGGACTACATTCACTATGCGGAGCTAGTACCCGTGTAGTATGGTGATGTTAAGGGCGCTGATGTTGTTGTGAAACTGTCACCATCCATCCACAGAGCTATTTCGTCTTGTAGAACAGAGGCTTACTACCCACTGAATAATAACTCTTCTTCCCTTCCTCTGGCCCCTGCCAACCCCTAGTCTACTTTCTGTCTCTATCTGACAACTCTAAGTACCTCACTGACTCACACTCTTATTGTATCTGCCCTTTTGTGACTGACTTATTTGCCTTAACTCATCTATGTTGTGGCATATGTCGTGTCCTTTTTAAGGCTGAGTAATATTCCATTTCATGTATATATCACCTTTTGTATATCATTTATTTGTTCGTGTGCTCTAGGGTTGCCTCCACCTTTTGCTCATTGGAGTATGCTGCTGTGAACATAGTGTGGTCTTATTTTTAAAAACTGTCCCCTGTGCTTTATTTTATGAATGTCATGTGACATGTACATTTCTACACAATCACTTATCCCGATAAATACGTTAGAGTTCAGTTTTAATATATACTTACATTTTCATATTATGAATAAATATCTATGCTTATAATATGAGCATTGTATATTCATTAACAATAATTGTAGACCTTGTTGTAAATAACTACATGAATTACTAAGCTTGTATTGTAGTTTTAGCAGTTTTATTGAGGTTGAATTGATATTTCACAAACTGGATATGCTTAAGGTATACAGTTTGATAATCTTTGACAGGAAACTCATAGTCAAGATAGTGAATATAACTGTCGCCCCTAAATGTTTCTTTATTATAATGGAGTGTTAATGAATGAAATCTATAGCCCTGTGTCATAGTGCGTGCCTGTAATACCCCCATTCTCGGAGGCTGAGGCTGAAAGATAACAAGTTTGAACCCAACCTCGGTACCTTGCAATTTTGTAAGACTTTGTCTCAAAAAGGGTGTGTGTGTGTGTGTGTGTGTGTGTGTGTGTGTGTGTGTATTGGGGAGGGGGAATGTACCTCAGTGTGAAGGCCCTGGATTCAACCTTAATCAAAAAAGACAGTTTCTCAGGGAAGTTGGATTAACAACTGTGTTTCAGCTATCACTGCATTTTTGGGAATGAGGGAACAGAATAGAGGGGAAAAAAGAAGAAAAAATCCTGGCCCTGTTGGAACTGCCAAGTGAGGGTGTGTGTTTTCCCACGGACCTTACTGGACCAGGCCTAGGGCATCCCATCTCTAGCAGGGGTCACAAATAAGCCGGGTGCAAGAGGGAGGGCAAGGACGGGAGTTCCCAAAGGATATTTGCTCCAAATTTATGAACATGCGTCTTTCACCTAATCACTGATCCCTATTTTCCACTGAAGGGAGATGAACTTTCGCAGGCATTATCCCGAATACTTTGCCTAGATTATTTCATCTTTTACAGGAGGAACATATTACTATTGTGTTTTGCTGATGAAGAACGTCGGGTGTAGGATATTTAGGAACTTGCAGCCTCTGCCCTGGTGAGTGATAGAGAACAGGATTTAGAACTTCAGTTGTTGCCAGAGTCTGAGTTTGAGCGCTGCTCAGGGAACACCTTCCTCCCCTGCTGAAATCCCACTCTCGTCTAAAGCCTCAGTCTCCTGGGGCGCCTTCCTCGATGAGCAGGACCACAAATGGCCCTTTTCTCTTCCTCGCCCACACAGCGCTTCTTGTTATAGTTCTCATGTGGCATCGATCTCCCAGTGCCTTGTGTTTGGAATATGTGTATTCCAGTCTTTGTTCCGGAAGGAATGTTTTCAAGTCATGTGGCGCAGTGCAAAGAATATGGGCGGTGGAGCTAGCATGAATGGGAGTCCTGTCAGTATCACTTTGTGATTTGGCTCTAGTCTGGCCCCTTCCAAGCATCCTCTTCTGAGGCATGGAGATAGCAAGGCTTTCCTTGCTGTTCGTTGCACACGTGTGTAGGGTATTAGCTCAGTGTATGACAAGCATTAGGCACTAAGTAAGTTACTCTTATTCCAAGATTCCTTCACATAGGAAACATGTCTGAAATATTACAGTAGCCCAATGGGTGGTTTTCGGTAAATATTTACTGACATTAAAAATGAGTAACTTTGAAAAAAAATGTAAAGAAATAAATGCTGTCTAAATAGAATATTTACTTTAGAAATAGAAATATTTTTAGATCTTGACAGTGTGTCTTTGTATAATGTCAATGAAGTGATTAAAAAACACTTGCTATTTTGCTACTCCCTTCACTTCCCATTTGTCCTCCTCAGATCTTCCATCACAGAGTTTGAACTGCTTTCAGTTTCTGTACAAGGATAGCATGCTATGTCCTGCTTCAGGATTTATCCATGCTGCGGCCTCTTTGGAATGGATCCTCTTCCTTGAAGAATTTTCCCAGAAAATCTCTGTCCTTTAAAGCCATTACCTCCAAGAAACAGGTTCCCTGCATAGTCTCACCCTCTGCGCAGCAACTGTGTTCTGGCTCCCAGCAGGATGCCCCGGCGGCATCTCCCCTTGCTTTCTTCGTCGTCAGCATCCCCTCTTCTGTGTCCCTGTGTGCGTTTGTATCTTGCACTCATCATGTTTCATTGTGAGTTCTTTGTTTACTTCTGTTGTTTACGACCGCTGACCACCTTTGGGCCAGAACTGTCCTTGCTCATTTCCAAGTGTTCAGCTTCTGGCGCGTAGCACACTCTAGAATGTTTGTAAATTGAGTTGAGGACGGGTGCAACTGTGCTCTGATGCCACATTTCCACAGTCAATCCCTCACTTTCAAAAAAATAATACTCCTTTGTTAGTGTTCCTTGAAATTCAACGTAGGTTAAACATCCTGAATATTGTTACCATACGTGCGCAAGCACAGACTGTGCAACTCCACTGAGTTCCCCCACAGATAGGGCATCTTCTGCCTGCTGTATATTACCTCCCCTACTTTAGAATTCTTGCTCCAGAGCTATACTTGAGTTAATCAGATTTCTTCAGTTACATCTTTACCTTGGAAGCCAAAAAAATTATTAACTCTGAAATTCCTAAAAGTTTAAAACAAAGGTAAAGCAAAACAATGTAATTGAAGAAAAACACATTGTACACTTATCCAGGATTTATTTTAATATTCTTTTAAAAAATGTTTTGTTTTGTTTATTTATTTGGTACATGGTCTCACTACACAGTTCAGACTCCTAGTGATCCTCCTGTCTCAGCCTTCATAGCAATGGGATTAGAGGCATGTACTACCATACCTAGTTTCAAGTTGGCACAGCACGCCAGGCGTCTGGGACTGGCACAGCATGTGGTACCAGGGATCGAACTTGAGTCCTTGCGCATCTCCCCAGCCCGTAGTTATTGTTTTTGACAGGCATTCAAAACATACATTTCAGAAAGCTTAGGTTTATCTTGACAAACACTAAACTGGAGTTAAAGCAGGGTCAGTGTGAACAAGAGTGATACAGAACAGGATTTAGAAGCAGCCGTATGATCCATAGTGAATGGAGAGGAAAAGTCCAAGGAGACAAACAGGAAAACTCTCCCCTGTACTTTTTCAAGACATTTGGCGTTCAGTAGCTTTGACCTTATTTTTTGCATTGTGAAAGGAAGGTCTTCAATTGAAATATATGCTCTTGAGGAAGGAAAACAGCTGGAAATTATGCCTCCTTCATTTTGGTGGGTATTTTAGGATACTGTCTGTTAGGCAAAGCCAACCCTCACTTAACCTTTTCTTCTGCAAAGGCACTCATCAGTGGGCAAGTGACCCCAAAGGCATTGTGAATCTTAGGACCTTGTGTTTGCTGATTGAGCCCAGACCCTGTATTTAGCAATGTGGCCTAGTAGGCAGGGTCTGAAGGCTCGCTGTGGAGATGATTGCTCGCCAGCCGTGGGTGGCTGAGTGGCCAGAGCTCCACAGGAAGACAACACCCCCCACCCCCCAAGAGTATGAGCTGGCCAGGGCATGACATGGCATGAGCCTTAAAAGAGATGACAACAATTTCTCTGAACACTGAAGTCTCTCAGAGGTTTACTCCTGTTTCCTACTGGTCTTGTGTATGTGTGTTATTTTGGGGCATACTGGGCCTGATCTTGTCAAAAGAATAACCTGCTCTTCATGAGGCACCTTGAGTGAGGTACTTATTCTGGAGGAATATTGCTTTTGGGACCAATAGCATATTTTATAACAAACTGTATAGTATTCTGCATAGGTGGGTTAGTTCTAAGAGAGAGTTCTGGATTGGAAGTGGGATAGCTTGGGTTCTACCTTGGCTTTGACTCTGATTTTGGGGCATCTTGCCTAAGGTTTCAATCCCTAGTTTCCTCATCTATAAGACAGGGCAATCATTTTTGACCCTCATTAATAATGATGAGGATAATGACTTGCATTTATTGAGGTCTTTATAGGTCTAACTAAGCATTGTTAAGTGTTTTACATATATTAACTCATGAGTTTCCCAACAGCACTATGAGGTAGCTATTATTATCCCTATTTTGCAGATGAAGCAGAATAAGGTTAAATAACTTGCTGCAAAACACATAACTAGTAAGTGATAAAAGCAGAGGATGAAGTTGGGGATGGTGGTATACACCTACAATCTCAGCACTTGGGAGGCTGAGGCAGGATTGCCCCATGAGTTTGAAGCCAGCCTGAACTACATGTCGAGACCTGGTCTCTGTCTCTCTCTCTCACAGGCACACACACACACACACACACACACATACACACTCACATACAAAAGAAAACAGCCATGAACTCAGGCTGATTTAACTCTGCTGTAAGGCTCAAATAAATCATTTTTGAAAGCCCATGAAGCTATGAAATGCTGTGCATGCTTTGTTGATTGTTCTAATTTCCCAGTTCCTTCATACAGAAATCAGTTAATGCAGTGTTTTGCATGTGTTCCTAGTACATACCTACTTGTAATGCTTATGTCTTGGTTTTTTATGTAGTAAATTAGGGGTAAGTTTACAGAATTTCTAAGATCTTTTCAGCATCTGATTCATGAGTTTTGCTTATTTAAGGTGTTAAAAATGATATCCCTTGCAAGGCACACTAGTAGGTAAAAACTGTTGTGTTCTTGGAGTGACATTCTCCCACCCCAAAGCTTGCCGTAATTCATGGCTGCTACTGCATAAGGGGGAGGGTGGACCCTGGGTGGTGGCAGTGTGGCCACAGCCTGAAGAGCAATTGAAGTGATGTTTAGTTAGGTGTCATGATCTGACAGGAAGATGTTTCTCACAGTTGGAGAATTTGAAGGAGGAATACTTGATGGTCCTGGAGGTAGACTTGTGACTGGATCACTGGGGCCAATAGATGCTCTAATTAGGATAAATATGTTGAACCTTGGATTCCAGTAAACTCAGCGACTTTAAGAAAATTCCCTATTTTACTGGTTTGTGTGGTTTTTCTGACCAGTTTTATGGAGCTAGAAATGGAATTTGTGTAAGACTTGCTATTACAGAGATTAATGTTGTGTGCGTTACTTAAAACAAAGAGAAAAAGGAAGTTGAGTGATTCTCTGTAATGAGAATTAAAGAAATAAGGAAGTAAGAGGCCTTAATTCCTGACATCTGGGCTGGGGCAGATTAGGGGAGGTGGTATGGATGTGGAACCTGCAGAGGTTTAATCTAGACCTTTGGGTGTAACTTCAGGCACTCCTCTGATGTAGGATGGACTCTTACAGTCATACCCTGGTACTTGGTGCATTTTGACACAGAGGTTTTGTCCTATACAGATCATTTGCTTGGTACAGTGTGTGCAAGCTAGCATATGTTGGTGCCAGTCGCCTCAGGACTACCCTTTCCAGCCAAACCTACTTATTTGATGTCAACCAATTTTGGTATTCATTGTGCCTCTTGGAACCAATTAATGGATAAGCACTGAAGTACTGCTGTTGTCTCCCTCTGCATATATTAGGGTCTTTGTCAACTAAGGGATTTTTTTTTTTTTGAGGATTATGACAAAGTATGCTGTAGTATGAACTTGAATTGTTTTTGTGTTTATGCTTGTTTTCTTTTCACCTAATGAATAGGCTAAGTAGCAGTCTGTTGTTTTAAAATGAGTGCTATTAATAATAATGACAGTTCATATTTTTATCATCACAGCATTTGAAAATTCCTTCTTATGGAGGGAAGGTTGTAAAGTAATGCAGGACTAGCTACTTAATCTTGGAAAAGCTGTTTCACTTTTGGGATTCTCAGTGTAGTGGAAAAGTGGAAAAATGGATTACTAATTTCTTTATCACTCTTCGGACCTATGACCAGAAAATGATTAGCATAAACTCTAAGTTGATGCATAGTTTAGATATTCATTATTCTCTTGGGAGAAGGATAGAAAGTGGAGAATAACTATCCTAGGTTTTTCTTATTCTGTTTCTACTTTAAATGACATTAATAGGCTTTGGGGGTTAGGCATCCTTAGAGTCAATTGTGTTATATCTCTTGATCTCTCTTATTTATTCAGGGATTTGTGGTAATGTAAGTTATCTTAGCTCTTTGTTGTCAGCAACTTTAAACTAAACATTGGAGTATTTTGGGTAAATGACATCTGTTATTTTGATTGATGAAGTTCTTGATCTGGATATGGTAAGGCCAGTAACAAAAAAATTCACAAATACCTTGGGAGTATGACACAAAAATACAGTGAATATTTAAGTTGAAAATAAATATGTATATTGCTGCTTAGCCTTGACTATCCTCCTGTGTCAGCCAGGAGTGCTGGGAGTACAGGGTGCCTTTTTGATTATGGCAATTTCTGTCAAAAACATTACAGTGTGTTCTTATCTTCCTTATTCATTAGATCTGGCACCTTAGGACCTCTGGCTCTTCCCTAAAGTCAAAATGACCTTGAAATGTTTTAAGTTAATTCAGGACATCGAAGCAGCCACAACATTGCAACTAAAGACAGGCAAGAAAGAATTTTCAGGACCACTTCAGAAAGTGGCAAGACCTGGGTGTGGTGATGCACACCTGTAATCCCAGCACTCAGGGGACAAAAGTAGGAGGATCACCATGAGTTTGAGGTTGAGCCTGGACTACACTAGTGAGCTCAAGTCCCGGCTGAATTCCACAGTGAGATCCTGCCTAAAACAGCAAAAACAACAACAGAAACAAAAGAAAGTGGCAAGAATGATGGGATAAGTGTATTTGAAGTGAGCAAGAGTGTCATGAGGGGAATAATGGTGATATATATCTTTTTTCTATAATTAAAAAAAATTAAACATTCACTGTATTTAAAAAATTCATTCCATGTAATTCTTTTTCAAGGTATGGTTATACTCTCACTACCAAAACCTCGATCTGATTTGTGCCAGTTATTTGAGGGAGAGAGAGAGAGAGCTCGCACTTTGTTCTGTTATTTTTGGCCAGGGAGCAGGTCTGCCAGTCAGATGCCAGCTTTTCTTGATTTAGCAATGAAAGAGTTAATCATTATATAGGCAGAAACAGAAACCTCTCAAGCTTTTAACTTCCCCTTGTCTCACAACTCCTTAGTCTTCCTAGAAGAAAAGGATCACGTACACACACAAGCGCAAGTGAACACACACACACAGACACACAACCTCACTCTTAAGAGACTTAATGTAAAACGATCTCATGTTTATAGGAGCAGGAATTACTTGGGAGGGATACTTGTGTTCTTCGGGCTTAGTGGGCATGATGTGAAAGCAGGGCTATTTGGCTTGTGGAGATTGCAGATAAGAGTGTGATATGTAATTGAGTAAGAATTTGAAAAATTATCTGATAACATTAGCAGCAGCAAAGCAACTGCTTGTGCTTTTTATGCTTGAAAACTATTTGGAGTAGGAGTGAGGAGCTAGCATTGCTTTTGGGCGTGGGAAACCCCCTCCCCAGGCAAATATGTTTGCCCAGGCTGGGAGTGCGAGGCCTTTGAGTGATCTTGACAGATCATTTAGAACATTCTTCAGGCCGGCCCGTTCTTCAGACTAATCACTTCAGGAAAAGGGCTGTCAGCCAACCTTTAAAATCCTTTGCAGAAGAATATAGCACAGCCCACCTTTCCATCCTGTTCCAGTGATCCAAACGATAAATGGTCGATGCCTTCACTGGCAGAGCCTGAAATGGTAAACTAGAAGCCTGATGAATTGAACGCGTGTTGTTGCTGCTACTGCCACTCCTGCACAGACCTTTGCTTTATTCAGATTCTCAGCGACTTGAAGGAGGAGGCTATTGATGAAACTCTCAAGGCGTTGGCTCTTGGCTACTAAGGTTTCTTCCCGGTCCCCTCCCTTCCTCACTTCCTCCAGTGTTGAGACACTTTGTATTGAACAAGATCATGAGCCAACATCAACCGGGACCCATTTTTGTAGCGCCTAGTATGTGCTTGGCACAGGGCTAGGTTTGAACATGCAGAGGTAAAAGATTTCTGTCTTTAGGGAGCATCAGCCTGGAGAGATGGACAGATCACACGGGCACAGTACCAGGGCCACAGGCGACATTGTGGAAGGCTGGCTGTATGGACAAGGGAATAGACTGGTGGTCAGTAAGGTTGCTGAAGCTGGTTGATGGGGGAGGATGATTACCACTGGTATTTATAGAGGACACGGGTGTCTGTGAAAGGCTGTCCTATGCTTTATCTCATTTGGCCTCAGAATGGTACTGCAACAGGTTAGAATGTCTTTATACATTTATGTGCAGTTGTAAGAAATAGCACGGAGAGATTGTATACATTCTTTATTTAGTTTTCCCCAGTGATTAACATCTCGCAAAACAGTAGTATAATGTCACAACTAGGACATCGACAATGACCCAGTCAGAATATGGAACCATTATTACAAGGATTCCTTTTACAGCTCTGCCCTCTATTTTACCCCAACTCACCTTTCCTCCTGTCCTAACTCTTTAGTCTTTTATTATTGGTAACCAATAATCTATTCTCTGTGTCTATACTTTCATCACCTGAAGAATATTATAAATATGAGTGATAAGTCTATAACTTTTTAGGATTTTTTTTTTTTTTTCTTATCATAATTCTCTGGAGATTTATGCAGGTTGAGAGAAGATGCCACCTCACCTTGTTTGGTCCTTTAATATTTGGGAAGATGAGCGCTGGAGCTGTAACCAGAGTAGTTTTTCAAATGCAGTCCAGAGAGAGCTTTCTCAAGCTTTTCTTATTATTGGTGTAAAGGTGCTCCTTCTATGTCTGGAATGCTGATGATTAGGGGTTAAAGTACTTTCAGAGTTAGCTTATCTTTTCACTTTAAAAAAAAATTTTTTTTTTGTGAGGCAGGGTCTCACTATATATAGCCCAGGCTGGCTTTGAACTTGAGATCCTCCTGCCTCAGCCTTCTGAGTGCTAGGACTATGAACATGTATCACCGTGCTCAACTGTCTTTTTACTTTTTATTGAATTCTTTGGTGGATAAGAAATTTCAGATTTTAATGGTGTTAAATTTATCCAGCCTTTTTGTCTGAACTTATTAAAGACCCAGGCAATTTTTTCAAATACATTTTTTGAGCCCTGCTGGGGAGCTACAAATATGTTGCTAATCCCTTTCCTATCCTGAAATCATAAAATGTTCTATGTTTTCTCCTGGAAGTTTTAAAATATTATGTCTCGTATATCTCAGTTTATCTATCTAAGTAGTGTGAGGAAGAGCTCTACCTTTATTTTATCATGGCTGTGTGTCCTGAGTTCATTTATTGAAGATACACCCTTTTCTTCATTGATTTATGTCTTTGATTCATGTGTCAAACTTGTACATATTTGTAGGCAAGATGAATTCTCCAGGATGCTGCAGTTGTACCTTCTCAGGTTCAGTCAGGTATTCCTGGTGAGGGAGATCAGTATTTTTCCCTCTAAGATGAATATCCCGAGAGTGCCTCTAGACCCTCAACTAGATCAGCTCTGCCATTATGATGTTTACTATATTTTATTTGAAGAGCTTTGTACACATAAGACTTTTTTAAAATTTAAAATTTACCTTTTGGCAAAATATCTGTCTTTCATCTCCGATTGGACACAACAGGTAAGCTATTAGGGCCTAAAGTGTATTTTTCAAAGTGAAATAAATATACTATTTTGTGACTGTCAGTAGTTCCAAATATATTACTCAGCCCAGAAATAATTACGTAGCTTCCATGAGCAATTAAGAGCTAGTACTTATCCTCTAGGATAATGTGGACCAGCATAGAAAAATAGCCTACGTATATGAAAAATAATTTTAAAAAATTAACCCACAACAATACAAGAAATGACATCAGCCTCGGGATGACTAAAAATGAGAGATGTTGATAAGAACTTGAGGAATTCTGAAATGGGAGAGGTGTGGGCCAAGATGAATAAGTTTGTGATTTATGGAGTGGGATTTGGCTAAGTTGGGAGTAGGAGGGAAGAAAGAAGCAGTGTGTCTTCCCCCAGTGGCGTTTCCCCAGCGCTGCACTCCTGCACCCTTCCTACCACCCAATACAATGCTGGTTTTATCCACTCTCACCCCCACGCGCCCCTCCCCCAGAACCATACTCTATCAGAACGCTTTCGAGTTCTTGGAGGGTGGGTGGTGGGCAGCCTTTGATTTCAGAGTTCCCAGCACCCAGGCACCATGTTTGTGTATGCCTGGCACCCAAGAAATGTGTGGTGAGCGGAGAGTAGACTCTGCCTGGGGTGGAAGAGTCATGGCAGAGGAGTGAGATCAGCGGGATAGTCTGGGATGGTCTTGAAGATCAGCCAAGAGCTGGCTGTGCCCTGGGCCAGTGGAGAACAAGGGCAGCAGTCTGAGCTGAGGAGTGTTGTGGTGGTGCCATTGTATTTCAGAGGGACTCCCCGGTTGCTCTGGGCATCCTGGTTGGAAACGGAAGGGTGACCTGCACTTTTCCATAGAGGAGCCATGAGTCTGTGCTGAGCCCTGCTGGGGAGCTACAAATATGTTGCTAAGTGTGATCCATTCTTAGAGCGTCCTGTGAGGGAAGTGTGATCCTCCATTTAGTTAACAAGAAACTTGCATTTAGACAGATGATCTGAGGCAGCATGAGGTGTGTCCAGCTCCAAAGCCAGCTTGTCCTTGTACCCTCAATACCATATATGAACATAGCTATCTAAAGACACTGTTAAGATGGGAGAATGAGCTGCAGAAATGGGGTGGGAACGAGGGTGAACCAAGAGTCAGGAACGCCTGAGGTTTCCATGGGCGACAGAAGATGAGAGTGACAGGGGCAGAAGCACACATACGGAAGTCAGGAAGAGGTGCTGCAGCTGATGAGAGAATGAGCATTGTTCTAGACATTGTGAGTGTGAGGTGACAGCTCCATTGAAGCACGAATTTCATCAGGCAAGTGATAGTACCTTCCCCTCTCCACCCACCACCCCTTCATTAAATCTGTCATTTTCCTTTCTTCTAAATTGGGAATGTTGCAAAGAAACTGTGAAGTAGATGACACTTACTGTACATGCCAAATACCTGACCTCATTTGCTGCTTCTTTACATTTCAGTTTGAGAAATGCTCTCCTTTGAAAGGGACTTGGAATTTGTGTTTGGGAATAAATAGCCTTTTCGTTTTCCACACCCCAAGGGGGATGAGCACAGCCGAGCCAGGAGAGGAGCAATAGGGGAGCTCTGAGCTGGCCCTCTCTGAGAGTCACTTGGAGACCCATTTTCTGAGGGTCAGCTGTGAACTTAAATCAGGTTCAAGCCCGGCTACCTTCAGAGCTCGAGGTGGACTGCAAAACTGGCTGCAGACCAAGTTATTTTAGAGGCATCCCAGGGAGTTGGGAGAGGCTGAGTTTATCCCAACAGGGCAGGGTGGTGCTGGTTCTGTTTCAGGGTGTGGAGGCGGGAGTGGCTAATCACTTTAATTTGAATAAATCTGGGATGGTGAGATGATTCTTTGATAGAGGATTTGATGGGAGATTGTGATGATGTAGGGTTTGTTTAAAAAGGCGATCAGACTAAAGCTTTTTATTGGAAAACATTTCAAGTATTGGTGATTGAACTTGATGTATTCCACCATCACCTCCAAAGCTTTTTTTTTTTTTTAATAATAATCTAACCTTTATGTTTTTTTATTTGAGACAAGGATTGAACTCAGGCCCTTCTCCAAAGCTTTTTGAATTCTTATTCCATGATTATTTCTCACCCAATGTGTTGGATCCAGGGAGACTATAGGAATTATTATCTTCCTTTACTTTTTTATTTATTTATTTTTTGAGTAGCAAAGATAAATCATAGTTGGCTTAGGAATTCTAAGTCAAGTTTTGGAAAAAAAAAAAAAAAAAAACAAAAGACAAAACAAAACAAAAACCACTGTAAAACAAAACACCCAGCTAGAAGATGGAAGGCTTGGGTACCAGTCCTAGCTCTGAGCCTTGCTGTCAACCGAATGCCCTCTGGATGAATCCCTAATCTCTCCTGGCTTTAGCTTCACATATAAGATAAACAGATACTACTTACAACTAGGGGCTGTTGTGTTGCTTGAATGACATGGTGCTTTTGCATCTGCTTTGTAAATTACATAGCTCAAACAAATATGAATTAAGATTTATTGGCTGAGTGAAGGCAGATGTCTCTTGGTGTTTTAGTGGGCTTGACCCATATACTATGAGGATATAAGTGAATCACCAGTTGCTTTCTGGGCCATGCTTGGAATGACGTGCTGTGTTGTGGTGAACTGCTTTTACATCACACCAAGTTCAGGTTGCTCTTACACAATTCGAGTGAGATTTATGAACACACACATTCTTTCCCCTTGGAAACAAAACAGTGACTCGGGTGGGGTAGACATTGGGAGAGTGACTTACCTGATAAATATGTGATTAATAACGTAGATTTGGCCTAAGTGTCAGTGTAAGCATCTGTATATGAATGGGTAAATGATAAATAGCAAGTCTGCCAAGTTGAGCATGTTCGGGAGCTCTTGGTTCGTGCTTAAACTGTGACTGTGCCAGGGCTGTACTGGGTATTTAACAAAATGAGCATGTACCAATAGCACTCTGCAATTATTTGTTTATGCTTCTTTCTCACCTGCTAAGCTGTGAGCTCCTTGAAGACGGGCTATTCCTGCTCATCTTTGTTTTTCTAGTATTCGCTGCAATGTTTGGCATGTAGTAAATGTTTATTGGATGAATGGACCTTTTTACCTTTACTCAATCAGAGAGATTTTTGTGGAAGGTATAGATGTAGGATCATTTGTGTTGTACCTGCTGGTAATTTTGTAGATGTCTTTCACATGTGGATCCTCACTCTGAGGGAGAGTCCTACTTTAATATATACATGAGTTGTGGCTGGTGTAGCCTCCTTCCTGTGTCCCTAGCTGGGCTGCTTTAGCCTGCTGGCACAGTGGTGAGGGCTGGCTCAACATCTGTCCCCATCTCTCTTTAACAGAATACTATAATGCCCTGTCTCAGTCCTCTTCCCCCTTTCAGGCTGCAAGTTAGTTACTTTTTCCTCCAACAGTTCCTAGACTCATTTGCCTTCATTCCGCTCCTTTTTTTTTTCTGGTGGAACCAGGGATTGCATTCAGGCCCTTGCGCTTGCCAGGAAAGCGCTTATTCTACTGAGTCATCTCCCCGGCCCCATTCCTTTTCTTTTTCAGTGCATATCCTTATCTCTAGGAAATCTTTGCAAATCCTTCTTGCTGGTCAAATGTGTTCCTGTTCATGATTTAAAACCCAGACCAAACACTGTCCCCCAACATATCCTGTTTGTGGCATGTGAACTTGAAAAACACCTGTGAAGAACCTGAAAGGAGGAAAAGCCCGGCCAGAAGGTTCAAAGTGAAATAAAAGCAATAAAGCAGCAGTCCTGTCAATCTTGAAACTTCTAGCAGTGTCCCTAAGCCTCTTTTTGAATCACTAATTCTCCCTTTACCCCCTTGACTTTCTCACATGAAATTTCCTTTCTTAGGCACCAGCCTTAACGAAAGACAACCAAACACTCTACATCTATTTCCTGTGTAGTTTTATACCAGTGGAACGAGAATGGGATTTGGAGTTGGTCAACATCAAGTCCTGCTACCACTTAGTAGCTGTGTGATTTTGAGAAAATTTCTAGGCTATGCTTCTGTTTCCTCAAGAGCTAAAAATAGCACAGCATACTACCAAGTACCACCTATGCACGCTGTCCTGAAGCTTATGTATACCAAAAACTTGTTGGAGCTGACAAAACCCCATAAACATGTCAGATATTATATTCCTTATGTTATGACAGTTTCCATATCTTTCCCTTGTGTTTCAAATCTTGTGTATTTCAGTTACATTAGATCCTGTTTCATTAACACATACTTGAGATAAATGAAATGCATACTGAGTTGCACTATAGGCTTAAGCTTTCTTTGCCAGGTTGTGAACTGTCTACACGTCACACACCTATCATGGTGAAATGTGTTTGAACATCAAACAACAAGTAACATCATGTCGGGGCTGGTGAGATGGCTCAGTGGTCTAAAGCACCTACTTAGAACAAGCTTAGCAAAGCACAGAGACAGGGGTTCAATCCCCCAGCACCACATGCCAGCCAGCCCGCCCCCTGGTGGGCTGAGCTGGCCACACACACACACACACACACAATTTTTAAAAAAAATTATTATGTAAGGTATCCTACTGGTAAATTACTTGTGGTATCTCCAGATTGTTAAATGTGGATGACAGAAACTTTATTTCTATTTCTTTTGTTTCTTCCATAGTGTTAGGCACTTAGCAGGCTGTGAAGACATACTGGTTTGTTTGTTTGTTTGTTTTTAGGAGATACTCTTGTTGATTGTTTGAAGAAACATCTTTGTTGTGACCCAGAATCATTCTTTGGTAACAACCTGTCTTGGCTTACTGTTAAAACATTTATATTTCAACTGAGAATGGAAAATTAGAGGTCTTTCTTTAAGTCTGTTTTGGTGGTATATTATCCCTTTTTAATCCCTTGGTTGGATAAATTTAGTTAAGTAAAACCAAATCTGCTTGCAAAAATACTGTACAAAAGAAAGGCATATGTCTGCTGGTTCCCTAGGGAGTGATTGTTTCAGGGCTTTTTTGTTTTTGTTTTGAGATAGGGTCTAATATGTAGTTCAGACTATGTAGTTTCTACTTTTTCCTTGAACTCATCGTGTAGCACAGGCTGGCCTTGAATTTATACCAATCCTGCCTTAGTCTCCTGAGTGCTGGAACTCCAGTCATGTACCACCATCCCCACTTTTTGTTAAGATTACATTCCTTCTCAACTAATCAGGAAAGCTACTTCCCAATCTCTTATCTTGGAGTGTTTTAGCAAAATATACCAAATGCAAGAACTGTAAGCATGGAGTTTATTACTTTATTTGAAACCAGTTTTACTTCAAATGAGTGATCTTTAATGTTGACCAGTGTACCTTTATCAACAGTCTATCTCAAGTTTAAACCTGTCCTCAGTAAGCAGATGAGAGAGAGGTGGGGCTGACATTACACAGAACCAAGTGTTTAGAGAACATTATCATAAAATTGAGAGGAAAGTTGTTGCATATTTGCTCAGAAGCGGTTAAGAAAAGGATAGAATACTTGATCAGTAAGGTTACTTGTGGGCTTCTGAATAGAGTGGAGGCGAAAGGCTGGAGTAGGGAGGTCCTCCAGACCTAGTTGTCAGTCCCCTAAACTAGTCAACTTTGTGCAGAGGTTGTGTGAGTATTCTTGGCTTGATTGGTTTCACTGCTCTTCCCTGTGTCTTATCTTACAAGCATATCACCGTGAATACTTAATCATTAACAACTCATTAGAAATCTTGTGGCATTTTCATTTTCTACCAAGCTGCCATCTGGGTGTGGAGGAAACCTGCACAGGCCTGTGCCTCTCATTGCACCTGAGCAGTTCCCAGCATTTTGGCTATCAAAAGGCCACTGAGTAAACAGACTCATTGAAATCCTGGAATGGAAGGACAGGCTGTGGGATGGAGAAGAATAGTCAGAGGTCAGTCCTTTCAGCCTGAAGGACTCTTCAGCAATTAGCACCTTGACTCTTTTTATGCAACAGTGTGTCATCCCCCTTTTACAGACTGAGTTTCTGCTTTCTCCACCTTTTTTTTCTTTCATGATTTCTATAGCAGGCTTGCTTGCTTCCTGTTTTGCTTTTCTTTTCGAAACAGTTTCCCTCTGCAGTTCAGTCTGGCCTTGAACTCACTTTGTAGCCCAGGCTGGCCTCAAAGTTTCAGTGATCCTCCTGCCTCACCCACCCATTTCTACCTCTTGAGTACTGGGGTTACAGTCATGTGTTATCATACCTGGTCTACAGCTTCTTGTTCTCCTCTTCCTCCTCCTCCTTTTCCTTCTTTTTTTTTTTTTTTTTTTTTTTTAAATTTGGTACAGGGTGTCACAGCTCAGTGATCCTCCTGTTTCAACCTCCCCAGTGCTGGGATTACAAGAGTGTGCCACCACACCTGGTCTTGATGGCTGGCTTGGCACGCCCAGGGCAGGGCTGGCATAGTATGTGATACTGGAGATTAAACCCAGGTCCTTATGCTTTCCTAGGCAGGTGCTTAGACCTCTGAGCTATCTCCACGGCCCTCCTTCTTTTGTAACAAACTCATAGTGCTTTGACTAGTTCTGTTATTTCCTATACTGTCTATAGAGGCAGGAAAGAAAGTTTCATTTTTCTTTTTTCTATTTTAAATTTCAGTCCTGGGGATGTGGTTCTGGGCTTTGCATACAGTAGGCAAGCAGTGTACTACTGAGCTGCCTTCCATCTGAAATCAAAGCTTGTCTTGAGGGAGATGAAGGGGTTCATCACTGAAATGGGGCTGCTGGGTCTTTGTTCCTCAGCAGCTGTGTGTTGCTTAAGGACAGGGACAGGGTCTGAGAAATGTGTCATTATTTGATCTCATTATTTTGTAAACATCACAGAGTGTACCTAAACACATCTAAATGGTACAAGTAAGTCACCCAACATGGTCTTTTGATGCTTTCAAGACACACAATAAAAATAAGACATATGATAATGCTGCCAAAGTAATACAGTATACTGTATGTTTTTTGATTATATGGGGAATTGAAACTTGAGCCTTTCTACTAAGCTACATCCCTAGTACCCCTTCTTTTTAAATGTATTTTTTTGAGACAAGATCTCACTATGTTGCTCAGGCTAGGGTGGAATCTGTGATCTTCCTGCTTTAGCCTCTCAGAGTGCTAGGATTACAGTTGTGTGCCACCATGCCTAGCTTATGGTAAAATTTTTAAAATAATGGTGTACTTTAACAATAAAAATATAATACAGGGGCCGGGGAGATAGCTCAGTAGGATAAGTGCTTGACTGGCAAACTCAAGGATCTGAGTTCAATCCCCAGTTCTGAAAAAAAAAAAAAAAATCATACAGTAAATTCATAAAATAGTATCATAGTTATATATTATTGTTATCAGGTATTATACTGTACATAATTGTATCTGTTATACTTTTATCTGACTGTCAGTGTAGTAGGTTTGTTTATACTGGCAACACCACATACATGTGAGTAAAGTGGAATGCTGTGAGATTACAAGGCCTAGACATCACTGGCGATAGGAATTGTTCAGCTCCATTGTAGTCTTATGGGACCAGTGTTATGTATATAGTCTGTGGTTGACTAAAACTTTGTTGTGGCGTATGTCTATATAGCTATATCTGTTCACCCATCCATCCATCCATCCATCCATCGATCCATCCATCCACATGTCCATTTTACCTTATTCCGAAGAGAATGGATGCCAGTTTAGTGTCCCTTAAAAAACAAAACAAAAAAAAAAAAAAAACCACCATTAGTAACTTTAAGGGCTGGCCTGATAGCTCAGCTGACTAAAGCGACTGCTTAGGCAGAGCACAGTGGCTGGGTTTTGATCCCCACCCATGGGGCATGCTGAGGTGGCAATTGAGATTGGGCATGGTGGCACGTGACTATAATCCCAGCATGCGGGAGGCTGAAAGCAGGAGAATCACTACGAGTCTTTTCTAACTAGTGAGACCCTGTAGACTCTGTCCTAAATACAGAAAAAAAAAAAAAAAAATAGTAACTTTAATATATTTAAAAAATTTTACCTAATCCTCATAAATAAAGAAAAAAGTTTCTCGGCTTGACTTGAGTTGTTGAATTGTTTGTTCCTTGGCAAACTGATCCATTGCCACTTGTATTGCGAGAAAGACGTTCAATCAATCAGAATGTTTCTGCTACATTGGCATGCTTTGTAATGGAAATGAAAACGACAGCATGTTTTTGTCAGCTTAAATGAATAGGTTTCCTCCAGATCACTGCTGAAGTTGGTATTAGAGATAACTCAGCCTGTGAATGCTGGTGATTAATTATGAAAATGCCTAATGGAAGTACTGGAAGCACTTGATCTCACAGATGTATTTCTTTGGTGAAGCATCTGCCAGCGTTGCCATTTCATAAGAGTGCAGTCATGACCGGACATGGAAACTGTGGTGCCTACCTTAAAGTTCATTCGTCCAGTCATTCATGTATTCAACGTACTATGTGTCCGCTATGGGCTAGGCTCTGGTTTGGTGCTAGAAGTAGAGTTTTAAACAAGATAGAGTACATCCTTGCTTCCTTGGAGCTGTAATGTTTGTGAGAGAAATATTTACCAAACAAGTAAATGGATAAATTAATAGGTGGTTGAGTGTTCTGAAGGAAATAGAAAGCAGGCAGTGTGCTGGAGAGTGGCTGGCAGGGAAGAGGGAGCTTACTTAATCACATGTGGGCAGGGAAGGCCTTTTGGAGATTTCTGAGCTGACAGTGTGGTGACATGAAAAACGGAGCCACTCAGAGGAAGAACTGGGGGCAGCAGGTGCTGGGGCCTGCAGTAGGTGTGGTAGTTACGTCTGCAGAATGGTTGGTGTGAGCAAGCAGCAGAGGAGCAGGGAGTAAAGGGGAGTGGGCAAGGATGGCGAGAGAGCAGAGCCTGAGAACACAGCAGGGATGCTGCTCTGGATTGCCAGTACAGTGGAAGCCAAGGACGGCTATAAGCAATGGGTGACACATCTGGTTTATTTATGTGTTTAAGATCACTCTACTAGCTGTGTGGAAAATGAATGTTAGTGGGGAAGAAGTGGAAGGAAGGGTACCATTTGCTGGATTCTTGCATTAATCAGGTAAGAGATGATGGTAGCTTGAATGAGGTAAAAGTGGGTAAATGTGAGACTTAATTTTCTTTCTCTACTGGTGCTAGGTGAAATTACAATGTGTGATGTTCTTTTTGGGGGGAAGGGGGAGCATTGTTTTTTTGAGACAGAGTCCTGTCCATTAATTAGTTCTGACTGACCTTGGCTTGTGGCAGTGCTGCCTGCCTCATCCTCTTGAGTGGAGTGCTGGAATTACAGGCATGCGCCTCCGTGGCCTGGCCCACATGTGATTTTAATAACATGTGGGCATCAAAGGAGCATTCACAAGAAACAGTGACAGTGGCAAGGGTGTAATATGAAGCTTTGGTTCCCATTTATACAAGGTGTATAGCACTTTCCATCGAACAGTGTTGCCACTTATATAGTACAAGCCTGACTGGGAAAGTAAAGCAGGCTTGTAGATAAAAGTCCACACCGTGCAGGACCTCTTGAACTTCTTTGTAAACCCACTTGAACTTATCTGAAAGAGTTGAAGCTTTTGTACTCTGTTTGCCAGAGGCCGGATAGAAAACTACCTATTGGGTGTGATTGTAGGGCTGTTGCCAAAGTTGCCAAAGTTCCTCTAGAGGTGGATAGGCTGCAGACCTCCCTGCTGTTATTATAGTTAGGTTTACCTCTTAAAAAATGCTTTTTGTCCCATACTTCACTCAACAGGTTGTATATTTATATAAAATGTGAAATTGGCTTTCTTTCCTGTGTGAGGTTTTGGTAAGGGTCTAAGGATTATTAAATGGCAATTTATGGAAAGGACTAAGAAGTATATGGGGCTGGAACTAAAAGGTTGAGGCACCATAATTGGCTTGTTTATTTGTTTGTTTGTGTAGGAGACAGAGGCAAACTCTGTTACCCAGGCTGGTCTCAAACTTCTGAACTATCTTCCTGCCTCAGCCTGCTGAGTGCTGTAATTACAGGTGTGCACCACTGTGCCTGGCTCTTACTTAACAGTTTTGCTTAACCTTGAACTCTTGTTCTCTCTTGGGAATTAGTGTCCTAATTTTTTAAAATGAAGGCGTTGAATTAGATTATTGCAGTCTCTTTGGGTTAACTCTACTAGTTCGGTAGGAGTCTACCTGCCAAGCTTGCTGTTTTTCGTCCTTTTGTGAGGAAACCTAAGTTTTCTGTCCTTTTCTTCCCAGATGAGCTGTCTGTGGCAGTGTGTAAAGTGCCAGCTCCGTGATTTCCTCCGGAAAGAAAAAGCCCACGGGTTCGGAGTGGTCCAGATTCTGGTCCAGCAGCTTTGCTCAGTGGCTGGGCTACAGTGTTGGGGTGCTTATCTGTGGGAGCCAGGAGGCCTCTGTTCTCATAATTACACTTCTTTGGTGAGGAATAGGTGGGCCGTAGAAAGTCTGAGGCTGTAGAAAAAATGCTTGGGCAAGGTTTTCCAGAAGAATGATGTTTGAATCATTATCAAGGGAACAGAAAATTTACTCTTTAAGATTGCTAGGGGGGCTGGAGAGATGGCTCAGTGGTCTAAAGCACCTACTTGGAACAAGCTTGGCAAAGCACAGGGACCGCGGTTCGATCCCCCAGCACCACATGCCAGCCAGCCGCGCCCCCTGGTGGGCTGAGCTGGCCACACACACACACACACACACACACACACAATAAATAAATGTTAAAAAAAAAAATTAAAAAAAAAAAAGATTGCTAGGAAACATGTGGAAATGGAGAAACTGTGTCAACTATTGACATAGTTACTTCCTATTTGCTTAGCATTTTGTTCTTTTAAGAATGAGCTCATTTGTATATCTCATTTGATTTTAGAAATCTTGTGAAATAAATAGGTCAGAAATTATTAATTCTATTTAAAAGATGGGAAATCTGAAGTATTTTGGGCTAAGTGACATGTCCAAGGTCATACAGTTATTAATAAGGGCAAAATCAGTATGTATAATGTATACTTTTCTCATGAAAATAACTTTATTGAAATGTAATATATAAAAAAATGCACCCATTTTAAACTTAACAGTTCGATGACTTGACAAATGTAGACAGATACTTACACCGTCACAATTATAATCAGTATACTGAACATCCCCCTGTCCCCCATTTTCCTCTAGTCCAGTGTGTTTTTCACAATCCCATGCTCTGATTTGACAGCCTTTCTGTTATACTTTCAGGAGAAAATGCTGGCAGCCAGCCAGCCTCATCCAGTTGAGTTAGAGTGAGGGAGGCGAGTGAGATGGTTACTCCATTGTTAGTTTCTCCCTTCCCTTCTTTTACTACCTTCAGGTTATAGAAAGATACTGTGGCTCTCCTTCCCAGGTGAGCTTGAAAAACAGGACACCCACTCTGCAATTGCCTGCAGTTGTGGAATTTCTGGTAGCCTGCAGAGAGCTGGGGGTTGGGAAGTGGTGGGGTGCTGCCGGAGTCGACCCCTGGAGGATGCGCTACTCAGTTCCTTCCTTAGAAACCAGCTCTCTGCTGCTAAGCTGCAGTTCCCTAAGGCCTCCAACAGTCTGAATGCCTAATCTGATGCGTGAATCCCCAAGGCCTTGGACAACCCAGCTCTAAAAAATGAGCAAATTTTAAATGTCATAGCTATGTAGTACAGAACGTAGAGCCCTCCCTGTGTAACCAAGCTGGTTTCTAAGGATAGATACTTTGGAATAGACTATTCAAGACCTGAATTTGCCCATAGTATCTGGTGCATTCCTGATGAGGTGTCTGCCCAGGTGCTGGACCATAAACCACTCCTGGAGTTGCTGTGTGAAACCCAACAAAGAAAGGGAGGACGCTGCCCTTTTTCGTAGCTGCTGGCTTTGCCTTCCCGAGACCAGTGAGATGGAAGGTGAATGCCCTAGGGAAGCCCCTACAGTAGCCTACTTTTCCGGGTGAGGTTTTCTGTCATTTAGGATACCCTATTTGGGGACAGTACTGTGGACTTAAGTTAATCCTTCTCCTTTGTTTTGGGTTATTTGTGTGTTCAGGGCTCTCTCATATCCATTATTCCTTGTTCTCAGTAAGTCTGGTATCTTCTGTGAGGGTAAAGGCTCCATCTGATCCAATTTAGGACAGATGCAAGGACAGAGCAGGCTCAGATTTCTCCTCTGCAAAGGCTCATCTTAAATCTTGGGTCCTGTAATACTGATTTTCTTCTATTTATCTTACTAATTTCTCTGGGTTTGGTGAAAGGGTAAAACAATCACCAGGCTGCATGTTTGAGCTTCAAGTTTCTCCTTAGCTGGCACCTCAACCAGAAAAAAAAAAAAAAAAAAGTCCTTTTTCTATGTCATAGCCTCAGGTGCTGATTTGCTTTGTGTCTGGCTTTCAGCACCTGGTGGCCATCCTTTAGTTTGCTGCTTACTTGGGCAGGGGGAGTCCCTAATGTTGACTCCTTAGCTGACCTCCTCTGCTTCCCCCTGTAACCTCTTGGGCTGTGGAGGCTTGGAAAACAGTAAGCTTCCTGTTTTGTCTGTCAGCAAAGCTAGGTATCCAGAGGCCTGTATGACAGTGCCATGTGGCTGAGAACGGGGGCAAAGAAGCAAGGGGGCAAGAGGGACAGTTCCAGTTTTGTGAAGGTCACAGGCTATAGCAGTGCTCTCTCTTCCTTTCCCATTGGAGTTAGGTTTCTGAAGGTCCAGGGAGGTTTCATTCCTTATTGTGTCCCAAGACAGCTTTTCATAACAGTGAAAGAAATGTGAAGACGTGTAAGATATGGGTAGGATTACAGATGGCCAAGGAGGGGGCAAGGAGGGGGAAAATGTATTTTATATGAAGACTTTTTGGAGACCTTCTGTATGGGGAGATCTTGGATTTATTTGACAATTCCTATTTTCCTCTTAAGTTTCATGTATGCATTCATTTGGGATCTATGGAGGGGACTAATACCCTCCCTGAGGAGCTGTGGCTGAGGTCCCAGTCCCCAGGACCAAACAGAGCTGCCACGCCTGGGAAACAGATTGGCTTAGCCCTCCCCAGAGAGCACAGAGCCCTGTGGTTATTCATTTTCCTCTTGTGTTTCCCGCTTTGCAGCTTGTATCTTTCCAGGCCATAGGCAGTCTCAGCCCCCTCACCCGCAGCTTCACCTGGGCCCAGAAGGCTATGCCTCCTTCTTTTTCCTCTGTATCTAGGATCACTTCTCCTTGGTAGACCCCCAGGGAAGGAAAGAAAGGGTTTTGTGCTGATGCCCTCTTTGCTTGAAGGGCTGCCCGGGACCAAGACAGAAGGTTGCCTAGTCTATTTTTAACTGCCTCTGGGGAAGAAGATTCCACAACCTATTTTGAAACCTGTTTCAGGATTGATAGCTTTCAAATTAGGGATTCCTTGCTGATTAAAATTCGACAACTATAAATTGAACTGATTTTCTTTTGTTCCTTTGAAATCATGAAGTTGGAGAGGATTTTGGAAGTCATTTAGGCCCTCCCCTAATGAGGAAAATGAAACCTATAGATTTCCTAACTCCAAATTGAAATGGAAAATGCTTCCTCATCCTTCCATTGGGATCTCATCCGTTTTGGGGTCTGCCTTTGCAAGTACACATTTGGGTGCCATTCTGTGAGAATCAATTTAATTTTCAGGGGAAAAAAGTGATTCTGGGGTTGGAAGTGTAGAATACAAGGCATTAACTGACTTACTCTATTTTGTTTCTAGTGAGAAAGTTAAATGATGCTTGTAGAATTACCTTGCCACTGTTGGCAGAGAGTAAAAATAAACTCAGCTCTCAATGTACAAAGACTTTCCCAGTTCCTTCTCTCCTTTCATACCAATGTTTGTCTTTAAAGAAAAAAAAAAGCTGGCTCTTTTTCTCTGCTCCATCAATGCGATCCTGTACATATGTTAAGTATTTCTTTTATGACTGTCATCTCAGGCAACTGAAACTCCACTGGAAGCCCTCTTTTCTTTGGCTTTCTGCTGCTGCACGCTTGCCTTGACAGGATGCCCTGTGCTGCCTCCCCTGACAGACTGCATCTTGATGGCAGAAAGCTCTGGTGAGAAGTTAATGATGTCGGCTCAGCGCAGAGCAGGCATCTTGTTCCGTGCTGTAGAAATCCAGCAATCTACACAAATCAACAGACCTCTAAAGAGGTCTTGGGAAGGGGATCTCGCTTAGCAATGGGTGCTTGTGTCTTTTTTCAGTCAAACCTCACCTGAGACATTTTTTCCTTGCAGAGACAGCATCTCATGCCAGGTTGGAATACCAGGCACTAGGATCACTGATCGGCTGTACTGGGCTGTGACCAAAGTTGAAGTGGCATTTGGGACCTCCCTTGTCTCTTAGCTCACATTTCAGGCTATAAGTAGTCAGTGGAAAGCTTACTAAAACAAAAACATTTTTACTTGAAAATAAATATATATAGATTAACAAAGCTTTTGACATGGGCCAGCCAGTATTTGTTTTAAAGCATGTATCCAGGTATCCTCTAATGATCATTCTGTTACTTTTTTTTTTTTTTTAACATAAACTGTACCCTTAATATATCTGTGATGTGCTCGCTCATGAGTGATCTCTCCTCTCTTTCTCTCTCTCTCTCTCTCTCTCTCTCTCTCTCTCTCTCTCTCTCTCTCTCTCTCTCTCTTTCTTCTTCAGAGACAGGGTTGCTATGTAGTCTGGGCTGGCCTTGAGCTTACTATGTAGCCCAGGTTGGCCTTGAGCTCATGGTGATCTTCCTACATCAGCCTCCCAAGTGCTGAGATTACAGATGTGTGCCACTATGTCAAGTAGCTTGTTTTTTTAGGTGAAGGAAGTTCTTAAATACATTTGAGGAATAAAATACAGAAAACTTTTAGTACATTTTCAAGCTCTAGCATGATAATTTTTTATGTACTAGAGATTGAACCCAAGCCCTCATGCATGTTAAGCCAATGCTCTACCACTGAGTTATAGCCCCAGCCCTTTTTAAACTTTATTTTTAAGTTTTGAGACAGAATCTTGCTGAACTCAAATTTGTGATCCTTTTGCCTCAGACTTCTTGAATAGTGGGGATTATAGGTGTGTACCACAATGCCTGACTCCACCCCTGTAATCTTATATTTGTTGTCTTGTATAATTTATAGTTACATTTTAAAGCAATTTGTCTTTGTCATTCTTTACAAAACATTCAACTTTATTTTTCTTAGGAACATGTTTTTTCGTACTCATATTTCATCAGTTAATATAACATTTTAATATATAAGTAAAATATCCAGCATGCCCACAGACTTCTGACCCTTGGGAAGTACACAGGCTGGCTGGAGGGCGTGCGCGTGAGCAGATACACAACAGATGGCTCAGCCACAGCCAGCCTTCAGGGTGGTGAGACAGAATCTGCTGTGTGCTTTGGGGCCCAGCCTGTGTATCTTAGCGAAGAGCTGAAGTAAGCTGGAAGGTCCATTAAGAAAGCACCGTGTGTGTGTGTGTGTGTGTGTGTGTGTGTGTGTGTGTGTGTGTTATGTGTATCTTAATTTTATATTGTATGTGTGTATGTATATGTGCAGTGCTATGCACATAGTTGCTCTTTCTTGAATACGTGTATCTATGTATGTGTTACCACGCATGATGTACTCCAAATTCAGCTAAGAGACCTTAGAGTATTTACTGTTAAGGATTTTTGCTGTATTCTTTCCTTCTGTTTACATGAGAAAATTGAATACTGACTGAGGAGCTTTTACACTTGGAGTGTAATGGCACCTTTCCTTAAAAACAACTATGCAACGTTATTAGGATAATAAAAATAATGTCACTAACTAATACTTTTTGAATGTTTACTTACTATGTGGCAGGCACAGTAAGTGTGTTGTCTCAGTTAATCTGTATGATCCTGAAAGAAGAAACAGGTGTGTTGCATTATTGTTCCCATTTACAGATGAGGAACTCTGGGGAGCCAGCCAGGATGTGGTACAGGGTCTAATCTTTGAACAGTTAAGGAAGGAGAGCAGTTTGTTTTCTGAGGGCTGCTGCTTATTTCAGGGTTGAGGGTCCTTCTAGGCAGGGTGAAAAGTTCCTGGTGAGGACACCGTGCATGCTTGTGCAGGGCAGGCACTCTTTGGACTCTAGAGAATAAAAAAAGATTCTTGTGGCTGCACGTTGCTCAGAGTATTTGAATCAGCCTTGGCAGGTGGTAGGTGAAGCCACAGTGGCAGTGAAAACAAGCTACCGTGAGACATTAGATCCTACCTGTCGCTTTCCTTCCAGCCTTTCCCTTTTTGGAGGGCTCTTCTGAAAGTCCTCATGTTCTGTAGTCTAGCTGAGTGTGAAGAAACTGTGTGCAGGTGCCAAGACAAACAACAGTGTGGGTCTCAGCGCCCTGGCTCAGAGCTGGGAGGGCTTCATTTAGGAGCAACGTTAATGGGAATAATTTTCCTAGCTGTTGGCATGAGAATGGTTCCAAGTTGAATTTAAGAGAGAGTTAAAGTCTTTTGTCCTTCCACACTGTTGGAACCCAGTATGTACCACAAATCCAATCTTTACAAATTCACTAACAGTCAGAAATAAGTCTTAAAAAGTGCTGGTCTTTGGGGCTCTTGGTTAGAAAGGTGACAGCAGCAACAACAGCAACCAATCAGCCAACCAACCAAAAAAATGCCTGTGGGTTGGCAAGCAGAATTCCTTTGCAAACCTGATTCTGAATGTTAGACTCTTCCTTTTTTGCAGGTTTGAAGAAGACAGCAGGAAAGTGAGAGAGACCGCAGTTCAAAACTACTTTTTAGCCTCCCTTTTGTGTAGGCTTTAAATTGATGTATTAACATCTTGGCCTAGAAGTTAAAGGATTCTTGATGCCCTTTTCTGCCATGGGGATTTTATGGTGTTCTGTGGCCAGAGTTTCTACTTGTCTGTTGTCTGTAGTAGATAGAATTTTTGACAAATATCTTGAGGAGAGTGATGGATTTTGAATGAGGGCATGAGTTTATTAGATGCTTTCTTTCTTTCTTTCTTTCTTTCTTTCTTTCTTTCTTTCTTTCTTTCTTTCTTTCTTTCTCTTTTTGAGACAAAGTTTCACAATGTAGTTCATACTGGCCTTGATCTCACTTTGTACCCCAGGCTGGTCTTGAATTCACAAAGATCTTCCTGCCTCAGCCTTCCAAGTCCTGGGATTATACGCATATGCCATCATGCCCAGCCTTAGAAGGCTTATTTCAAATTTTTTTGTGTCTTTCGTGGGTTGTTTTATGTTCCTTGAAAAGAAAGACATAATTGGTCTTGGCAGAATTTGGATTTCATCCTGAATTGGATAAAGTTGGCCAACTCTAGCAGAATTTCCGCAGTAGTGTTATGCACCTCTGTAGAACTGTGCTGCACCTATCTATGTGGAAGGCCTCTCATATTTGACCTTAAACACATGGAATGCAGCATGCTAGCCACACACAGCAACACACACAAGCAGTCTATTCATACCTGGGCCATATTGGAACATTATTCTTAGGTTTCAGATTCAGTTTTGGCTTTTCTGAGACAGAGTGAAATTACAGCCCTCCTCAAACCTTTAGTCTTAGATCTCTCCCACCCCAAATAATGCATAATGCTTTGTGACGTGGGTATTATTATCCACATCTTATAAGAATGAGGACCTTGAAGCCTCAATAACACAGGTCCTAGAACTGCCTCTGGAGCAGGCCTGTCCAATCTGTGGCCTATGGGGCACATTTAGGCTGGAATGGCTAGTAATACAGACTCATGAGATTATAAACTTATAATATTTTAAAGTGACTTTAAGTGATATTTTTAGTTTTTATTTATTTATTTAGTGGTGCTAGGGGTTGAACCCAGGGTCTTTACACTGAACTATATTCCTGGCCCTGTCAATTTTTTTTGAGACAGGGTCTTGCTAAGTCACTCATGTGAGGCTCAAACTTGTGGTCCTTTTGCCTTAGTTGCCTAAACTTCTGATTATGGATGTGCACCACTGGCAGGGCTCAGTGACATAGCACTTATCCCTGCTGTATTGCATGGGGCTCTCGTGTGGACTGCACAGGCGACAGCAGTGTCCTTTGTAGCAGAGGCCACAGCACGTGGGGAAACCCTGTCTCTGGAGCTCACCACAAATGGGCCCATCGTTCTGCTGGTATCCATGTTACATGTGTTTTGCCATACTTGGGGAGCAAAATGCAGGAATTACTGCTGGTGTTTCAACCTGCCTACATGTGTGTGAAGACAGGTGTTTATTATTATTATTATTAAGCAGACATACACATTTTCTTATTAAACTTGGGGTTCTGTTGTAAAATAATTTAGTAAGTTAGAATTTTGTAGCAGCAGTGGTATAGGAAATTCAAGGCTATATTAAGTAGTTTTTTGTTCATGATATTATGATATTTATGTATACACCATCCACATCACTGATACTAGAAAAATAAATGCTTATTAATTGTTGGAACATGCAGAGTTGCACTGAATTCATTCAATTCAATGAAAAATTGGATATCTCTTTATTAGACTTTTGTAAGAGTTACCTTCCAAGAGAAAAATGAACCTTGCTTCACAGGGTTCTTTATTCGCAGCCCTGCTTTTTGGCAATGTGTACATTTGTGAACAATTGACCTCAGAGATGAAGCACATGAGGAGTAGAATTAGCTCAAACATTTCTGATAAACACCTTGAGAACTCGCTAAGAATTGCAACACTTCATTCAACCAGACATTGATCCATTAATTTCATAAACATAAGGATATCCCACTATGTTATCTTTTTTAAAAGTGATAAAAATTTTGAAGATAAATGAAATTTTGTTACTTATATACATTAACTGTATTATATGGTTTATGTGCGGCCCATTTTAGGCCAAAAGTTTGGGTATCTATGAGTTGGTGCTTTTCCCAGGGGGGTTCTGAAGTTGACTATAATATGTCACCTCTTAGATTCCTTGGAAGTAAATTGAAATGGGTTTGAGAGGAAAAAGATGGATACAAGCGTGGGTGTCACATTCCCCGGGGAGCAGCCTCCACCCGCAGTGCAGCCAGCCCTGTCTGTCATCTGCATTGAAGCAGGTGCACTTCCTCTGCCACCTCTGTGGAGTGTCCTGGAGACCATAGTGATGCTGGAGAGTAGAAGAGAGCTAAGTGTGGCATCCTGTGATTTACGTAATCAAATAAGAGGCTCCCCAGTGGCCCCTTTCTGTCTGCTGGTGGCTGTAATGAAGTGGACCACCCTGGGGACAGCCTCACTTCTGGGCATCCTCAGGGCTATTAGGCCCACAAAAGGTCTTGGGATCAAATGTGCAGTTAAATTGATGAGATCAATTCATTAGGATAAAGACTTCCTCTACTTCCAAAGCAGTATGGTGCTCGGCTAGTCTCTCTTTTGAAAGTTAATGTGTGGATAAAAGATTTCATATCAGGAAGAGATTTGTGCTGTCCTCTGCCAAGCTCAGATTGTTAGGAGGGTGGGAAAGACTTACTGGGTCTATGTCAAAATATCCAGCTTTGACAGATGAGGTTTTTTTTTAAAGGCTAATTTTCTGCCTGCTGTTTTCTTTCAGGAATGATTGCTATGTAGGTCTAAAAGGTGACCCAAGTGATTTTTTTTTTTTTTCTTTAAGCCTGGGAGGGTTTTATAGTGTGTGTGTGTGTGTGTGTGTGTGCCCTTCAACTCTGACCATCTGGCAGTCTTCTGAATCTTTCCTCATCTTGATCCTTTAACTCAACATTTAATTACCTACTTGGGTGCCCATATGAATTGTTTTTTTTTTTAATCAGGGAATGGTGCCTCTCACTGACCCTCAGTGAACACTGCTGTCTAAAAGACTGATAGAACATGCCCTTTCTCTCATGCTTGAACTGAGGTTCTGTGGTTGTTTGGGTTTGCCCCTGTTTCTTTAATTCATAGACCATCTTTTACATCCTTTGCTCTGGGTGGTTCTGCACTTTTAAAGTAAGGAGAAATCAGTTGAAATCAAAGGTGTTAAATTAAGAGAGAAAAAGATGCTGCCACATTCCAGGCGAGATGCAGACTTTGGTCTGTAATTTCAGACTTATTTTGATTATAAAGAATAGTATCCCCCTCTCTTTCTGCTTTTCTGTAATCAGCAGTGTGTTATTTTCTTTTTAGAGCTATAATTAATAGTGTGGTTTGAACTATAAGAACCTTAAAGATCCTAACAGAAACATTTCTTACTCACCTCATTTTATAAAGAGCCACTTAGTTTCTAAGAATCACTTAGTCATTCAACAAACATCATTTAACATCGGCCACGTGCAAAAACTATACTGGTTGCTGGAAATTCAGACATGGAGAATACAGTTCCTGTCCCAAAAGAGCATCATGTAATTCATCAGTGAAACCTACATACAAATAATGAGGCAGGGCTGGGGAGATAACTCAGTGATCTAAGCGCCTGCCTGACAAATTCAAGGACCCTGGTTCTACCCCAGTGCCACATGCCAGCCCCGGAAACCTGGGCGCACCATGCTGGCCAACAAAACCAGATGTGGTGGCTCATGCCTATAATCCCAATATGGGAAGGCTGAGACAGGAGGATCGCTACAAGTCCAAGCTGTGTAGCAAGATCCTGTACCAAATGAGTAAATAAATAAAAGATTTTTAAAATTAAAACAACAACAACAACAAAAAAAAAACAGACTGGTGAAATGGCTCAGTGGTCTAAAGCACCTACTTGGAACAAGCTTAGCGAAGCACAGGGACCACGGTTCAATCCCCCAGCACCACATGCCAGCCCGCCCCGCCCCCTGGTGGGCTGAGCTGGCCCCCCCATAAATAAATAAAAATTTAAAAAAATTAAAAAAACCAAGTAATGAAGCAAAGTTCAATGTGAGTAATGTCCTGTGTTATAAAGTTCTGTTGTTGTGCTTGTTTATAGTTTAGCAGTTTTCTAACTGCTGTGTTTGCCTCTTCTGTGAGCTTTGGAGGGTTAGGAGTGATATATTGTGATATATGGGGGTGGGTTTGTGAATGTGGAAAGAATGAGCAAATGGCTATCTCTTGCTCGTGCCTGGACTGTCTAACAAGCTGTTCCATAGGTTTCAACCTCCTGGCAAAGTGCTTTAGTTACTGAAGACTAATAGGAAATTGTTTGAGGTGGAGCCACTTGGGAGACAATGGCTTTTGAATCCATGCTTGTTAGGAAGGTGCCTGATTTCCTTGTAGACTTCTGTGAGGTTAACACAGAGATCGTGGAGTTGGACCTAATCAGCCGAGATGAGCCTTGGTTCAGGAGGTGAAGTTCTGGGCATGCTAGATGTATGGCTGTCTGGTTACCCACTGATTGAGTGGACATTTCTATTTGAAGCTGCAGAGAGGAAGCCAGTGCTTGAACAATTCCTGTGGCACTCAGCTCCGATGTGCTTCCAGACAGTGCATTTTGGTAGACCAGACAGGGATTAGAACTACTGTTCTGTGCCCATTTTTAAACAAAACCCCTCTTTACCCTAAAGAAGGTTACAAGAACAGTTTCATGCATCTCTAAGAGAAAACTGTGAGTGAAAAAGCGTGTGTACACAGCAGCATGAATGGAGTGCTATTCTTAGCTGGGGCTTTAACTAGAGAAGAGCAGGAAACAAGATGCTTCAGAATCCAGACTGACTGTCCCAGGCTAGAGCCAAGAGCCTTCAAGTCATAGGGAAACTCATGACAGCTGCTAGCGTCTTCCAGACCTTCCTCTTTTGGTAGAAAACGTTATACTCTTAGTCTGGCATGGAGGAGGGGCTGACTGTATTCAAGGGATCCAGAGAGAAAGGGTGCATCAAGTCTCAGGAAATGGACTTCCCCCTTGTGCTACTTCTTCCGTTGAGACCATCTGGACCAACTTGGTAGATGGTCAGCTTTTCAGTTAGACAGCAGCTTTTCTTGTTCTTGGTAGGTTTAGCTTTTGTGAAAGAGAGGAGAGCCTTCGCTGATTGAACTAAACCTTCCTAGGAATTTAAGTATTCTTGATTTGTTGTTCAGACTTTGACACTGGGGTTGAACTTGGTTGGTCTTTGAATGTTAAACACAAGGAGTAGAAATGCCTGATGCATAATTGTAGCACAGAGTGGTGCACAGTTTGAAAGTACCAGCCATTTCTGGTCACTCAGTGACTACTGATTAATTGATTTGAATATATTAGTGTCTGGAAATTGAACTGATCATCCAGCATCCCTGTCTGATGGTGTGATTGATAGGGAAGAATGTTTCCAGGTAGCATTTTTGCCCCACAGCTTTAGAAGGTGGTGTTACTTGCCAGGGTCTCTGTTGTCAATGTCACTATCACTAAATGGTATTTATTTTGAACATATTTGAACTAGATAAAGTAAGGCAGACACATGACCACCTTGTTATGTGATTATTTAATACTAGTAATAGTTACATGTCAGTATTTTAAAAGGAAGTAGCTTTAATTAAAACCTGATATGAGATGGACTTTTTTTAAGGAAAGGATGACAATGTGGCATTCCCTCTGATCTGAGCACATTCCCTGAAAGGGATTGGGCCTGTATGTAAACCATTGCACTCCCTCCTTTCTCTAAATAGAAAAAGAAAATCTCATTTCCTTTTTTTCTTACTCAGAACATTAAGTCTGTACAAGCACTCCAAAAAATATTATAGCTTAGGCTCCCCTCTTACAACAAAGAAGAGTTTTTCTTCCTTAAAAGTGGCACATGGGCTGGAGAGATGGCTCAGTGGTCTAGGGCACCTACTTGGAACAAGCTTGGCAAAGCATCGGGGACGGCGGTTCAATCCCCCAGCACCACATGCCAGCCAGCCCCGCCCCCTGGTGGGCTGAGCTGGCCACACACACACACCACACTCTCTCTCTCTCTCTCTCTCTCTCTCTCTCTCTCTCTCTCTCTCTAATAAATAAATAAATAAAATTAAATAAAAAAATAAAGCTGAGACCAGTCAGCTCCAGAACACGTGGAGGCCACTTTTTTGTTTAGGTTATTTTGCTTTAACCGA